>NW_012102621.1:1939271-1947066 GCF_000951045.1 Mandrillus leucophaeus | reverse complement strand
AAAAAAAAAAAAAAAAAAAAAAAAAAAAAAATCCCTAATGCTCACTTGGTGGTTCAGAGAGGGATGATTGGTACTTCCAGAACTGGAAAAGATCACCCTTTCATGTAATTCCTGATGGGCTTTGCAAACAGAAAGTTGCCTGCACATTGACATTTATCTTTCATTAGCCCCTTGTCCAGTCTTGTCCAGTTTTTCCTCTAGGTTTCTGATTATTGATCTCCTAGGTGACCAAAGATTCCTGATTATGTGCCCTTAAGATGGCTGAATGCAACCTTGGCCACTGAGTGTAAGAAAGAGACAGGATGTACCAGCATCATTGATAAAATGCTGTGTGCCTTCATTTCTAATTCAAAAATTTAATTTTATTTAAAAAAATTGTCTGTGTTGCTATTTGACAGATGAGTGACTATTTGGCCAGAATCACAATGCGTTTTCCAATAGCGCTTTTTCAAATGACGCAACAATATACTTCAATATGGCAGGAATTCCCTGTTTACTCTTGGAATCCTGAGTGAAAACCCTAAGAGCCACACATGAGGCACTTGGCCATGGATTGGACTCTACTAGTTTAATTTCTTTTGAAGTTAGGGCAGAAAGGGGGCTAACATCACTGAACTCATGAACAGCACGCCTCTGAGGGGGCTGTGAGTCCCCCCATTTTGCAGAAGGGGAAACAAACTTAGCATAGTTATTTCCCCATAATCCATACTTTTAGTAAATGGCAGAGCCAAGACTCATATTCAAGAGTGCTTGACTTGGAATCCTATGTTCTTTCCATGAAACTATGCTGTCTTCTGCAGAGAAATTTCTGGCATCTAAAGTATGTAACCAGGCAAAAGAAAAGTTGAGAAAGCCTATCCCCTGCTCTTCTAGGGGAAGGAGAGCTTACTAAGGTACTCATCACTCTTTTTGTTTGAAAGTAAAAGTTTGGCTGGGCACAGTGGCTCACGCCTATAATCCTAGCACTTTGGGAGGCCGAAGTGGGCAGATCACTTGAGATCAGGAGTTCGAGACCAGCCTGGCCAACATGGTGAAACCCCATCTCTACTAAAAATACAAAAACTAGCCAGGTGTGGTGGTGCTCGCCTGTAATCTCAGCTACTCAGGAGGCTGAGGCAGGAGAATCACTTGAACCTGGGGGGCAGTGGGGGTGGAGGTTCCAATGAGCCGAGATTGCACCACTGCACTGCAGCCTGGACAACAGAACAAGACTCTGTCTCAAAAAAAAAAAAAAAAGAAAGTACAAGTTTCCCTATGATGCTGAGTATAATTGAAGTCTAGTGTATTTGAGGTATGCGGTATTGGCGGTATATTTTACATACAGTGAAATACACAGTTCATAATTTTACAATAGTGTGATTGTTAAAACACAAAAAGCATACACTTGGGTAACCACATCCCAATAAAAATGAGAAATGTTTTCATCACACTGAAAATTCCCTCATATCTCCTTCCTTTTAATAACTTAGGTCTACTTCCTCTTAATGAGCATTTTTCATCCTCGAAGTATTTTTCTAATATCCATGAGTGCGACCAAGTGCACAGTGGAGCCTTACTACCTGTTCCGTAGCCTATACATCATCTTATTAAATGCCCTATTGTCAATGAACGTATAAATGAAAATTCATTATTGCAAGAGCTAAGCCCTATCTGAGGTAATGGGGACAGAGGTGACAAAAGAATGGTTCCTGCCTTCAAGGCAAACAGTGATGGATTTGATTAGGGGTTGAGTTGACTTCCTTGGAGTCAGCGACTTAGTGGCTCGGTCAGCCTGTGGCCACCCACACAGGAAGAACTGGGGTCGCACCACTATTTCCAGATGACCCTGGCTATGGGGGAGAAGAGAACCGAGTCATCCTGGGCAGGCCCGACTCAGTTTTAACTTCCTCACTCTTCTGTTGCTCCCGTTGTCTCTCTTGTGAGTGATGAGGCGTGTACATTTCGGATCCACGGGGGGGATGTGGCGATTTGAGCATCCTTTGGCACGCCTGGGGAGGCCAGCCAGAAATGTTTAAATGGGGCTAGATCTGTGCTTTGTAATCGTTCAGATGACAGACTGTTCCCTGCGCCTTCACTCAGCCTAATATATCTCTGGAAATGGTGCCAAACTGTTGAGGACTTGGTCTTTCCAGGTAGATGCCTAAGAAAGGAAAGAGCTAGGACCACACGCTGATTGGCCACGTCTCCAGCCAATGAGGAGAGGTCTCGTGGGTAGGTTTGCCCCACTTTAAGTAAAACCCAATCTTACAGAGAAGAACTAACAAAGAAGATGCGAGGTTGCGGGGGGGACGGGGGGAAGGGGGCGGGTTGGGTTAGGTATAGCCTCGGCCAATTCTCATTATCCTTTATTTTATGAAAGGAGTCGTTATGGAATTCTGTTAATAATGTTAGATCCCCCAGGGCTCATTGGGGACATCTGAAAGGGAATTCAATTCGGATAAACTGATTTATAATGAAAACTCCAGGCACACACCTGTTCTATAAAGCAATGTATTACTCATTATGGGATTCTCAGATAACAAGCTTGATCTCGTTACTGTTTAGGAGAATTTCCCTACCTTAGAAAGGGTGACTCTGGATAAAATTGAATGCATTCCTTCATTCAGTCGTATTTTCCAAACACAGACTGTGTATTAGGTACTGTGGTAAGGTAGCCCCAACCTCACGGGGCCTGTCACCCAGCATTTAAAGTCGCAGTCATTAGAGCCTGTCCCAACCTTGAATCTGGGGCTAATAATGTGTCCCTTTTCAGGAGAGGGGGATTGCAGTGGGATACGATCAAAATCTACCTCTTGTCATCAGAGTGTAGTCTTGAGCTAAGATGAGCTCATATAACTCAAAATTTCCTTTTTTTCTAAGCAGGTTGAAATTTATAGCCAGATTTTCCACCTAAGAATTCTCTTTCTGCCTTACATAACTTAACATATCTAGGCCTTTTTCAGGAGGCTTCTTTTGATCTTCTGTTGGGTGTTAACGTGATGTTGCTTCAAGGCCTTGCAGAAAGAGGTACACACATAGCTGCGTTTTCACACGTGGCTCCCTTCCCTGTTCCCTGGGTCCCCTGAGGCCTGCCCCTGCTTGGAGGCTGCAGCAGGGGCAGCCAACAGCACCTGGGTGTGAGGGCATAGTGAACGTGGGTGCCCTGCAAACAGATCATCGGCATCTCTTGATTGTTATTTTTTTAGGAAGTTCTGATGGTGACTGGGCAGTATCGACACTTAAGTCACCAAAAGGTACTGTACGGCTTTTTCTGGCTCTTTCGTCCAGGTGTTGTCAAATTTAGCATTAAATAATGAAAGGATAGAGAGTCCTGGTGTCTGTGTGACCTGTGCACATGTGTGTCTGCATAGGGTGGCATCTGCAAGTCCGTCTAAGTTCCAGTGTGTAGGTGTTTGTGTGTGTGTGTGCATCTAGCAATTGTTGGACAACGTGCTACCCCTCACTTCCCAATATTTGTTGCCTGATGGAAAACATCACTATGAGAAATCATGCCAGGTAAGGTGAAATGTGTTAATTTTTCTCAGAAAGCTGCAATGGCAAATGGCAAAACACAAGGTAAATTAATGGGGGCGGGGTGGGAGAAGAACACAGCTTCTGAGGAAGAGATAAACTTAGTGAAGTTATTGGCCAAGGGTCTTGGGAATGATTAGCCTTTTAGAGAACAGAATGCTATTTTCAGCTTTCCTGGGACAGCGTGGTAAGCAGAGAGGGTTAAGAAGTTGGTCGACTTGAGTCTGTGAGTTAACCCAGCTGGGTGACCAGACCGGGTGGCAGGTATCATTAGTTAATTAGCTCCCTATGTGCCAGAGGACTGGCCCTTTACATCATTTTATCATTTAATTCTCTGATGATAAGGCTGTGTAGGCATTGTCTTCCGCATTTAGAAATGAGGACATGATGTCTAAGTAAGGATAAGTCTTGCTGGTCTACAGTCATATGACTATTCAGTGGTAGAGTTGCAGTTTGAACCTCTATCAGTCTGACTCTTATTCTAAGCTATTTTCCGCTGGGGTGTAATGGGAAGCGGCTCTTTTTAGAATAGACCAGAAACACCCTTCTCTTTATGCTTTGTTGGACTCGGTGGAGAAGTAGCTGACCTAAGGAGGTGGAGGTAGAACTATGTATGTATTTGTTTATTTGTTTATTTATTTATTTATGAGATGGAGTCTCACTCTGTCACCCAGGCTGAAGTGCAGAGGTGTGATCTTGGCTCACTGCAACCTCCGCCTCCCAGGTTCAAGTGATTCTCCTGCCTCAGCCTCCTGAGTAGCTAGGACTACAGGCACATGCCACTACGCCCAGCTAATTTTTGATAAATATATATATATATTTGTGTGTGTGTGTGTGTGTGTGTGTGTGTGTGTGTGTGTGTATATATATATATATATAGTAGAAATGGGGTTTCACCATGCTGGCCAGGCTGGTCAAAATCCTGACCTCAGATGACTCACCTGCCTTAGTCTCCCAAAGGGCTGGGATCACAGGCATGAGCCACCACGCCCGGCTGGTAGAACCCTTTAATGAGCTTGAACTGGGGAAAATTAGGAGGCATTGCAGGGATATAAGCAAGAAACCGGTGTATTAGTCCGTTTTAATGCTGCTGATAAAGACACACCCAAGACTGGGCAATTTACAAAAGAACAAGGTTTATTGGACTCACAGTTCCACGTGACTGGGGAAACCTCACAGTCAAGGCAGAAGGCAAGGAGGAGCAAGTCACATCTTATGTGGATAGCAAAGAGAGAGCTTGTGCAGGGAAGCTCCCATTTTTAAAACCATCCAAACTTGTGAGACTCATTCACTATCACAAGAACGGCGCAGGAAAGACCCACCTCCATGATTCAGTCCTCTCCCACGGGGTTCCTCCCACAACACGTGGGAACTGTGGGAGTTACAATTCAAGATGAGATTTGGGTCAGGGCACAGCCAAACCATATCAACAATCATGGCCATTTTTTTTTTTTTTTTTTGCCCTCTCAAAAGATTATTCTGGCTTCTAAGTGGAGACTGGATTAGGGGACTGTGGACTAGAGTTGTGGACACCCACTGGAAGGCTCTTGCAGGTGGGTGGTGACCTGCACTGGGGTGGGTAGAGGACGGAGAGAAGAAAATGGAGTAGAAGGATCATTGAGAGTCTGCAAAATGTACTGAGTGAGGAGGAGGAGGACCATGAGACCAATGGCTCTCACGTTGTAACCAGCTTGAGCATGCATCAACATCACTCGGAAGGTTGTTACAAACCCAGATTCCTGGGCCTCACCCAGGAGCACCTGATTCACTAAGCCTTGGATGGGGTCTGAGGAGTGGAACTGCTAACAGGTCCCCAGGTGATGCTGATGCTAGAGGTCTGGGACCACACTGTGAAAATGACTGCAGTCAAGATATCTTTTGGGGAAACTAACACCCTGTGGTTTGTTCTCCAGATATCTTTTTGTAAGCTGAAGGTTCTGAAGAGGAGAGTTTGACCAGGGCCCCAGAGGCTCAGAAACATCCCGAGTTGTTGCAGGGAGGAGAGTGAATTCTGTTCCCTCATTGGGAAAGAGTTTTACATCAGTGTGTTTAATGAGAGTCCCCTGACTGCTTGGCTGTTGCCTTGAGAGAGACATTTTTGGGTTTTGCATTAGATAATAAGTATTCACATGTCAAAGTCCATTTTTAGAAACGCAAACAATTTGGAACATGACAGACCTACTAATTTGAGGCATTAACCTTTTTTTTCCCTCCCTGTGAAAAACAAAGCCATTAGGATCCCTGTGATGGCATTTGGAGGCAGTCTGCATTTCTGTCCTTATATCATCCTTTTGTCGTCTGATGCATTTGGAGCGTATTTCAGGATAGGTTAAAAGCAGGGAGCTGTTTTCTACCCAAACCAGGCTAACTTCACCTGTCCTGCTAAAGGCACCTGTATCCTGCCTTGTCCGGGGAGAGGAAAAGGGGTCCCAGTGAGAACCAAGTTCCTCTAGGGTCATTGGTCTGCCGCCAGTGTTCTCTACTCAACCTCTAGACCCAGACTCTAAATGAGGTATAGTAGCAAGGTTGGGGAGTTTGTATGCCCCCACCTTCCACATTCTGTCACTTTCTTAAAAGGGAGAGACAGGCCAGGCGCAGTGTCTCACGCCTGTAATCCCAGCACATTGGGAGGCTGAGGCAGGCAGATCACCTGAGGTCAGGAGTTTGTGACCAGCCTGGCCAACATGGTGAAACCCTGTCTCTACTAAAATTACCAAAATTAGCCAGGCATGGTGGCACGTGCCTGTAGTCCCAGCTACTCCGGAGGCTGAGGCAGGAGAATTGCTTGAACCCGGGAGGTGGAGGTTGCAGTGAGCCGATATCATGCCACCGCACTCCAGCCTGGATGGCAGAGCGAGACTTTGTCACAAATAAAAAGGACAAGTTGGATATGATGGGCTTAGACTCAGATACACATGGGTTCCAATACAGGCACCATCATTTGCTAGTCTTATTATCTTCAACCTCTCTGATCCCCTATTTTCTGTTCTGCAAAGTGGAGACCATCATATCACCTCCCTCCTAGCTTGTTGTGAAATAAGATGTTTAAAACACGTGTCACAGTACCTGGCATGTGGAAAGTAATAAATGCATGCAGGTTACGACTGGTATTAGTAGTACTGTTATTATCAGGTGAGCAAATTAAAGGCTCTGAAAAGCCTTGTGGTAATAAAAACTGGTGAACTCTTTTTAACCCACCATTTCCCAAACACTTTTGACATCTGATCTTTTTGTTCTTAAGGAAAACCAGTGAACATCTTAACATTCAGTGGCATGAATGTTGCTGGGAACCCACTTTGGGAACATAGGGCATGGGCAGAGAAGTATGCAGAGGTGCAGGTGTCACTGGGGAGCAGGGGGTGTCACTGGGGGAGATGGGAAAGGAAGTAGCTGTCAAGGAGAAAGGATAAGGTCTTTCAAGAGACAAGTTTCTTACTGCCACCTGCACTGGAAATGACTCCCTTTCGAGTGTGTCTCCCAGGACAGGAAATGGTAAACATCACACTAGTTGGTATGATTTATTTTTCACTACGTAGGGCTTCCCATGCAAGTTGCCCCCTAGTGGCCACTGCTGTTGATCCTCCCACACCCAGCCTTGGCAACACTTGTCACACCTGTTTAAAATCCACCCTGGAAGACACCATCTCAAGCCCAGCAGGCTCTCTTAATCGAGATGAAGCCATGTCTTTGGAAATCTGTTTATTTTGCAAACAGAATCTTTGAACTTAAGTCCAGTGCCACAGCAAGGCAATCAAATTTGGAGAAACTGCCAGCATAGACTGCAATGTAATCTCTGTGCTTCTCACTAGAATTGGCCTGGGTTCCCTTTTCCAAGTTACACACATGCTCCACACTCCCATTTCTACCATTGCTCCAGTAGAGGAAATCAGAGAATCTACTATCTGTAGGTTTTGCATGGGGCTTGGCTTGGTATATAATAGGTGCTAAATAAGGGTAAAAGAGGCCAGTACTCACAAAGTCTCCATTTATCTCTGCTTTGGAGATAGCTCTTAGTCATCCTGATGGAGTCTTTCAGAAAGAAATACACTTCACTAGGCCGGGTGTGGTGGCTCATGCCTGTAATCCCAGCACTTTGGGAGGCCGAGGCGAGCAGATCACTTGAGGTCAGGAGTTTGAGACCATCCTGGCTAACATGGAGAAACCTCATCTCTACTAAAAATACAAAAATTAGCCGGATACAGTGGCATGTGCCTGTAGTCCCAGCTGGGAGCCTGCAGTCCCACCTGGGAGGCTGAGGCAAGAGAATTGCTTGAACCCCAGAGGC
>NW_012102621.1:1897127-1939031 GCF_000951045.1 Mandrillus leucophaeus | reverse complement strand
AAGGAAGGAAGGAAAGAAGGAAGGAAAGAAGGAAGGAAGGAAGGAAAGAAGGAAGGAAGAAAGAAAGGAAGGCAGGCAGGCAGAAAGGGAAGGAAAGGGAAGGGAAGGAAAGGAAAGGAGGAAGGAAGGAAGGACACTTCACTTAGCTTTTCTGCTTTTTATATATGAGGAAACTGGGGTTTCCTAAGACCAAAAAAGAGAACTACATCACAACAGGTCTGGGGTCCAGACCTCAAAGAGGGGCTTGAGGACTTGACCCAGAATCACTGGAGATGCTTGTTACAAATGTAGATCCCGGGCCCACTCACTTCCTAAGAATTTTGAACATCCGAGTGTCGTGTCCCAGTGTATTCATTTTAAAAATGCACCTCCTGGGCACTTCTTATGTACATTAGAGTTTAGACCTAGCTTTTCCTAATCCGCCACCCTAGATGCAATCGCAGTTTGCAACACAGCATCAATTTACATACCAGCGTTCTTCCCAATGTATTTTTGCTGTTTGCTGAAATAAAACTGTTTTCTTAGTGGTGATTTGAGCTGGGGCCACAGCTGGACGGTAACAGCATTGGAAGTGGATAGTCTTGGGTTTGGTTTCTTGCTCTGCCACTTATTGGCAGTGACAGAGTAATTTGGCAACCATATTATTAAACATCTCTGGGCCTTAGTTCCTTCATCTGTCACGTGGAAAGAATGATATTGCCTGCCATATCTCTTTAAGAGGGTTTAAATGAGACAATGTAGATAAAATGGCTAAACCAGTGTCTAGCCCATAGTAGGTACTCAGTACATGCTAGTTCTTTCTTTCTTCTAAGAAAATTGACTTAGCCCAATGAGAAATGCTCATGCAAAAGGCACAAGACAGTAGGCAATGTGCAATAGGGTTACAGTTCCATTGGAGTGCATGCATCCTGTAGACCATCCCAGGGGAGGGAACACCCACCTAAAGGCAACTTTAAAACATTACTTCATGAAATTCAGGCTTTTGCAATTTCCAGATTTTCGTTATTGGTTTGGTCATGAGCCGCCGGGTGCAAAGCAGGTGGAAGACAGGAGGGTGATGTGAGGTGAAGTTTTTTAATAAAAATCAAATCCTACTCGCTCCTGAGTTCAGTCCCCTTTGAAAAGCACACAGCAAGCACTGGGGTTTTGATGAGCTTCCTTGGGAACACATAGGGCATGAAATGAATGCACAGAGAGGGGTCTCTGGTTTGCAGAAATGCTGTTGCATCAAGATTGCAATAAACATTTGACTAGTTTGGCCATGTGTCCTTCCGAGCCTAACCCAGCCAGATCCTGTTCATTCCAAAGCCATCTTGCATAACGCCCACACTACACACAGTAGGCACTCAACATACATTTTGTTAATAAATTATTAAATGAAACTGGGCATAGATATTCAAAGGAAATTTTGTCTTTCCTGAAAAGGCACTGGGAAGTGAGAATCAACCAGAGGGAAGTCTGGAAACCTGTATTCTAGACCCAATACTGGTTTATCTATGCGACAGTCTTTGAGCTTGGTATATAAGAGATGCTAAAGTTTCCTCTCCTGAAAAATGGAAAGCTTGAGACTATAAATTTTTTTGCCCCCTGGGCCTCTATAAGTAAATATCCGAGGCTTTGCGCTGATTATCTTACCTTGTCACGTGCCCACCTCTAAAATAATTTGTAGGAGGACAAAGAAATGGAGAATGACTGGGGCATGGGAAAGTGGAGGGATATGACATCCAAAGCACATGGATTAAGAATAGGAGAGAGGCTTTGGGAGGCTGAGGCGGGCAGATCACCTGAGATCAGGAGTTCAAGACCAGCCTGGCCAACAGAGGTGGTGAAACCCCATCTCAACAAAAATGCAAAAATTAGCTTGGCATGATAGTGGGTGCCTGTAATCTCAGCTACTCAGGAGGCTGAGGCAGGAGAATCACTTGAACCCAGAAGGTCGAGGTTGCAGTGAGCCAAGATCACACCATTGCACTCCGCCTGGGTGACAGAGTGAGACTCCATCTCAAAAAAAAGAATAGGAAAGAGATGCATCTCACGTGAAAATTGGGGGCTCTTCTTGGAAATATGGTGAGTGAATGATTGGTATTTGTATCAGTCAGCTACTGCCACAATAACACTGCGTAACAAATAACCTCAAATCTCATAGCTTAAAATGTATTTAGTCCAGCATTTATTTAGATCAGAAGTCTATATGCCAGTGATTTCTACTGATGTGGGAGGTTCTTCTTATCTCAGGTGATTTCACCCATCTCTCTGGGAGTTGGTTGGATGCTGGCTGATCTAGGCTGGTTTTAACTGGAACGACTTGGGTGACTTGACTCTGCTCCATGTGCCTCATCCTCAAATAAGGCAGCCCAGACATGGTCTCATGAGGGTGGCAGAGGTGCAAGAGAGAAATTCAAACCAGCAAGCACTTCTCCAAATGCCTGTATGTCTCATGTCTGCTAACATCTCTTAGTCACATGGAACGGAGTGTGGATACGGAGAAGGTCAAAGAATTGATTCATGCATTAATCTAACATAGGATCCCAAATCTCATAATTATCTATGTTGACATGGTCCCAGGAAACTACAGCCAAGAGGAAGGTGACAAGTAGGACTTAGAATTCTTTCCCTTAATTTGCTTCATTTAGAAAACCACCAGTTGTATGAAATTTCACCAAGTGGGAGGATGATTGGAAGACAGACCAAGCAATGAATTTCTGAAAAAATAAAATAAAATCTCTATCTATAGAGCAGCAATGCACAGGAAGGCAGTGAGTGGACACAGTTCCATCCAGGACCCTGCGTGGGAATCAGGGGCAGGGGATCTGTGGTCAGCTGTGGCTGGAGTATGAGCCTGTCCGCCTTTGTCTAGTAGCCTTTCAGAAGATGTTGACTGTACAGCAGGACTGCCTAAGCAAAGAGAGAAAGGGCCTGAGGTTTCAGAGGGCTCCTGGCAGCCACAACAAAGGGGACCCATGGTACAGGCTGGACAGCTTTGGTGCAAAGCCCAGGCCAGGGGCTGTGTTAGAATTCTCCCTAGCAAAGGCTCCCTCCTCACTTGGATTGATAGTTTGCCTATATGTGAGATTTTAGAAAAAAAAATCACAGTACCACCGCTTGTCGGGAGCCTTCAGGGTTAAGACTAAAAAAGGGCCAGGCTCCTAGATGCCCTTTCTGATTTTCTGTCTTAGAGCAGTGTGGCTTTGGGAATGAGATGGTGCCCTGGAGGGAGGGCCAGATGCCCCGTGCTTCTTTAGGACTTGGTTCATGTGCAGCTTCCCCTACTTGTGTCTCTGCAGCAAGGCCCGGAGGCAGGTGAAATGCAACTAATTTGCCATAAAGACAAATCTTCCCATCTCCTCCCTGGTCCTCTCCTGCTTAGGAAACTGGGGCTTTTTTCCCTACCTTTCTTGTTTCTGTCTGCTGAGACAGCCTCTGGAACCTGCACAGCTTTATACCATGTAGTTCAAAAGAAGAGAGAAATACCTGGACTTTAAAAAAAAAAAACACAAAAAACCATGAACTCTTTCCCTTTTACTTTTTAATTCAGCTTGTGAAGAAGAAGAAAGCAGAGACCCAGAAAATGGTCCTATATAAGTTAAAGTAAATGCTGTTTCACAGTACCCAAAGGTCCCACAAATACCGTGCTTAAGAGAAATAAGTATTTCTTTTTTTAACAGCTTTATTGAGATGTGATTCACCTATCATACAATTCACCCATATAAAGTGTAAAATCCAATGGTTTTCAGAATGTTCACAGAATTGTGCAACCATCATTACAGTCAATATTAGAACGTTTTCCTCACCCCAAAAAGAAACTCTATAACCATTAGTAGACATTTTCCATCTCTCACTGTCTTAGCAGTCCTCTGCCAGCTAACCCTTGGTTCAAGCAATGATTTGCCTATTTTGTGTCTTTATATATTTGCCTATTTTGGATATAGCTGTCTCATGTAATAGACCTGTATTAGTTTGTTTCCATGCTGCTGATAAAGACATACCCGAGACTCGGTAATTTATAAAGGAAAGAGGTTTAATGGACTCACAGTTCCACATGGCTGGGGGGCCTCACAATCATGGTAGAAGGCCAGGAGGATTGCAAAACACATCTTACATGGCAGCAGGCAAGAGAGCGTGTGCAGGGGAACTCCCCATTATAAAATGGTCAGATCTCATTAGACTTATTCACTACCACGAGAACAGCACAGGGAATACCCACCCCCATGATTCAGTTACCTCCCACCAGGTCCCTCCCATGACACGTGGGAATAATTACAATTCAAGGTGAGATTTGGGTGGGGACACAGCCCAACCATATCGTGACCCAAGGAGAGTAGTCCAGATTGGTGGGCATCTGTACTCCAAGTGGTCACTCCGGGACCCAGGTTCCTCCAAGCTTGTTGCCCTATGACTCTTACCATCTTGTCCTCATCTGCATTGTTATAGTTGGTTGCTGTGACTGCATATTTCTGGCCTGAGGGAAGAGGAAAGAGAGGAGCCCCAGAACAAGTATTTTTTTTTAAAGCAAGTCAGGTAAAGCAGAAGTTGGACACGTCACTTTTGCTATTACTTCATTGGTGGGAGATCAGTTTCATGGCCAAATGTAGCTTCCAAGAAGGCTGGCAAATCTAGTTCCAAGTTGAGTGACCATGTGTCCAAGAAAAAAAAAGGTAGAATAAATACAATCTGGGAGATAAGTAGCAGTCAGCTACAGCATTTTCTCTGATGGGAATATACATTTCAGGAAATGTACCATGCACTGCATATAATGTTCTGAGGTTTTACAAGCCTTGTCTCATTTACTTCTACACTGCACTCCACAAGGTATATTTTATTATCCTAATTTTATAATCTTTATATTTTCTGATGATGACAGAAATAGCAGCTACTACCCTTTGAATACCTGCTATGAGGCAATGACATTGGCCTTTTTCAGGATGCAAGGTACTCTACACCATTCTCTTCAATACTCTCCATCCCCAGGTCACATAGGCCTGGTTATTTTAGTTTCAGTCTTATAGGTGAAGCTTAGAGATTTGAATTCAGATCCATCTGCTGTCAAAGTTTATACTCTTTCCTCCATATGGTAAAGAAGATTTTGTAGTCACAAAAGTCAGACATGCCTAGGTGTGGTGGCTCACGCCTGTAATCCCAGTACTTTGGGAGGCTGAGGCGGGAGGATTGCTTGAGCTCAGGAGTTTGAGACAAGCCTGGACAGCGTAGTGAGACCCCCTTCTCTACAAAAATAAAAACAAAAATAGCCAGGCATGGTGGTGCATGGCTGTAGTCCTAGATTCTCAGGAGGCTGAGGTGGGAGGATCACTTGAACCCAGGAGATCGAGGCTGTAGTGAGCTCTGATCATGCCACTGCACTCCAGCCTGGGTGACTGAGTGAGATGTGCATACTTCCAAACTTTGTTATCTGTCATATAAAACTGGTGCATTGAATCTTTCAAATTCCCAGCCATATTAACTCCTGTTTCATTCTCAACATTCCCAGATCTCATTGTCTTGTCTTTCAAGATTGGGAGCCCTACCATAGCTTTCAAGAACCTAGTGTAGAATTCAAAACCAACACACTGGTTCTTTGTCATCATTTGTATCAGTCTGTTCTCATGCTGCGTAACAGACTGAGACGGGGTAATTTATAAAGGAAAGAGTTTTGATGGACTCACAGTTCCACATGGCTGGGGAGGCCTCACATGTGGTAGAAGGCAAGGAAGAGCACAGCACAGGAAAAGTCCGCCTCCATGATTCAGTGACCTTCCACTAGGTCCCTCCCACAAAGTGTGGGGATTATTACACTTTAAGATGAGATTTGGGTGGGGACGCAGAGCCAAACCATATCATCATTGAAAGTGAAGGGATAGACTGGATGTGGTGGTTCATGCCTGTAATCCCAGCACTTTGGGAGGCTGAGGCAGGTGGATTACAAGGTCAGGAGTTTGAGATCAGCCTGGCCAACATGGTGAAACTCCCTCTCTACTAAAAGTATGAAAATTAGCTGGGTGTGGTGGTGGGTGCCTGTAATCCCAGCTACTTGGGAGGTTGAGGCAGGAGAATTGCTTGAATCCGGGAGGTGGATATTGCAGTGAGCCGAGATCGCGCCACTGCACTACAGCCTAGACGATAGAGCTAGACTCAGTCTCAAAAAAACAAAAAACAAAAATGAAACAAAACAAAAAGTGAAGGGATAGTGGAAGCACAAGGACAAGAAAATTTGATTAAAATCTCAAAATAGAATTTCACTACATTGTCATGGAGGGAATCAGTGGGATATGGCATGAAAAGCCCAGGAAACCACATCGACCTCAATGGCTCAGAGGACAAACTGAATGAGAAAACACATGCAAAGCTCCCGGTGAGTGCCTGGACTGGAGTGATGGTGAAGAAACCTCAGTCTCAGTTCTCACTTCCTCATTAGTCTGCAGCTCTATTTAATCCAGCCCTGTTATAGGAAACCAACTTCCTGTCTGTGACTAGCCAGTACTCCAGCCAATGTCCACATAACTCAGAGGATGCTAGATCCCTGCCTCTTATAATGCAGTAGCCAACCTGGCAGGGAGTCTCACATCACCCCCAGCTCTCCCCTCCTACCCCACCTTAAGGAAGAAAAAGATAAACATATTTTGCCTTGATGGCAAATTTCTGGGCTTTGTTAAGGAAGAAAAAGATAAACATATTTTGCCTTGATGGCAAATTTCTGGGCTTTGTTAAACTTTTGGCTGTGACATCTTGATATTTTCTCTTGAGAATATGATATTTACACTTCTGCCCCAATCCCTGATATTTTGAGAGGAAGAATCAAGAAGAGTGTTTTCCCTGCATAACTCTCACCCCATCCACCACATTCTTTAGTTTTGAAGGAATATTTTCTTGCAGATAGATCCTTGTCAAAGGAGTAATATTCATTTTTCATTGTAGGCAATGTAGAATGCCTACGTTGCAATGTTCTACACAGCAGGCAAAAGGTTCCATAAATATTGAGTGTGATGGTCATAAATTCAGGCAGTGGAGCCAGGTGTCCTGGGTTCAAGTCTCAGCTCCATTTTTTGGACAAACTGTCAAAGCGCTCTGAGCCTCAGTTTCCCACTTATAAAATAAGACCAATGGTAACACCTACCTCGTTAGGATGTTGAGAGTATTGAAGCAGGTAGCAAATGTAAATTCCTAGTGAAGGCAGTAGCATAGAACACACACTTAAGAAAGGTGAGCAGTTACTCAGTTTGCCATTGACAAGAGTGGGGAAATAGAGAGGAAGTCCCTGTCGATACTCAGACTTCTGATATACCTAAACAGTCTCTTTAATCGATCCCTGCCTCTTTCACCTGACTTTATTCCACCTCCCTCCCCCGAGCTAGGTCTGCTAAAAAGTATCCAGGTCTCTGCACATTCTCATACAGGAAGATGGATCCTAGTTCGCCTGTCTGAAAAATAAAAGCACTTAACCCAAGCTCCAGCCCTTCAGTCCCTGTAAAGAACAGATCATTCAGTCTTCGGTGATACAGACTGAATGACCAGGAGATTAAACATCCTGCCCATTTCTCATATTTCATGGACTGTCATTGGAATTGGAATATCATCAGTGCTTTCCTTCTTTCATCACATGCATATTATTGCACCCCTCCTGTGTGCCAGGTACTGGGCTGGATGTTGAGGATTAAGCAGTGAGCAGAACAAATACAACCTCTGCCCTAAGTGGAGCTTTATATTCTGGTTAAGAGAGACAGAGCATACACAAGTAATCAAAAAAGATAACTTTATATATTAATATGGCCTATGAACATATTAAAATAGGGAGAGGTCGTCAGAGCCATGGGTGGGAGTGTCTTCTTTGGGTATTAGGAGGGTTTTTCAGGTGGTAGCCTTTGGTCACAGGACCAAATGGCAAGAAGGAGTATTTAAATAGTGGAAACAGCAGGGATGAGGTCCAAAGGCCCTGAGATGGTGACAAGCTTGGTGTGTTCAGGAATAGAAAGGAATCTCATGTATGGTGGAATAGTACCCCCCTAAATCCATGTCCACTCGGAACCTCAGGCTGGGAATGCACATGGAAATAGAGTCTTTGCAGAGGTCATCAAGTTGAGGATATATTGAATTAATGTGGGCCCTAATCCAGTGGCTGATATCCTTATAATAAGGAAGAAATTTGGACACATACACACACAGACACAGACAGACAGACAGACAGACACACACACACACACACACACACACACACACACACGGAAAATGGCCACGTAAAACCTAAGGCAGAGATTAGAATGATGTAACTTCCAAGGCAAGAGATGCCAAGGATTGCCAGCAACCACCAGAAACTAGAAGAGGCAAGAATGGATCCTCTGGTGGAGCCTTCAGAGGGAGCATGGCCCAGCCAACTTCTGGCCTTTGGAGCTGCAAGAGAATGTATTTCTGTTGTTTTAAGCCATCAAGTTTGTGGTACTTTGTGATGGCAGCTTTAAGAAACAAACACACCCGGTGATGTGTTCACAATAGGTATGGAGGAGAGGAGGGTGCACAGGTAGCCAGAGTCCAGGTCAAACAGACCTCAGGGACCGTTGCAAAGAATTTGGATTTTATTAAGTGTAATGGGAAGATTAATTGCTGCCTTTTGTCATACCCTTGAGCCAAAGGCAGAAACCCATGAGGAAATGTGAAAGCTTTGGTTGGGGCATTGCTTACCAGGTGAAACCCACCACCTGTGACCCAAGATTATTACCAAGCAAGAATGAGTGGTAGGAACCCCTCCCTAAGATATCTTTGCCTCAAGGAAAGGAGGTAGGTGGGAGGCTGCCTGCTGAGACCCTCAGATGTGCAGCTTGTTTTGGAAACTGGTTATTACCTTGATGTTCTCCCTTTCCACGGAAGCCAGGCTCCATCCCGCCCTGCACCTGCACAAGTGTGTGCTGCTAATTAACAGAGAGACAGATGGAGGAAGGTATAGTTTAATTTTACAGCCCCAGTTTCTTCAAGGCAATTAGGTTCATTGGAAGGAAAGCACCTTTTTCTTTCTTCTTCTTCTTTTGTAAATGAAGAAAAATCAAACGGGAGAGGGCCAGTGTTGTCGAAAGGCTCACACATCTGTTTTCTGGTCGGTTTGTCAGCCATCTGCCCACAAGGTACCGGGGCTGATTAGGTTAATGCATTTATTAATGGGGCTTGCAAGACTGTTCAATGAATCTGTTATTTCTTTCACAAGGCGCTTTTTAATATACTAAGACAGGGGCCACACTGCACAAAGCCAAGAGTGACTAGATAAGCATTTCTTTCCCCTCACCTGGCTCCAAACCAGAGGGAAACAGAAACATTATGAAAACAGGGTTTCATGAAAACTGCACTTCCAGGTAATGGAAATGATTCATCCATCCAACCGCTAACCACCTCCTTGTTGAAATAATCTTGAAAATATCTCTTTGGAGGATAGTTTCACGCACCAGGCACCAGTTCAGTGCCTACACTGCACTTCTCTAAGAGAACACCTGAGTCCTAGGGCGGGAGAATGGTTAGTTAAATGAATAGGCATGAATGATATAATCTTGCCTATAGGACATTAGATGGCCTGAGGACCCCTTGCCTTCTTCACTCTACAACTCAGATATCCTTTCAGGTTCTTGAAACTACTCAGCTCCTTCTCACCTCAAAGCTTTTGCAAATGCTGTCATTTATCAGTTGTCAACTGCTGCATAACAAATGACTCCAAATCTTGGTTGCTTAGCATAGCAACTATTTATTGAGATCATGATTCTGGGGCAGTGGGGAAGTTCTTCTTGTTTGGGCTGGATTGGCTCCTCTCAGTTGGGTTTTCTTGGTATCTGGCTCTGCTGTTAGGTGGCTGATGGTCTAGGATGGCCTCACTGAACATACTGCAGTTAGCAGTCGGTTGGTTGTGGTGAGCAGGGGTAACCGGCCTATGGGTTTCTCATCCTCCAGAAGTCTAGCGGCTCCCTTCTTCACATGGAGGCAGATTTCTAGAGCCTTAGAGTAGAAGTTGCTAGAATCTACTGGTCCAAGCCCACCATAATGCCAGGCTGTATTCAAGGCATGGGGAAATAGACTCCACTTCTTGATGGTAAGAGCTGCAAAGTATTTTGGTCATTCTTGCAATTTGCCACATATTTCTTCATGTGGGTTGCTCTTTCTGTTACTCTTCACCTTCTGATCTCAGCTTAAAGAGCTCTTTCTCAAGAGGCAGGATGAATGCCTGCCTCCCTAGTAGAACGTTTATCCCAGGATGGCAGGAACCATGTCCGTTTCTGTTTCTGATTGTCTTTCATATTTCAGGTATCCAGCATATGATGGGTACCTGTTTGATGAATGACTAAATGATTGAACATACAGCTCGAAGACTGCAGCATGGACAATGGATTGGAGGAGGTGAAACAAGGCAGGGAGGCCAGTGTGGTTACTGAAGGAGAACAATGTTCAAAGAGGGTAGGAGAAAGGGAATAGGTTAAGGAAGTATTTGTTAGATATGGGTGGAAGGACTTGTTGGTTTGACAGTTGTGCTGCAAGAGAAGAAGAGAATGAAGTCAACCATCCCTCCCAAGTTTCTGGCATAAGTGGCTAAGGAGTGGGTGGTCCTGCATGAGAGGTAAGGAAGAGGCTGAAGAACAGATCCAAGTAATGTTGTTGGGTTCAGGCATGACCACTTTGGGTCAGAGATGCTGGTGAATCTGTCCAGGAGGTAACTAGATACATAAATTTTGAAGTCTAAAGGGGAATCTTAGAGCATTTTTCTATTGAAGTTTCATGGCACTGGAAATCTGGAACTTTCCTCTAAAAGGCAGGAAATGGGTTCAAGTCCCAGCTCTAATATTAGCTTGTGCTACCTTAAAAAATAAAGCTTCCCTGACCACCACCTCCCTCCTGATCAGATCAAGGCCCCTTTGTGTGCCCTTTCATGGAGTAAACTAGGCACTTAAGAAACATGGTGGGAGCAAGAAGGAAAGAAGGGAGACAGAAAAGAAGACAGCTCAGTTTGGATGAATGCCTGCTTTTTGCCTAGCAAGTGGCCTACCATGGAGTAAGTGTTGAAACCATGTCTGTCGAATTTAATTCAGGGCTTCTTTCTTAAGGCAGGGAATAGATAAAATATAGATATTGAGCATTTACTACATTCCAGGAATTGTGCTGTGTAGCAGATGTAGCTCATGCAATTCATTGCTCACCATAAACCCAAGAGTGGTTAATATTATCCCAATTTCACACCTGGGGAAACAGGCATAAATGGTTAAGTGGTGTTCCCAAGGTCTCGTAAACTCAGATCTGTCTCATTCCAGAGCCAGCAGACTTTCTTGTTCACTCCACTCTTTCCCCAAGTACCAAACACTTTCTGTGCCCAGGGAGTACCCAATACCAGGTTCACCAAGCAACCAGCTCAGAATGAGGTAAGGAGGGTGGTGTGGATTCTCCATGTGGGACTCAGTGTTTCCTCTCAATGGGATTTTCCCCCCATCTGCACAGATATGGACAGACTCGAATACCTCTGTATCTGCTTTTCTTTAGAACTTTCTGAGGGGACATCACCTATTGAAGCTGCTGGGATGCTTAATTCATAATTTATTTTGTCTGTTTCTCAGAAGCAGGGAACACTGAATGCATCCCTTGCTCAGAGCGGACCTCAGACTGGTCTGATGTCTGGAAAGAGGAACATGGGAAAGAATGATGCTGGATCATTATAAGGCATATAATGAGGGCGAGTGAGATTTTTCAGTGAGAGATTACTGGGAGGAAAATGAAAAAGACAGCTTCCACCCCTATTCTTGTCCTGATATTCTCTATGCTGTCACTGTATTTTGCTCATTTTTTTTAACTTTTCAGTTCAGGGGAACAAGCGCAGGCTTGTTACATGGGTAAACTTGTGCCATGGGGGTTTGTTGTATAGATTATTTCATCCCCCAGGTATTAACCTAGTACTCATTATTTTTTCTAATCCTCTCACTCCTCCTACTCTTATCATTATCATTCATCAAATATTTACTGAGGCCAGGTGTGGTGGCTCACACCTGTAATCCCAGCACTTCAGGAGGCCAAGGTGGGTGGATCACTTCAGGTCAGGAGTTCGAGACCAGCCTGGCAAACATGGCAAAATCCTGTCTTTACTGAAAATACAAAAATCAGCCAGGTGTGGTGGCATACACCTGGAATCCCAGCTACTTGGAAGGCTGAGACAGGAGAATCACTTGAGCCCAGGAGGCAGAGCCTACAGTGAGCTAAGACTGCACCACCACATTCCAGCCTGGGTGACAGAATGAGACACTGTCTCAAAAAACAATTTTTACTGAGTCCTTAATATCTGCTGGGAACTAGGTTGGACATTGCTTATATAATGCTGGGCAAAAGTCATACCTGGTGTTCTTGGAACGCTAGTGAGTGAGATGGGTGATAATGAATGAACTGCATAAACAAGTGTAAAATGACAATCATGATAAGTGCCATGGGGAGGAGCTTATTATGGAGCAATCTGACCTTTTCAGACTTTCTAGAAGGGAGAGGGACCTGAGGGGAGAGGCAGCTGGGCATAATAGGAGTGACGTGGGAAGATACTTCCGTTTAGCTCTCTAACAAAAAACTCCTATGTGCTGGAACTGTGATAATGGCAGGGGCTATCCCTGTGGTTCTCAACCCTGGCTGCACATTAGAGTCACCTGAGGGACTTAGAAATTCTACGTCTGGGCCGCACTCTCTGAGATTCTGATTAAATAGGTTTGGGAAGGGGTCCAGGTGTCTGAACACTTTTAAAGCTCCCCCGTCTGATTTCCATATACTGCCAGGACTGAGAACTACTGAGCCACCGAGATGGAAGGATATTTCTGCTCTCAAAGAACTCGTGGTCTAGTGGGGAAACAGATGTGAACACAGAAAAGTATAAAACAGCATAGTCAGTGTTATGATGGAGACAGCAGGGGTGGCTGAGAAAGTCTGAGGAAATGAGGGAGGCAACATCTTAGCTAAGGCTTGCAAGATGAGTAACAGTGAGCCTGGCGCTAATGAAGGGGGTAGACTCTGCAGCTCAGACACGTGGTTCTTAGATCAGATAGGGGACCTCGTTTTAAATACTACTATGACTGGTTAGCTCCCCTTCATAGCACTTACCGTAGTTATACTTCTATGTAATTTGGGGGATTATTTGAGCACCACCTCGCTCCTGATCAGATCAAGGCTCCTTTATGTGCTCTTTCAGGTGGTAAACTAGGCACTCAGTGAACATGGTGGGTGGAAGAAGGAAAGAGGGGAGACAGAAAAGAAAGGAGGTTGATTTGGATGAATGCCTCCCT
This sequence comes from Mandrillus leucophaeus, assembly GCF_000951045.1. NCBI lineage: Eukaryota > Metazoa > Chordata > Mammalia > Primates > Cercopithecidae > Mandrillus > Mandrillus leucophaeus. The sequence continues at coordinate 1,925,769 of NW_012102621.1, read as the reverse complement.
CCCTACTAGAATGCCCACCCCAGCAGGGCAGGAACCACATCTGTTTCTGATTCTCCTTCATATTTCAAGTGTCCAGCACATGGTGGGTACCTGTTTGATGAACGACTGAATGGTTGAACAAACAGCTCAAAGACTGCAGCATGGAAAATGGATTGGAGGAGGTGAAACAAGGCAGGGAGACCAGTTTGGTTACTGAAGGAGAACAGTGTTCAAAGAGGGTAGGAGAAGGAGACTAGGTTAAAGAAATATTTGTTAGATATAGCTGGAAGGACTTGTTGGTTTGACAGTTGTGCTGCAAAAGAAGAAGAGAATGAAGTCAACCATTGCTCCCAAGTTTCTGGCTTAAGTGGCTAAGGAGTGGGTGGTCCCATGTGAGAGATAAGGAAGAGGCTGAAGAACAGATCTGAGTAATTTTGCTGGGTTCAGGCATGGCCACCTTAGTTACAGGAAAGGAGTCCCGATCTAGACCCCAAGAGAGGATTCTTGGATCTCATGCAAGAAAGAATTCAGGGCGAGTCCATGGAGTAAAGTGAAAGTAAGTTCAATAAGAAAGTAGAGGAATAAAAGAATGGCTACTCCATAGACAGAGCAGCCCTGAGGGCTGCTGGTTGCCCATTTTTATGGTTATTTCTTGATGATATGCTAAAGAAGGGGTGGATTATTTATGCTTCCCCTTTTTCGACCATACAGGATAACTTCCTGATATTGCGATGACATTTGTAAACTGTCATGGCGCTGGTGGGAGTGTAGCAGTGAGGACGACCAGAGGTCACTCTCATGGCCATTTTGGTTTTGGTGGGTTTTGGTCAGCTTCTTTACTGCAACCTGTTTTGTCAGCAAAGCGTTTATGACCTGTGTCTTGTGCCAGTCTTCTATCTCATCCTATGACTAAGAATGCCTTAACCATCTGGGAATGCAGCCCAGTAGGTCTCAGCCTCAGTTTACCCAGCCCCTGTTCAAGATGGGGTTTCTCTGGTTCACATGCCTATGGCGATTGTCCTGCAAGAGAAGAGGAGTGTGAGGTCAACCACTGCTCCCAAGTTTCTGGCTTAAATGGCTAAGGGGTGGGTGGTCCCATGTGAGAGATAACAAAGAGGCTAAAGAACAGATCTGAGTAATGTTTCTGGGTTCAGGCATGGCTACCTTGGGCCAGAGATGCTGGTGAATCCAGGAGGTAATGACATATAAATTTTGATGTCGAAGGGGAAAACTTTGAGTATTCTTCTATTGAAGTTTCATGGCACTGGAAATCTAGAACTTTCCTCCAAAAGGCAGGAAGATGGGTTCTAGTCCCAGCTCTAATATTAACTTGTGCTACCTTAAACAATTTATGACATTTCAGGAATGTGTGATCCTCACAGCCTTAGCAGATTCCAAGATTCCTTTTGGCTTTGACATTCTGTACCTTCAGGTAGCCCTAGAATTTAAAAAGGAACTTTCTGATGAAAGGCTTTATCAGTCGGAGCTATTTGCATTACAAGGGATATACACTCAAATATTAGAGCTGGGACTAGAACCCATCTTCCTGCCTTTTGCAGGAAAGTTCTAGATTTTATACATAGCAAGTTAATATGTGGCTTCCTGGGGTGTTGCCTTGGGCAGTAGTCTGAGCGGAGGCCACGCTAGCCAGGAAAGAGTGCTGTGATCAGTGAATGATGTCTAGCATAGGCACAGAGTCAGAAACGGGGACATGGTTTTGTTTCAGTCCTGAAACCAAAGGTTTCCCTCTATGGCCTTTCAAATAATGTTGATTGAATGTAGGTTCTACTGTGGCTCAGCCATTAGCTCTAGGTAACCTTAGTTTAATCATTTTATATGCCAGAGCTTGACAGTTTCCTTATTTGTCAAGCAGCAGTAATAGTCCCCATCTTTTCTACCATCATTGTTGAAAGGATCTAATGAGAAACGAAGCATAGAGCCCTGTAAGGAGCAGAATCAGATACAAAGATACAAAGGAGAATCAGAAACAGATACCGTTCCTGCCCTGCTGGGGTGGACATTCTAGTAGGGAGGCGGGCATTCTTTAACCTTTATGTAAATTCACCTGTGTGACACTGTGAGATCCAGACATGTGGATGAAAGAGCAAACACTTCTCATCTCCTGAGAGATGAAAGTTCAAAATTTTATTGCTAATGAATTAATTTTAAAAGTGTAGATAATCTTATAATAAAAGAACTCAGAAATAAATAAAATAAAAGAAGGTCTCATAAAATTGTCAAATAAAAATCACGTAAGAAAAGAGTCAGCAAACCACCATGGCACAGGTATAGCTATGTGACAAACCTGCATGTTCTGCACATGTATCCCAGAACTTAAAGTATAATTTAAAAAAAAGAAAGTGTCGATGAAAAGAGTCAAACTCTGTCAAATACTTGAAGAGATTTATTCTGAGCCAAATAGGAGTGAGCAGGACCTGTGACACAGCCCTCGGGAGTCCTGAGAACATGTGCCCAGGGTGGTTGGGCTGCAGCTTGGTTTTATACCTTTTAGGGAGGTGTGAGAAATCAATCAAATACATTTGAGAAATATGCAGGTTTGGTCCAGAAAAATGGGACAATTTGAAGGGGGGGATTAGGGGGCAGCTTCAAGGCTATAGGTAAATGTGAACATTTTCTGGTTGACGGTTGAGTCTAAAGACCTGGGATTGATAGAAAGGGAATGTTCAGGTGAAGATAAAAGATTATGGAGACCAAGGTTCTTTTGAAGTCTTATAGTGGCTGCCCTTAGAGACAATGGATGACAAATGTTTCCTATTCAGACTTTTAAAAGGTGCTAGACTCTCAGTTAATCTCTTTAGGATTGGGAGGGCCTGGAAGAAAAAGATCTAGCTATCATAGTAGAGCTTCTTTACAGATGTAGGTTTTACCCCACAAAAAAAGTCTTTGCAGGGCCATTTCAAAATATGACAAAAAAACATGTTTGGGGGTAAAATATTTTGATTTTCTTCTTTGTCATGTAATGTTGTGCCAGAGTCAGATAGGAAAGTAAGTCACGATATATAGGGTTAAATAAAACCCATCTGATGAGAATTTATGGTTTGTAGGGTGTGACTCCCAGATGCCTTAGACAGAAATTTGGGCAAGATAAGAAAAAATCAGAGCTTAGTCCTCAGAAGAAAGAAAGACAGAGAAAGAGAAGTAAAAATGAAGGAAGAGAGGGAGGGAGGAAGAGAGAGAGAGGAGGAAGGAAGGGAGGAAGGGAGGAAGGGAGGAAGGAAGGAAGGAAGGAGTCATTGAGTGCTGGAGAGAGTGTAGTTAAATTGAGTGGAAATTGGTAAAACTCTTCTGTAGAGGAGTTGGCAATATGTATCAAGAGCCTTAACAGTGTTTATACTCTTTGGCCAAATAATTCTATGTTTTATAATCCAGATCAAAGGTCAGCAAACTTTTTAAAAAAGGATTGGGTAGTAAACAGCTCAGGTTCTTCAGGCCTCACAGTTTCTGTCAATTGAGTTTCAACAAGCACTCAATTCTACCATATCAGAACAAAAGCAGCTATGGATTAGACATAAATGAATGGATATGGTTTTGTTTCCGATAAAACTTTGTTTACAAAATAAGGATGTGGCCAGATTTGGCCCGTGGGTCATAGTTTGCCAATCGCTGATCTAAATTAAGAAAACAGGCCTGGTGTGGTGGCTCACACCTGTAATCCCAGCACACTGGGAGGCCAAGGTGGGAGGATTGCTTGAGCCCAGGAGTTCAAGACCAGCCTGGGCAACATGGTGAAACCTCATTTCTAAAAAAAAATACAAAAATTAGCCTAGTGCAGTGGTGCTTGCCTGTGGTCCCAGCTACTCAGGAGAATCATCTGAGCCTAGGAGGTAGTGAGCTATGATTGTGCCACTGCACTCCAGCCTGGGCAGCAGAGTAAGATCCTGTCTCAAAAAATAATAATAAATAAATAAATAAGAAAACATTTTTAGAATTATGCTAAATTCAACCTTCTAAATACAAAGAGAGGTTTAGGTGAAAAGAAAAGTTGCTATTACAGCTTTATTTGTAATAGCAAACTATTGGCACAACTAGAACAGTCATCAATGGGGGATTCATTAATTTTGATAGTTCCACTCAATGAAATACTAGGTACACATGAAAATCCTGTTTATTAATAATTTATAACAACATGGAGAAATGCTTGATAGAACATTACATGAGAAATAGAGACAAACTTATTTGTAATGATGATAACGGTGGTGGATAATATCTAAGCACTTTACACAAGTGATATCATTTAACTCTCCAAACAGACCTTTGAAGTATACTTTTCGATTGTAATGACTTTCCTTATGGAGAAGCTGATGGTGACAAACATTAAGTAATTTAGTCTAGGTTAAGCTGCTGGCAGGTGTCAGAGTTGGAATGTGAATACAGGTCTGTTTAACTGCTAAAAGCAAAAACAGAGGCAAACAAACCAGCCAAGAAAAATCCCAAATTAAACTCTGTTTATTAAAAAAAACAGAAGAAAAGACACCCAAAAGTTGTTATCGGCTGTCATGATTGGTAGGTGATAGGAAGATCGCTTAACATGTTCAGTATTTTCTCTAATGAGAATGTATCATTTTAATAAAAAAGAACAGGTGAATTTCATAGGCAAACCAACAACGGCAGAATGGTAGGTAGGATTGTGGGGAGAGAAGTGTTTATTTCGGGGGTCTAGAGGTTCCCTTGGGGATGCCCTTAATCCTCTTGGTCCTGCTCTTTGTTTGTGAAAAGGACGTGGTGCTGCGTTTCCCTCTGTCTTGTTCTAGGTGGAGTTTCTAGTGTGTCTTGTTTGGACTGTTGGCCTATCTTTATGCTGTTCTTGGGTTGACATGCCAGTCTCTAACTCTCTCTAACTCTCTCTGTCTCTCTCTCTCTCTCTCTCTCCCTTCTCTTTCTTCCCCTTCCTCATCCACCTGTTCCGCTGTGCAGCTGACAAGGTCAATGATGACTTCTACACCAAGCGACGGCACCTGGCTGAGCTGGCTGCTAAGGGGAACCTACCTTTGCACCCCGTAAGAGTGGAGGACGAGCCCGGGGCCTTCAGCCCTGAGCATGGTCCTGCCAAGCAGAATGGACAGAAGTCCCGCACCAGCAAGATGCCCCCACATCCCCTGGCCTACAACTCTACCACCAACTTTAAGGGCTGGGACCCCAACGAGCAGTCCCTCCGGCGGCAGGCTTACGGCAACAAGGGCAAGCTTGGCACGGCCGAGACAGGCTCCAGCGACCCCTTGGGAACTCGCCCCCAGCATTACCCACCCCCACAGCCATACTTCATCACCAACAGCAAAACAGAAGTGACTGTCTGAGCTTTCACCACAGGGAGCACCCTGGAGACCACACTCAACTGAGAGAGGCAAAAAACAACCCCGCCCACACCCTCCCTGTCCTCCCCCAACACGTGCGTCCACACACTCACTCTCAACAAGAACCAACTCTAAACCTACTGGGGACACGGAGTCGCATTTTTCCTAGGTCATGCCTATAACGTGTCGGCGGGCAGCTGAGAAAGACCGAAGCGTGGACATTCAGCAATACAGCAAAGAGGAAAACTGAGGCACACTCTTTCCACTCCGGGACCAAGGTGGCCAACTCACATGCCCAAACCATGGGGCTGAGTTTTCTTTTCCTCCTAACTTGAAACTGAAATCCATGATGACAAAATATAAAAGTAGCACAATTTAGAGAAATTGTCCATTTGAGCACATACACTACTTGCCACGTGCTGTCTGTTTCTAGGTTCGAGAGCCAGGGTGGAAGTGGGGAAAGAGAATGAGGGAGGACACAGAGAAGAGTGCATTCTGGAAGAGGAGTTGTTCTGGGAGGAATTTGCCCACATCAGAAGCATTTTTCTAATTGCAAGAAGTGGTGACGTGGATGTAAAATTTTGACAGAGCATGAAACAGTAACTGGACCCCAACCATTCTATTTATAGTACTTTTCATATCATCCATATTGAACGCAAAAAACAACACACTCTGAAACTCACAAAAAATAAATAGACCCTGAACCCACCAGCAATGATGGGAAGGAAAAAAACAAACAAAAAAACATTTTAGAGAACTCCCATAAGGACCATGACTGTGGAAATGGGAGGGATGGGCTTTTATGATAGGGAGAGGGTCCGGAGAGTATCAAATAACTTTTTAAAAAGAGAATTAAAATGTAAGCCCACTACAAAACAAACAAAAACAGCAAATGAGGTTGTTTTTTTTTTTTTTTCCAAAATCTTGAAGACTTGTTGACATTAACAACAACAAATCCACAGCTGGAAAAGTCCACAGGAGATCAGATGAGGATCCAGAAGCCTCTGATTTCTGGGTTTTGCCTCTAAGACCTGAAACAGCCACAGAAACAAGTCCTCTATAAACTGTATGTCCCTGATATCCCTTTCCCTTCAGCGCGTTGCCGCCGCCGCTGCCAAACTTTAACTGCTTTGGACTGAAAATGTCATAAGCGTGGGTGGTGCCTTCAATGTGTTACTGTTGTTTCATGACAGTCTTGTTTCCCAAGTGCAACCTGTGTTCTTTTAGCCTTCCTTCCTCTTGTTTTTCTGCAATAGTAGAAGATGTTTCCATCCTTCCTTTGTAGGTGAGCCCACCCCATAACACCCTCTGAGGGGCTGCTACAATGTCAGGGGTGCCCAGGAGCAAAGACCTCCCTACTCTCTACACTATCAAAATGAGTCCTTCCATTGTCTAGCCCTCCCAAACCTGCCAGATGTTTCTTGGTCCCATAATTCCCATGGTCCCTCCAAATTACCTCCCCACATACTTCACGTGTTCATCTGCCATACAGAATATCCTGAGGTTCTTTTTCTGGTTGGTTCTCATAATCCATAGTCCTTGGGGTCCCCCAACAAAGTCAGTTTTCCTACAAGTTGTGTTGGTTTTGTGGAAGCCCAAAGAAGTGGATTGAGAGAGAAGAGATTTTTATCTAATGTGAAAGGTTTTTCAACTAGCCCCTAAAGGTCTTAGGTAGTTAATTAACCTTCAACAGACCCACAGCAATTCTGGTGTCAGAAGCTATAAATGGTCTGGCCAAACAAGACTTAGAGTATTTTCTGAAATCCTGAACTGCAGGATTCTGCCTCACCTGTCTCTCCACTTTGACATCATGAAATCAGCAAAACCAGATATTTATTCTCCTTTTCATTCCCAGCAGATACGAGGACACCAACAATGCAGTTGATCCCTCTGGGCCTCAGTCTCCCATCTGAAACATGGGGAATTGCGGTAGGTCAAGCTTTTTGAAACCGCAAAACCTCTACCTGTTTTTAAAAATGAGATCTTCTGGCCAGGCACAGTAGCTCACGCCTGTAATTCCAGCACTTTGGGAGGCTGAGGCAGGCGGATCACCTGAGGTTAGGTGTTTGAGATAAGCCTGGCCAACATGGTGAAACCCTGTCTCTACTAAAAATACAAACATTAGCTGGGCGTGGTGGTGGGCACTTGTAATCCCAACTACTCGGGAGGCTGAGGCAGGAGATCACTTAAACTCAGGAGGTTGCAGTGAGCTGAGACCGCACCACTGTCCTCTAGCTTGGGTGACGGGGTGAGACTGTCAAAAAAAAAAAAAAAAAAAGAAGATATTTCAAAGAACGCACAATAGGAGATCTCCATGTATAAAAAGGCACTGTGCTATACAAAGCAGGGGTCAGAGATTTAGTGCCCACCTTCTCAGCCTCCTTGGGAAGACCACAGAGCTTCCCAGAGTCAAGTAAATACCACTGGACATGGTCAGAGTTTCATTGACGTTAATGAGCTCTGTACCTGCAACACACTTTGGCATCTCTGTGTATTACCTTCACAATATTTGTACCTAAATTGATTCATTTTAGTGCATTATGTTTTTAAAATGAAAACTTCCTGTCCTCATCACAAATTTTAAAAAAATAATCAGTTGCCATAAATAGAAGGTAAGCATAAAAATAAATAAAAAGGAAACAAGCAGCAATGATTAAATTCCAGCTGGAGTCTGCTGTCTGTGAGTCTGAACTAAAGCCTGGAGTTCTTTCTTTCTCTCTCTCTCTTAAAATGATATTAGCAGGTATTAAATAATTGTTAAAGATACCAGCACCCAATGAAGACTTTCTCTTTGTACTAATAGGTGGACTGAAAAGTAAATGAAAGGGGAATCATTTCCTATGCCAGTCAGTGTTGAACAATGCTGTAGCTGTGTACTGACTATGATCATTGTGCATGCACTAGGGGTGCACAGCCCACACTTCAGAAAACCTTGAGTTGACTTATCTGTGAGGCTCTTTCTCGCTCAAAGTTTCTGTAATTCGTATCTCCCTTTTACCTCATCGTTGCTCTTTGCCCCCAATCCACTTCATCTCACCCTTATCTCAACTCTGATTAAGAGTCTGTCTTGGCCTCTAAATCTATAGTATTTTATTCCTTCTGCATGCTCCTTCTCCTCTGAGTAAACTTCATCAATTGAACTGGGCTCCTTGGGGTCTGCAGTTGTAATTTTGACAGTAGAAGTGCAGCCTGGTCATTAAGATGTAGCCACAATGATGGCCCAAGAAAGACAAGTACTTTCCAAGTAGTCCTGTCTAGGATGGAAAGCTCAGGAAGTGCTTCATAGTTTATTATCTTCCAATTGGCTTTGGGAGATGAACTGAAGAGGGAAGTTTGGACAAGGAAGGTCTTTTTATTCTTTGGCTTCCTCTTGGGATGGTAGATAGACCTCACAATACGAAAAGACGGGACAACCTATGGAACTGTCTATGACTTCCATGTACCAAGACAAGGACCCTGTAGCTAGGGTAGTGAGACCTAGGAGAGGGAAACCAGAACAAAGCAGACAGGCTGTCCTCTTCCTAATTCCGTGCCCTGACATCAGCCCCTATTTTTTGCCTTTAGCTGTCCCCCAGTTTCCAACCCAATGGGACCAGAGTCTGACTTCCCTTTGCCCTTTCACAGTGTCTCAGCCTCCATCTGCCTTGGGCTCCCCCTAGCCTCCCCATCTAACTCTTCCCAGTTTTTTGTGTAAATGGAGCATATTTTATGTGCGAATATTTTAGTAACCGTATGTTCTGCAAGTAAACCTGTGTTAATACTTGTCAACAACTGCAGAGTTTATGATACAAATAATTCTTCCTACAATGAAGAAAAAAACACATTTGTTTGTTTTCTAAGAATGTTTATTTGTAAACATATGTATTCACTATATTAATATGAATTTCTTACCTGGCAATAAAACTGATTATATGTGATGCTGTTGGGGTTGTCATGTATCTTTCCAGAGCCCTGCATCCTAATTTGTGTTTTCACCAGGGAACACCAATATTAGCATAGAGAGTGAGGTCTTTAATACTCAGAATGTATGGGAAGTTGTTTCCAGCAAAGGCAATTTCTAGTTAACAGTAACTTATACACATTTTCCAGGAGACTTTGTGTTTGAAGCCTTTTTGGTAAGTTTTGTCATATCTCCTAGTTCACATCCTTTTGCCTTTAGAAATCTATCGTTGCTAGGTTTCCTCATCATAACTAAATTTATCCTTAATGGTCAATAATCTTGCTGCGATTTGAACTTTAGTTTTGAACACTGATCAGGGTCATAGAAGACACAAATATTGAAAGGATGGAAGATTGGTTTCTTCCCCTATTTATTAAATTTTATTTCCTGTCTGGCTTCTGGTAGCATGGAGTTTAAAATTTTCAGGTAGAAACCTGTCTGACTATGGTTCCTTCAGAAATAGGCTCTGAGATGAGGATGTGAGAAATGAAGAGAATACTGGGAGGGGGTGGGAAGTTCAATAAGGAAGGGAAAGCAGCCAAGAAGAGTATGATATCATGCCAGCTACCACTATACACACCTGGGGTTTCATGCTGCAAGGAAACTTTGGGAGAGGGCGTTGAACACACACACAGAATCATCCTGCCCAAGTAACATGGAGCTTGGGTGTTTATGTGCCCACGGCCATCAGACATTGTTTCCAAGTTGTTTTCAGGGATGCTAATGTTCAGACACTCCTAGGCTGTCATGTGCAAAGGCAGAAGGATTTTCGTGGTGTCAAGAATCCCTAGGCAGCTGGGCGCGGTGGCTCACACCTGTAATCCCAGCACTTTGGGAGGCCGAGGCAGGCAGATCATCTGAAATCAGGACCAGGCTGGCCAACATGGAGAAACCCCATCGCTACTAAAAATACAAAAATTAGCCAGGTGTGGTGGCATGCTCCTGTAGTCCCAGCTACTCAGGAGGCTGAGGCAGGAGAATGACGTGAACCTGGGAGGCGGAATTTGTAGTGAGCCGAGACCATGCCACTGCACTCCAGCCCAGGTGACAGTGTGAGACTCTGTCTCAAAAAAAAAAAAAAAGAAAGTTTATTTTGCTAAGGTCAAGGACACGTGCCCGTGACACAGCCTCAGGAAGTCCTGATGACATGTGCCCGGGGTGGTTGGGGTGCAGCTTGGTGTTATACATTTTAGGGAGACATGAGACATCAATCAAGTACATTCAAGAAGTATATCGGTTTGGTCCAGAAAGGCAGGACAACTCAAAGTGGAGGCACTTCCAGGCTATAGGTAAATTTAAACATTTTCTGGTTGACAATTGGTTTGAGTTTGTCTAAAGACCTGGGATCAATAGAAAGGAATGTTTGGGTTGATGTAAGAGGTTGTGGAGACCAAAGTTTTATCATGAAGTTGAAGCTTTTACCTAGCAGGCTTCAGAGAGAACAGGCTCTAAAATGTTTCTTAACAGGCTTAAAGCCTGTGTTGATGCTAATGTCAGACAGGTATAATGAGGCATGTCAGACCCTCACTTCTCCCTTCATGGCCTGAACCAGTCTTTCACGGTCTTAGAATTTTATTTTTGGTTTACACCAGCTTTTTTTTTTTTTTTTGAGATGGAGTCTTGCTCTGTCGCCAGGCTGAAGTGCAGTGGCGCGATCTTGGCTCACTGCAACCTCCACCTCCTGCGTTCATGCAGTTCTCCTGCCTCAGCCTCCCTAGTAGCTGGGACTACAGGCACGCACCACCACACCTGGCTAATTTTTTGTCTTTTAGTAGAGACAGGATTTCATCATGTTGGTCAGGATGACCTCGATCTCCTGACCTTGTGATCCGCTCGCCTTGGCCTCCCAAAGTGCTCAGATTACAGGCCTGAGCCACCGTGGTTTTCTGATGCTGTAACAGCCATGGGCTACTATGAGTATTCTTCATGTTCTTAGGCCATGCATCCTTTCAATTATCTGGTGAATGCCTATGGATTCCCTTTTCAGAATAATTACTTTAAATGCATAAAATAAAATACATAGAATTACAAAAAAAAATCCATTATCTTGATATATACTCATGAAAATATTTTTTAAAACTCACATTTGTGATATTGTAATACACTTGACCCTTGAACAACACTGCTTTGAACTGCATGGGTCCACTTATGTGTGAATTTTCTTCTACCTCTGCCACCCCTGAGACAGCAAGACCTAGCCCTCCTCTTCCTCCTCTTCCTCAGCCTACTCAATGTGAAGATGACAAGGATGAAGATCTCTATGATGATCCACTTCCCCTTAATAAATAGTAAATATGTTTTCTCTTCCTTATGATTTTTTAAATAACATTTTCTTTTCTCTAGCTTACTTTATTGTAAGAACACAGTGTTATATATCTATATACATATATGCATAAAATACACATACTAAATATGTGTTAATCCATTGTTTATGTTATCAGTAAGGCTTCTGGTCAAAGTGGACTATTAGTAGTTTAGCATTGGAGGAGTCAAAAGCTATATGAGATTTCCGACTACATGGGGTTTAGCGACCTCTAACCCATGCATTGCTCTAGGGTCACCTGTATATGTGCTTTCCAACTAATGCAATAAATAACATGATCTAGTGATGGATTTCAAAGTATTGATGAGCACAAACAATTCTTTGAGCTATCTGCTACATATGCAATGTGATATGACAATATCTGTGATTCTACTGTCGACAAAGTCCCAGGTCAGTGCTAATATTGTAGGTGGTTCTTTGCCTACATTTATTTATTTACTTTTGAGACAGGGTCTCACTATGTTGCCCAGGCTGGAGTGCAGTGGAGCAATCGCAGCTCACTGCAGCCTTGACCTCTGGGGCTCCAGCAATCCTCCCATCTTAGCCTCGCGAGTAGCTGGGACTACAGGTACATGCCACCATGCCCAGCTAATTTTCTGTATTTTTTGTAGAGATATGCATTCACCATGTTGCCCAGGCTGGTTTTGAACTCCGGGGCTCAAGCAATCTGCCCACCTCAGCCTCCCAAAGTGCTGGGATTACAGGCATGAGTCTCTGTGCCCTGCCTTATTGCCCATATTTATAATTAAGGGACGTGCTAAATTTCAACTAGAGGCCAGTGAAAGTAAAGATGTTATATATTTTCTCCCACCTACTTTGATAAACCCACTGAATTCTACCCACAAATCCCTCTGCAGGTGTGTGGGTCCCAGGTGAAGCACTGTGTACTAGTGAGACTTACAGGTACTTACGTATTCTCTTCATGCTTCTACTTTTTTTAAACAGGGATAACAATAGTATCTCTATCATTGCCTGTTATGAGAGATAAAATAATAGATAAAAAGACAGTAGCTTAATGCTTGACATCTAGTAAATATTTCAGCATTAGCTTTTGTTATTAGAATTATTCTTTCTGGTGATTCCTAGAACCTTACAAAGTTGTATTTTATTTCCCCCCATTCACAGAAGAAGAAACTGAGGCTCAAAGAGGTAAATTTTGCACAGAGTAACCTAGGAAGTCAGTGGCAGAGCTGACCGAAACCTGGTTGTCTCTGGTTTAACCTCAAGCTCTGGACCATTGTGCATGCTGTGTCATTTTTTAAAAATGATGATATTAAATGTCCTCACTTCTCCCTAGAATGAGGCTAGACCTACACTGGAGTAGATCACTATGGATGTCCTCATTTCTTCACTCCTCCCAGAGGAGAAAGTCAAATGTCCAAGGTTCAGGAAGCTTTTGTCTGGGGCCTATTTATTTAAAGGCTTACTGGACACAGTTAATACCAATGTCCTCCCTTCAACACAAGCTCTCTCCAGTCCAGTACTTACAAGATTCCAATTACAAACCCCACTATCCCAGAAATTGTCAGATTCTAGTTTGTTATTTTTTAAAAAAAATCCATCCTGTTAGGAATATATTCACCACATAAAACCAAAATAAGTCTTTGATATGGCTTGGCTGTGTCCCCACCCAGATCTCATTGTAGCTCCCATAATTCCCACGTGTTGTGAGAGGGACCCGGGGGAGATAATTGAATTATGGTGGCGGTTTTTCCCATACTGTTCTCGTGGTAGTGAATAAGTCTCACGAGATCTGATGGTTTTATAAGGGGAAACCCCTTTTGCTTCGCTCTAATTCTTCTCTATGCTTCCCCATGTAAGATGTGCCTTTCACCTTCTACCATGATTATGAGGCCTCCCAAGCCACGTGGAACTGTGAGTCCATTAAATCTCTTTTTCTTTATAGATTTCCTAGTCTCAGGTATATCTTTATCAGCAGTGTGAGATTAGACTAAAACAGTCTCTCTCTCATACATTTAGTCTCGGCCTTGAAAGATAATAATCATCATAATGCTAATAGCAACAACTTCTTTTATTACCAATTATTGAACATTTTTTGTGTATCAGCCACTGGGTTAGGCACTGTAAATGCTTCATTCTTCTCTTCTTGCTGGGACTCTAAGCTTCAGTCAGCATGAGTCTCTAAATGGTTTTGTGAAGCAGTAACTTCCTTTACCACCATTTCCACCACCAATTGGACTTTATGTGAGTTAGGAATAATCTTCTATTATTATCAGTGTGTTAAGCACTGAGATTTCAGCGTTTATCTGTTAGAGTAGCTAGAATTTCCTTAACAAATACAAAAGATAAAGCACTTAGAACTGTATCTGACACTATTAAAAAAACAATAAATGTTTTCTGTTGCCATCATCATCATTATCATCACTGTAGCAGTCTGTTTTCACACTGCTATGAAGAACTACCCTAGACTGGATAATTTATGATGAAAGAGGTTTAATTGACTCACAGTTTCACATGGCTGGGAGGCCTTAGGAAACCAACAATCATGGTGGAAGGGGAAGGGGATGTAAGGACCTTCTTCACATGGTGGCAGGAGACAGAGAATGAGCAAAGGGGGAAATGCCACACTTGTAAACCACCAGATCTCTTGAGAACTCACTCAGTATCTCGAGAACAGCATGGGGGAACTGCCCCCATGATCTAATCACCTCCCACCAGGTCCCTTCCATGAAGGGATTACAGTGAGAGATGAGATTTGGGTGGGGACACAGAGCGAAACCATATCAATCATCTTAACTAAACTTCTACTGTATGCTGGGACCTCTACTTTACACTAGGACCTTGTAAACCATCATATCTCTTGAGAACTCACTCAGTATCATGAGAACAGCATGAAGAAACTGCCCCCATGATCTAATCACCTCCCACCAGGTCCCTTCCATGAAGGGATTACAATGAGAGATGAGATTTGGGTGGGGACACAGCAAAACCATATCAATCATCTTAACTAAACTTCTACTCTATGCTAGGACCTCTACTTTACATTAGGACCTTGTAAACCATCATATCTCTTGAGAACTCACTCAGTATCATGAGAACGGCATGGGGAAACTGCCCCCATGATCTAATCACCTCCCACCAGGTCACTTCCATGAAGGGATTACAATGAGAGATGAGATTTGAATGGGGACACAGAGTGAAACCATATCAATCATCTTAACTAAACTTCTACTCTATACTAGGACCTATACATACCTGATCTTTAATCCTCACAGTAATCCTGAAAGGGTTCATAACTACATTTTAAAGATAAGGGAACTGAGAGACTAAATGTCTTACTTAAGGACAGAGAAAGTGCTGGAGCAAGAATCTAAACCTGAAGTTTTCTGGTTCCACCATTTCTAGCACCCCACTTAACCCTCTCAAAGTTGCTGGTACTATCTGGATCCAGTTACTGTGGTTAAATAAATAAAAATACCTTTGTAGAAGAAAAATGTCTTCGTTGTGAGCTTGGCATCTCACTTATTTTCTTGTCAGATTCCAAATCCTAACTCGTGGTATGTTGAACAGTTCAAAGAAAGCATTTCACATCAAGAAATGTCATGGTTGCTAGAAATAATTTTGTCACATCCTCTTGAATTTTTCCTTTTTGCAAGTTCAGAGGTTTCAGTTAGATTCACATCTTATAATGCCTCTTTTTAAAACATTATAAAAGGGCAACTCATTTTTTAAAATCTCAACATCCAAACAGAACACTTCGTTTTTTTCATCTTAAAAGGTAAAAAATGGGAAGACTCTAAAAAGG
The DNA here is from genome assembly GCF_000951045.1 of Mandrillus leucophaeus. Classification (NCBI taxonomy): domain Eukaryota; kingdom Metazoa; phylum Chordata; class Mammalia; order Primates; family Cercopithecidae; genus Mandrillus; species Mandrillus leucophaeus. The sequence continues at coordinate 1,910,449 of NW_012102621.1, read as the reverse complement.
CAATTTACAATGTGCAGGTGCCTTATTTTCTGGTAATTTGAAGCTGTTTTTGATGCTGTAATTTGTTTTTGAATTTTGCTGTCCATGTATCAAAGGCAGTTCAGCTGAATGTACTGGAATTCTACAAGTTAGGTGTCTGTTGAATTCCCAGATCCAGGATACCGAAAGTCAGCACCATGTAGGTCTTAAAGCCTTTCTCTTGGGTCTTATTAGTTGCCATGAGAATTTTCCTCATGGAGGTTTGATTCTTTCTCATGTGGAGTCAACGTTAGACTTTTGGACAAAATTTAGAGAACACTGCTGAGTGCTTGGTCCTGCTCAAAAAACCTCATTTCATAATTCATTCAATAAATACAGAGTATCTACGATGTGCCAGCCATGGTGCTGGGCCTTGAGGGTGCAAGAATCCCTTTACTGCCACCCTTCTCCTTCCCCCTTCTCCAAAAAGTGAAAATAAAGAAGGTAGAAGATTAACAATAGAAAGCAAGCACCGTAAAGGAATAAAGAGAGGCACTGCAGGTAGAGAGACGCCTTGGTGTCAGATAAGCTTGGATTTGGGTCCTCTCTCTAACTTATAGTTATGTGACCTTGGGGAAGCTACTGAGCTTTTCGGAGCCTAGTTTTTCTTATCTGTAGAGCAAGCGAGCCCAGTCATACCAACCTTGTCGTGTTGTTTGAGCAGTTGAGATAAGATATATAAAACATTTACTCATGGTGGATGCCAAACAAACTTGGGTTGTTATTAATCGGAAGCATTTTCTTATCCACTCCCACCCATTAGGAACCAGGCTAATGTGGTACCTTGGTTTTTCCATTTTGCTTTTGTTGGGGTCCCCTGAAAGAGATCCTGAGACAGGAACTCATGTGCAAGGAAGGAAGGAATTTCAGAAGAAACTGGTAAGGGGGTAGCAGAAGTTAGGTAGAAGAAGGACCCAAATAAGGATACACTTTTAGGCAATGCCACTGGAAGGGTGTATCTTATGTGCATTACTCTTTAGAATTTGCGTCAACCCCAAGCAAGGGAGCACGGTTTTCATTCTTGCATGCCTGTCAGTCATTCACCAAAGAGATGGAAACTTCTAGCTACTCTGGCTCATTGCATGTTGAGGGAAAATTTCTCAAAGAGTCTCAGGTGCTGGTGGTTGGAACTAAAGACATACAGAATCTGGAAAAGAGGTGCATGGAAACAGGAAAAAGGATGTGAGGACATCTAGGTGAAGTACCATGTTGGTTATACTTCCCTTTTCTGACTTCTCAGAGACATTAGCCCTGGTCCAACTAGTCCCAGTAAGGAAGATGAGTTTTCCTTGGTTCATAAAAGCAGGACGTTTGGAGAATTTACCTGCCAAAAATATGGGGAATAGCTTTGGGGTCAGCCTCGTTGAAGACAAAATCTCAGCCTAACTTTTTATAGCCCATGTCACTTTGGGCAATCAATTTAGCCTCCTTGACCTAGATTTTCTCACTTACAAAATAGGAAAAATAATGCGATTTCTGTAGATTTGTTCTAGGTTGAGATTACTTTATATTCCCTGACTTATTTGACAAATATATGCTGAGCATCTGCTGTATGTCAAACAGGGATGATCTTGGTACACTGAAAGGAATTAGGCACAGGTCCTGCCTTCCAAGACCTTGGCATCTAATGGGGGAGGCAGACACATAAATTACAGACTATGTTTTCTTCCTTATACACTTTTTTCTCTCTTTCTCTGTTTCCTTCTCTATGTCTTGTTTTTTACTTGGTTGCATCTTCTCTTCTTTTTTCCTCCCCTCTTCCTTCTCCTTCACTTTATCTCCACCTTTCTTTTATTATTATGTATTTTACTTCTTGAAGACAAGGGCTCACTCTGTCACCCAAGCTGCAGTGCAGTGGCATGTGGGCTCACAGCAGCCTCAACCTCCGAGGCTCAACCGATCTCCCAGCCTCAGCCTCCAAAAAACTGGGACTACAGGAGCACACCACCCTGCCTAGCTAAATTTTAAAAATTTTTTGTAAAGCCGGGGTTTTGCTATGTTGCCCAGACTGGTCTTGAACTCCTAGGCTCAAGCAGTCCCTCCACCTCGGTCTCCTGAGTAGCTGGGACTGCAGGTGTGTGCCACTGCACCTGGCCACATCTCTGCATTTCTATCTTGCATTCTCTGACCCTCACCACATCCATACCTAGTCTTTATATTAACTGGAGGATATCTAATCTGCTACCCTTTCAAGTCCCTGACTCCTGCTGCTGTTTTCCAAAGTTTCTTCTGCAAGTTGCACAGCGCATAAAGTTCTGGGGAATTCAACTGGACCCAGACCCTCAGCTGTGACAGAAGGAGACTTGGAGATAGGAGAAAACCATCTAGAGCTTTACTTAAAGCTTAATGGTGGAGGAGTTGGGGGCAGGAGGTACAACTAGCAGTCCTGAGTGGGCAGTCCTAAGGAATGGCAAATAGAATTTATGATTAATGGCACTGTGAGGTGAGGGTCAGAGGTAATTTTCCCTGCTCTTGTGTACATGGGTAGACTCCTAAGAGCATTAGGATAGGAGCCAGAAATTCTTGATTTTAATTCTAGCTCTGAAACTAATCGTATCATTTTGGACATTGATTTCCTCATCCATATGATATCAAGGCTGCATTCAGTGATTTTTTTAGGACTCCTCTGATGCTCTTGGTCAGGAATGCTGCCTTCATAAATTTCTTATCGCCCCAACCCCATTGTATCTTACTCTAGGAATGGCACCCAGCAGGTGCTTATATATATATATAACAACAATAGACTTATTTTCTTTATTCCAGGATTCTGGGGATGATTAGCTTTGGGTTTGAGAAAGCTATGCATTTGGGGCCCTGGAAGCAGACTCTGTTGGCTGGAACCATTCAGCCATTTTACTGTGAAGTCCAGGGCAGCTGCTGCAGATGGCGAGGCAAACCCTAATGGCTTGTATAAGGCGGTACTTCTCAGACTTGACCACCATGATTCAGAGGCTCTGTGGGCTCAGGAATTTGCATCTTAAGAAACACTTTGGGGATTCTGATGCAAGTAGTTGGTGGACTACTGTTGAGAATCAATTCTAGAAACCTGAGCTTGGTGCTGCCACCAATACTCTGTGTGACCCTTACATAGTAGTGTAAGGTTTTGAACACCTTTCTTCATCTGCACAACAGGGCTCTTCACCCCTGCCCTATCTTCCTGAAGGATTTCTGTGGTGAACAGATAAAACAGCAGATGGAAAAACTCTAAGAGGCTCCACAAGAATCAAAGATGGCGGCCTTTGTGTGTGAAGATGCACCATCCCCAAGCTTCCTCCTCTCCATCAGAAGAAGAGAGACTGCAGGCAGATAATATTCCAGGGGACACTTCAGCCCCTCATCCTATCTCCTGTATTTGATACTTCTTGATCCCCGCTTCACCTGCTTTTGACCAACTTCTTAAAATCCAGTCATTGCCGTGACGACTAGCTATGCAGGTGTACCCAGGTAGCACCTGGCCTAGGTGTGCTTTAGAGCTCTTGCTTTCTGACTCACTGCCTTGTGCCCTCAGCATGTGCAAACCTGGAAGTGTGAGAGGGTTAACACTCCACGGCCCAAACATTGACTAATGGTTGGGGGAAGAGAGGGGTTGGAGATTAGTGGTGCATATTCCCCTCTCCATCTATTAGGTGGACAATTCTAAGTGAGTTCTTCCTCAGAGAGTCCTAGTGGGTTGGAACCCACTTGCCCATATGATGGTTACCAGGTCCATAAAGTGCACTGAGGTTAGCTTTTCATCCTTCCTGTTTCATTCTTCCAAGCCCCTCCTCCTTTTCTTTAGGATACTTTCCAAAATAAATACCTGCACGCAGCACCTTGGTCAAGTTCTGGTTTAGGGAAAACCAGGCTGACACAAAGTGGACTTTGTTGATGAACCAGCCTGGATCTCCAGTAGTAATTCCAGATCTAGGATGGTCATCCAACAATTGACTGTTTACTTAGTAGCAGAGTGAGGGCAGGTAACAGGAAATGTAACCTGTCCACTTCCTACTTGACCAGTGAGAACTGAGTTCAAATCCCAGCCTTGTGCCCTAGGACCAGGTACAATGTAGGTAAAGAATTCTGCAACAATGCATGGTACATAGCAAGTTCCCTTAAGACAGATCACAACGTTCTTTCTTCAGTTCCCTCCTTTTCACTCCACGTAAAGTGAAAGTCCTTAAATCATAGTCCTTAAAACAAGCTGAAAAGACCTTCCATGATCTGGCCTCCAACTCCCTCTCTGCCTTCCTGTTGTACTACTCAGCCCTTCACTCACTCTGCTGCAGCCCCCACTGGCCTCCTTGCTGTTCCTCAAATGCCCCAAGAATGTGCTCACCTTGAGTGCTTTGTCCATCAACTGGGACAATATCGTCTCCACCCTCCAGGGGACATTTGGCAATAACTGGACACATTTTTGGTTGTCATAACTTGGGAGATAGGTTGCTACTGGCATCTAGTGCGTAGAGGCCAAGGATGTTCTAAATATCCTACAAGGCATGGGACAGCTTTCCTCCTTCGAAGACAGACAATTCTCTGTTCCCAAATGTCAGTAGTGCTGAGGGTGAGAAACCCCCAGGACCTTTCTTCACACTGCAGTCTTCCTCCCCTGACTCACCCCACATCTGTTGGGTCTTTGATTATATTTCACCTTCTCAGTGAGGCCTGTTGCCCTGTTGATACTGAAGCTTGTGCTGCTCATGTCTCCTGGGCTGTCTTAACTTTCTCTATTATTTTCTTATTGCATTCAGCCCTTTCTCCCATATTGCATAATTGATCTATTTATGTTTACTCTTATTGTTTATCTCTTCTACTGGGATGGAAGCTCCATGAGGGTAGAAGTCTTTTATTGCTCTCCATATCCCCTCTACCTACCACAGTACCTGGAACATAGTAGGCATTCAATAAATATTTGTTGAATGAATGAATGAATGAACGAATGGAAATATAGTTGACCCTTGAACAACATGGGTTTGAACTGTGCAGGTCCACTTACCCTTGGATTTTCTTCTGCCTCTACCACCCCTGAAATAGCAAGACCGACTCCTCTTCCCACTCCTCTTCTTTAGCCTCCTCAACATGAAGACAATGAGGATGAAGACCTTCATGATGATCCACCTCCACTTAATAAATAGGAAATATGTTTTCTCTTGCTCATGATTTTCTTAATAATAACATTTTATTTTCTCTAGCTGACTTTATTATAAGAATACAGTATGTAATACATATAACATGCAAAATATGTGTTACTTGACTGTTTTATTATCAGTAGGATTTCTGGTCAATAATAGGCTATTACTAGTTAAATTTTGGAGTAGTTGAAAGTTATATGCAGATTTTTGACTGTGTGGGGGTAGGAGTTGTTCAAGAGTCAACTGTATTGTGAGGCTGAGGTTTGAGGTGCATCTTTCCTACTATCATGTCAGTGTCATCAATGCTTATGGAAACACCTGCCCAAAGGTACAAGGGAGATGGCAGTGTCTGTTAGCCTGTTCTCACACTGCTAGTAAAGACATACCAAAGCCTGGGTGATTTATAAACGAAAGAGGTTTAATGGACTTATATTTCCACGTGGCTGGGGCGGCCTTACACTTATGATAGAATGTAAAAAAGAAGCAAAGTCGAATCTCTCATGGTGGCAGGCAAGAGCGCTTGTGCAGGGGAACTCCCATTTATAAAACCATCAGATCTCATGAGACTTAGTCACTATGGCAAAAACAGTATGGGGGAAACCACCCCCATGATTCAATTATCTCCCACAAGGTCCCTCCCACAACACTTTAGAATTATGGGAGCTACAATTCAAGATGAGATTTGGGTGGGGACACAGCCAAACCATATCAGAAATATATCCACTTGGACATTAATTATCCACGGACAAGAGTATTATGAAACGTCCCCATAAGGTCAAAAGGTGAGACATTTCATCCAATTTCTTTTAACATTCACCAAGATTAGGAAGAGGAAAACAAGATATTACTGAAAGTTACTTTTTTTTTTTTTTATCACTTTTTAAAAATCCTTCCACTTCCTGTTTTCTTCAGGGAGATTGAAGTGTCTTCTCAAACGTTTCTCATTATCAGAACTTAATGAGAATTCTAATTAGGGCTACTGCACACTTCAATGGTAGTTTTCAAAACGGAGCTCTGGCTTCATCTTTGTCAGGCTGCCAGTCTTTTCCATCATCGCCAAAGATGCCCTCTACGATAATAATGCCAATAATTACCATTTATTGAAAGTCTACTATGTGCCAGGCAATTTGCATACATTGGCAGTTGTCTTCACACAAATCATATGAGGTGGGAACTATTAACCCTAATTTTAGATGAAGTGATTTGCCCAAAGCCAAGCAGCTAGAAATTGGCAGAACTGGGATTCAAACTCAAGCCTATCATCTGGTCCAAAACTTTCCATGTCCAGCCTTCACAGATTTAGGGGAGAGAGAAGATTAAGATAACAGGACCACTTGTCACTGCTTCCAGCATGACCATCAGTTACAACTGGAGGGTTTGTTAAGAGTTATTATGTCTCTAGCCTTGGTTGCTAGGTCTCTCTGGGAACAGAGTTTAGGGAATCCCAGGAGACTCTGAGATGCCCAATTAGAAAGGCAATAATAGCAGAGTTGAGAATAGACTGATTGCTTATTCATTATTCTTGTTATTTCTGGACTCTTCCATCCATCGTACAGCGGGCTGTCAGCAATTACCATGACGTTCTTTCCAGAAAGGGCCCTCTTGGCCCCGCTAATCACCTCCCCCAGAGCTAAATAGAGTATTTCAGGTGACAAATTCTTCAGAAGCAACATCGAAATGCTGCTGTCTCTGGGGTTTCCCAGTGAATCCTCAGTGGACACATTGGGGCAAAGTGAAACCACTGGACTTTCATAAATGAAGAAACAGTCCCTTCCGGGCTTGTTAAGTGCCAGGAGCCTTGTTGAGCAGGTGTCGCCCAGAGGCGATATGGTCTTGTAATGGCTCAGTAGATTAATACCAAGTAGCAGAGGATCAGGCCTGAACCTGAACTTGAGCTGTTTGAGCAGCAAAAGAGTATCTGTCCTCCTCACCTCCCAGCAGGAGCTTCTTTCATTTTTTTTTTTTTTCTTATTTCTGCATCATCCTCTTTTTCTTCTTTGCTCCTCTATCTAATAACACCGCAGACTTGGATACCTGGCTTTAGCAGGTGGAGGACATCACTGATACCTGTTATGTCCCCTAACCTCTCACTGCTTTCTCACACTTCCTCTTCTCTCTCTTGCTATGGTTCTACTTTTGACTGTATCTTTCTCCTTCATGCTCCTTTTCCTCTCTGTTCCTCTCCCTCTCTCTTAATTCTATCCCTCTCTGTCTCTCTCTCTCTCTCCCTCTCTATCATTCTGTTTCTGTCTAGGCATCTTTCTTCCTTTTTGTTTCATGCACTTCTCAGCCTCTAAGATCTGCCTTTCTCTGAAACACATTCTCTCTGTCTGACTTTCTGTCTCTTCTCTCTTGCCCTCTATCTTTGGGACTCTGTGTCTCTTTATGTCTGTGTCTCTCTCTTTCATACACATACAAAGGATTAATTCTATCTTTAGGTCAGTTCTCATTAAACCATCACCACCATCTTTCACTCCTACTTCTGTTGTCTAAAAAAAGTACCATTCGAGTTCAGAAGGCAGAAGTGAAACCCAGATCTGGCTGATTCCAAAGCTTGTGATGTTAGGAGCTGCCTCAATTTCCTTCTTCCTCACCTTCCACATCTAAATCTATTTCCAGTCCCTGCCAATTTCATGCTCTAGATATTTCTTGAACATTAATTCCACCTCCCAATCCTTACTACTAATTTATTCATTCAACATATTATTGTATGAGCACCCCTTGTATGTGGTAGGTCTAGGGAAAAGTGAAAGAAAAGACTGAAGAAGACATGACTCCAGTCTATGGGGAAGAGAGATGGTCACTATCTTTGCTCAAGTTTGCATCATTTTATGCCTGGGTTAATAGAACAAATTTTTCTCAGCTCACTCTCCATACTGCAGCCAGAATCCCTAAATTTGTGCTTACATCTTTAAATAAGATCTCTTCCCTGTAGAATAAAAAGGTGTCATATAACAACCTTCCTAACCTGTCCTACAACCTCACCAGACTCATCTTTTACTATTTTTGACCTTTTTATGTTCTAGGGACAGTTAGGCTATTGGAAGTTTCCCCCATACATTCACCATGCTGTGTCTGCCACTTGGCCTGCCTCTTTCCTCTGCTAGAACAACTTTCCTCCTACATCTGGTTAATCTTAATAATTATTTAAGACGCAGATCAGATTCTTTCCTGCCTTCCCAGCCTCGATTAGGTGCTTCCTCTCATGGCCTGTAAATATCCATTATTGAAATTATAGCATATTGTATGTATGTATGTATGTGTGTATGTATGTATGTATGTATGTATTTTGAGATGGAGTTTCACTCTTGTTGCCCAGGCTGGAGTGCAATGGCGCCATCTCGGCTCACCGCAACCTCTGCCTCCCGGGTTCAAGTGATTCTCCTGCCTCCGCCTCCCAAGTAGCTGGGATTACAGGCACGTGCCACCATGCCCCGCTAATTTTGTATTTTTAGTAGAGATGTGGTTTTCCATGTTGGTCAGGCTGGTCTTGAACTCCCAACCTCAGGTGATCCTCCCATCTCGGCCTCCCAAAGTGCTGGGATTACAGGCATGAGCCACTGCACCTGGCCGCATATTGTTTTATAACCAGGTGCTGAGGTGTCTTTCTCCCTACTAGACTGGGGACTCTTTAAAGATTAGTTTGTCTCTGAATTCCCATTGCCTAGAACTAAGTGTAAAGCCAGGCAATTGATAACTCACACTTCAATGAGTGAACAAATGCATGAGTGAGGAAATGAATGAATACTTATTTTTACTAAACTGTGTTGCCTTTTGAGTATTTATAATAAGGGTTTATTGAGGACAAGAATAGTTTATGATTTGAAAGTTCTAGGGACTGAAAACCTTCCTTTGGTGAGGAATGTCTTAGACCCCTTTAAGCACCTGTTGAAATCAGTGAACCTTCCCCCAGAAAAATACATATATACACTATATGTTTGATATGCTTGCAGGGAACTTATAGACTCTCTGATGTTCATATATGCCAACCTCTGGTGCCCTTGCACCCAGTGTCAAGAACTCCAACTCTAGAAATTATGTCAGGGTACAAACGACCATCCAGAGACTCTCTGCCCATTTACGAAGTTTTGTAGGAGCAGAGATGAGAGTAGAATTTGTGCTTTCTCCCTGTTTCCCCTTACATTCTTTCTCAGCCAAAGAGTTTGGCCATTGGTAAGGAACCTTCCCAGGACAAGTTTTCCTTTCTAGCATTATTGCTACTAAACGAGATACTTCGTTAGAACCCTGGAGAGTGACTTGGAGATGCTACATAGGGTAATTGAATGCAATTAAGCTGATCAAGTTGTGCCTGATTTACTTCTTATTCATTATGTGGCAAGTTATTTAACCTCTGAGACTCTCCTTTCTGATCACTAAGATTAGTCTAACAATAACAAGCCCATGAGGCATTAAGTAGTTAACATTCAAGGGTGGTGGCTAGGACAATATCGGGTATATTGTCTACACTCATTCATACACCATCATCATCATCACCACCATCATCGGCTCTCTTGGCCTGACTATGTGAGGCTTTACCTTTACAATGACATCATCTTATTTTGATCGCCCCCTTTTGTAAAGTAGGGGAATGTCGGCAGATACTTCCTCCGGGTGTCCACTTCTGCCAGTTTGAATACTGTCGTTCTAAGAAACACTCCAGATGTCTTTGCAGGTGTTGCCATGGCTGTATGAGTGTCCACCAGGGATCATACATTTATGTAAAAGCCCTTAACATGACTTTCAGAGTGGGAAAGCTCCCTCTCTTCTTAATATTTTAGGCTCCCTTCTGTGCTACTTAGAAGCTGATGAAATCTGAAATCTGCTCATTACGTACTTTTTGGCAGAAAACCCAATTTAAATACTTTATTTATTTATTCATTTTTGGTGACGTAAACCTGTGCTTTCCATGTTCTTTGTAAAGAACTCTGAGATTTTGCAAGCATCCTTCTGCAAATAAAAACATCATGACCAGACTTCTCAGCATGCCCTGTGTGGATGGATAATTTTGCAAATGGACAAAAATTGTGCATTTTCTTAATTTCAAGTGGCTGAAATTTAACTAGAAAATCTTAGCAGCCCTAAGGCCGTGTAATTTAGTGTTCTTGACACCATTCAGCCATCTGCTATCCACTCTCTAATCTTAGTTTCCCTCTCCTACAACTCCATTTGGACACAGTAAAAGTTTGATTACCTAGAATAGTCAGAAAAGCAGATTCTGAATAAATAAATTTTCTGGTTCATTAGGGAGTCGTACTGGTGTAAAAAATTCTTAGACAGATCTATGTTTGGCCACTGGTTAACCGTGTATTATTTAACTTAACTTTTCAGGGTCTTCATTACTCCAGCCAAAAAAATAAGAATGAAAGTGGAAACACTTCAAGGTTTCTTTGAAGACTAGAAATAAGTTTGTGAAGCATATGGCATATAACAGGTGAACAATAAGAGTTGTTTCTCTTCTCTTTTAGTTATTCATTAATTTGTTTCACAATATGTTGAATAATTACAAGGTCCCCAGCACATTCCTAGGAAATATGGATACAATGGTGTATTAGTTACTTTTCATGCTGCTGACAAAGACGTACCTGACACTGGGAACAAAAAGGGTCTTAGTTTGATTTACAGTTCCACATGGCTGGGGGGGCCTCAGAATCATGGTGGGAGGTGAAAGGCACTTCTTACATGGTGATGGTAAGAGAAAAAAATGAGGAAGAAGCAAAAGCAGAAATCCCTGATAACCCCATCAGATCTCATGAGACTTATTCACTATCACGAGAATAGCATGGGAAAGACTGGCCCCCATGATTCAATTACCTCCCACTGGATCCCTCCCACAATACATGGGAATTCTGGGAGATACAATTCAAGTCAAAATTTGGGTGGGGACACAGCCAAACCATATCATTCCACCCCTGGACCCTCCCAATCTCTTGTCTTCACATTTCAAAACCAATCATGCCTTCCCAACAGTTCCCCAAAGTCTTAACTCATTTCAGCATTAACCCAAAAGTCCACAGTCCAAAGTCATCTGAGACAAGGCAAGTCCCTTCTGCCTATGAGCCTGTAAAGTCGAAAGCAAATTAGTTACTTCATAGATACAATGGGGGTACAGGTATTGGGTAAATTACAGCCATTCCAAATGGGAGAAACTGGCCATCGAATGGGCAAAGCCATTCAATGAGTCTCTAGGAAGTTCCAAACTCTCCACATTTTCCTGTCTTCTTCTGAGCTCTCCAAACTGTTCCAACTTCTAACTGTAACTCAGTTCCAAAGTCGCTTCCACATTTTTGGGTATCTTTTCAGCAGTGCCCCCCTTTACTGGTACCAGTTTACTGTATTACTTCATTTTCATGCTGCTGACAAGGACATACCTGAAGCTGGAAACAAAAAAAGCTTTAATTGAACTTACGGTTCCATATGGCTGGGGAAACCTCAGAATCACGGCAGGAGGTGAAAGGCACTTCTTACATGGCAGCAGCAAGAGAAAAAATGAGGAAGAAGCAAAAGCAGAAGCCTCTGATAAACCCATCAGATCTTGTGAAACTTACTCACTCTCACAAGAATAGCACGGGAAGGACTCACTCCCATGATTCAGTTACCCACCCCTGGGTCCCTCTCACAACACTTGGGAATTCTGGGAGATGCAATTCAAGTTGAGATTTGTGTGGGGACATAAAGCATATCAAGTGGTAAACAAGACCATCTTGCCTATGCCCATGAGGAATCTAGTTGTAAAATATGACATAATCTGTAATTGGGAATTTAGGGTATTTTAGGAGTCCATAGGAGAAGAATCTAGTCCAGTCAAGATCTGTAGGTTTATAGATGATAATGATAATGATCCTGATGGTGGTGGTGGTTGTGGTGGTGGTGATGGTGATGATGGTTATCATGATTTTGATGATGACGATGATGATGTTGACAGCACTCACATTTTGTGCCAGACACTGACATTAAGTGTCTTGACCAAGGCCACTCAGCTGATAAGTATCAGGGTCCAATTCAAACTTAGGTTCTTCCTTATTCCACAGCACCCCAACCAGCTCTTTTCAAGCTCATGGAACACCAGGATTTATTCTGAAGTTGACTGGGAATAAAATTTTGGGCATCCAAATCCTTGCAGTGCAATTACATTCACTTTACCCTTTCTTATAATCCAGACCCATTGTTTTCAAAATTTTATAACTTCAGGTAGGAAGAAGCTGGTAGATTAACGGTGGCACTTGTCTACCAAATGCCATGTGTTGAGGGTACATCATCATAAACACTTTCTGCGACCTGAAATGGATATGGGCTGGTGACCATGGTTTCATGAACCCAAGAAGACTGTGACAAAGAAAACTGAGATAGGAGTTAATGAGACTCAAACCCATCTGTAGCCAGAATTGGATATGAGTATCCTCAGGAGTCAAAACATCTCTTGCCTTAAGTTCTGTGACTGAGGATGTCAGTAGGCAAGATTCTGCTGGCAGGTGTAGCCTGCAGGTGTGTCACTGTGGAGCCTTCATATCAACAATATGACAACAGCTTCAAAAGTAGTAGATAGATAATGTAGACATTAATTAAATCAGTCAGACTTGGAAAATTGAGATAAGAGCTAGTAGTTCTCTTTGAGGTTCAGACTGAGAGGAAACCAACATCTCCACTATCCTCAAATGCCCCCAAACAATTTGGGAAAACAACAGGTTGTCAATCTTCCAGTGAAAAAAAAATAAAACATTAAAAACCAGTCCTGATATGCTCAGTTTCTGAAAAGAATGGGATTGATACCAGCCAGAAACTGATGAGAGGCAGCTGAGCACCTGCACAATGCAGCTAAGATGTCTTGGCTTTCATGCAACATCCTTAACATTCTAAATTCTAGATCCTGGCATCCACAGCTCTCTGATAAGTTTCTAGTCTCATTTCTCAGTTCCTTCCTTCCTCAGTCACACTAGTAGCCTTTTAGCTTTCACTGCACTCTGTCTATATGAGAAGGCTTATCAGATTGTATCACACTTGTTGACCTGCTGCTTTGCCCACTAAGCTGGAAGATCCTTTAAGATAGGAACTCTACTTTATTTACTTTTTCAACTTGGCCCATAAAGGGATCAATAGAGAAGTTCCATATTCTGGCCCAGTGAGTAGGTTCTCAAAAAAAATTGTTGTTGTGGAAGAAAGGAAGGAAGGAAAGAAGGAAGGAAGGAAGGAAGGGAGGGA
>NW_012102621.1:1894147-1895582 GCF_000951045.1 Mandrillus leucophaeus | reverse complement strand
TTTTTCTGAGACCGAGTCTTGCTCTGTTGCCCAGGTTGGAGTTCAGTGGCATGATCTTGGCTCTCTGCAACCTCCACCTCCCGAGTTAAAGTGTTTTTTGTGCCTCAGCCTCCCAAGTAGCTGGGATTACAGGTGCACACCATCACGCCTAGCTAATCTTTGTATTTTTAGTAGAGACACCATTTCACCATGTTGGCCAGGCTGGTCTCAAACTCCTGACCTCAAGTGATCCTCCCGCCTTGGCTTCCCAAAGTGCTGGGATTACAGGCTTGAGCCACTGTGCTGGCCTGTTTTAAATCTTGAGAGTGGAGGAAACCAGGGGCGGAGTTTCTTTTGGTTGTCTGACCTCAGGATGAAGCATCCCATGTACAGTTAAACATTTTATGCTTCGAAGGTTAACTTCATGCTAACAGTTCTCCTATTCTACATTATTCTAAACAGAATGTCTCTCTTGCGTCTAGTCTTGAGTTGATTTTTAGAAGATTTTCTTTCTAATATCTTAGGTTTAAGTTAATAGTGAGCTCTGGTTTAGGAGTAATAATAAAAATAGAGTGAAAAAACAAAATAGCACTGAGCACAGAACCCTCATCTTGGGGAAAGAATTCACCCCAATATAAGAGAACTAAATCTTTGTCTTCCCAAAGAGAGAAATCAGTGATGTCAAGAAAGTAATAATTCCTTCTCCTTTCTCTTCTTCTCCCTTTCCAGTCTCCTCCCTTTCCCCTAGCCTCTCTCCTCCCCTCCCTCGCTCCTCCCTTTCTCATCTTCTCTTCCCTTCCCCTCTTTTTCCCCTCCTCTTTCCCTCCTCTTCCCTTCCCTCCTCTCCTCTTCCTGTCCCTCTGCTCCCCTCTCCTCCCCATCCCTCCCTTCCATCCCCTTCCCCTCCCCATCCCTCCCTTCCATTCCCTTCCCCTCCCCATCCCTCCCTTCCTTTCCCCTCTCCTCCCTTCCCCTACCCTCCCTTCCTGTCCCCCTCCCCTTCCCTTCCCCTTCCCTTTCTTCCTCTTCCCTTCCTCCCCTTCCCTCCCCTCCTCTTCACACTCCCTCCACTCCCTTTCCCTCTACTTCCATTCCTTTCTCTTCCTTCCCCTCCCTTCCCTTTCTTCCCCTTCCTTTCCCTTCCCTTCCATTCCCCTTTCCTTTCTTTTTCGTTCCTTCCCTCCCCTCCACCCTCCTCTTCCATCCCCTTCCATCCCCTTCCCCTGCCTTTCCCTCCCCTTCCCTTCCTCCCTTCCCTTCCTTCCTTCCTTTCCTCTCCCCTCCTCTTCTCTCCTCTCCCCTCCCCTCCTCTTCCCTTCCCTTCTCTTTCTCTCTCTTGCCTTCTCTTTCCTTCATTTCCCTTTCCTTCCTTCCCTTCCCCTCCTCTTCCCTCCCCTTCTTTTCCTCTCCCTTCCCTTCTCTTCCCTTCCCTTCCCTCCCCTCCCTCACCTTCCCC
>NW_012102621.1:1891104-1892840 GCF_000951045.1 Mandrillus leucophaeus | reverse complement strand
CTTCCTCAGTCACACTAGTAGCCTTTTAGCTTTCACTGCACTCTGTCTATATGAGAAGGCTTATCAGATTGTATCACACTTGTTGACCTGCTGCTTTGCCCACTAAGCTGGAAGATCCTTTAAGATAGGAACTCTACTTTATTTACTTTTTCAACTTGGCCCATAAAGGGATCAATAGAGAAGTTCCATATTCTGGCCCAGTGAGTAGGTTCTCAAAAAAAATTGTTGTTGTGGAAGAAAGGAAGGAAGGAAAGAAGGAAGGAAGGAAGGAAGGGAGGGAGGGAGGGAGGGAGGGAAGAAAACAGATGTTAGCTACTCCCCTATGTAATGGAAAACCCCAGCATGAAGTATGATTTTTGGGGTGAGCTACATTCACTATGCTTACCCAGTTGAGAGATATAAAGCTAATTTTTGCTCATTCAGCTTTAAGTTACAGGGAGACCTTAACTATCCACTCTCTTCCTTCTAAATCACTCTCCCCAGGGCACCTATGCCTTGCATTCCCACTTCATACATAGACATGGAGATCTCTTTTTCATTCCCCATCTCAATCTAGACAATAAGAAGCCTCCGTTTACTTGCCTTAATTTTTTTTGCAACATAACTAATCATTCCTGTGGATTTATAATTTATCTCATGTCTTAAACCCCATTTCCAGAGCCTTTACTCCACCTCACTCAGACCATCCCAACTTTACTACCTTTCTCATGGACATTTCTCGTCTGTTTCCCCTGGGGAGGGAATTTGGCAAGGACCTTTAACTGGATGAGTCCATGGTCATGGGATTTGTAGATACCTCCCAATAACTCTATTGTCATTGATACGGTTTGGGTCTGTGTCCCCACCCAAATCTCATGTTCAGTTGTAATCCCATGTTGGAGGTGGGGCCTGGTGGGAGGAGACTGGATCATGGGTTGAGTTCTCATGAATGGTTTAGCACCATGCCCTCGGTGCTGTTCTTGTGACGGTGAGTGAGTTCTCACAAGATCTGGTGATTTAAAAGTATATAGCACCTCTCCCTAAATTCCTCTTGCTCCGGCCATGTAAGACATCCTTGGTCCATCTTTGCCTTCTGCTGTGATTGTAAGCTTCTTGAGGCCTCCCCGTAAGCTGAAAAGATGACCAACACCATGCTTCCTGTACAGCCTGCAGAACTGTGAGTCAATTAAACTTATATTCTTATAAATTATCCAGTCTCTGACATTTCTTTATACCAATGCAAGAACAGACTAATACAGTCAGGGACATATAATTCCTACATGACTGTATATAAAGTCTTGTGTGGGAGTCTGCCAATACCAATTTCCTGGGTTTTGTTGTGTACTATAGTTATGTAAGATGCCACCTTTGGGAGAAGCTGACTGATAGGTACATGAGACCTGTCTGTACTATTTTAGAAACTTCTTGTGATTCTATAAATAATTCAAAATAAAATGTCTTTTAAAATCTTGTGAGGCAACCAAATACGTAAAATAGAAAAAAATTTTCCCTTATATACCTGTTTCTTTTTCAAAAAGGAGAGTCAGGTCTTTCCTTTATTTATTAAAGTGGAATTTTATCTGCAAGGTTATATAAACACTGATATGACTACTTAAGCAACTCTGGGCTTTCGTACCCCCTTCCCCACCATAGTATGTCTTGCTTTATGGGTGGCTGTCATCACTTGTGTCTGCTTCTACAACTCAATAGGGGAGTTGGGGAGGGAGAAATTGTTTTAAATATATATATATATATAT
>NW_012102621.1:1848914-1889438 GCF_000951045.1 Mandrillus leucophaeus | reverse complement strand
GCAAGCGTTTCTGGAGGATTTTGTTTTTAAAAGAATAATGTGCCAACATCCCAAGTGTTCTGGGTATCAATTTAAAACACTGAAATCAATTTCCTAAACTCAAATTCATCTTTATCTGCGGAATTGGACAGTGAAAATTTCTGTTATTAAGGTATAAGATTAGAAAACAAAGATTGAATTTTGCTCATCAGACGACAGATATAAAGTGGATATGTATCTTGTTTTTGCATTTTCATGTTCGGAGGATGATTCTTAAAATATGTTTTTAAATATCAAAGCAATTGCTTGCACATAGTTAAAAGCATAAATCAGCTTTATAAAGAAAAGCAGAAGTGTGCTTTGCCAGTGTCCCCGCATCTCTTCTCTTGGGCACGTTCCCAAAGGCAAGGGATTTTAATGGTTAGCTGTTTCTTCCCAAAAGTTAGCTTTATGCTATATTTCTAAATATGTATATATTATTATTTCTTTATTACCCTTTCCTAGATATTATTTATTGATTTCCCTCTTTGGGAAGATAAGATAAGAATTTAGCTTTCTTATATGGGAATAAATGCTTTCCCCAGTCTAGGACTAAGACGAAGGCTCTGTGCCTCTCAGAGCCTGGAGTGCTTTTCTGGAATCACTGCAGGCTGTTTCTTCCCACCATGAGGCTTGTCCATGCTAGAGGGAGCTAGCTTTGAAAAAGGCAACGTTGGTTCAAGCACGCAAGCAGCCTTCCCACAGGCACTGGCTGTTGTGTTTCCCAGTCGGAATTGCTCAGGGAGGCTCAGGCCGGCTCAGGCCCTCCAGAATATAGGCTGGCATTGTAAATGAAGAAAAAATAACACACAACTTTTAAGATGGAAAACTCTGGCTGGAAGTCCAAGGATAGCTCTGGGGACCCTGCTGGAGGAGAAACTGAGTAGGTAGTGGTGGGTGGAACAGAGAGAAAAAAGGACATCTGCAGAGGCCCTTGCACATCAAGAAGGGAAGGATGAAAAGCAGTCGCTCTCAGGAATAAGACCTTCATATATGATGACAACAAGCGGTGGGGAAGGCAGGGATTATTTAGTACCCACTGCTGGGACAAATTTGGCAAAAATTCAGGTTGATTCTTGCATCAGATTCAACACTGAAAAAAGAAAACCTATGCCTTCTAGATAAAGCCAAAGACTTAACATTGTAAATAAAAATTATCACCAGGACAAAATAAAATTGAAGATTTACCAAGTGGCTGAAAAAGAGAGGACTTTGGGTGGATAAAAATCACAAAATAAAAGATGGATGTAGTTGATTGTATTTTTTAAAATGTCTTTAACTTCAAAAATGTTTAAAAAGAAGCAAAATGGGACCATATTCTAAGATGACAAACCAAGACTTGCTACTTTTAACATAAAGAGCCTATAAAATTATTACAAAAGTCACTAAGATCCTGAAAGCTAAATTAGATAGGAAAATAAAAATCACAGGGAGGAATCAAAATGGCTTTAAAAGCATATGGGAACATGTTCAACCTTACTAGTAATCAAAGAAATGCAAATTAAAATGGCAATACTATTTTCGGCCGGCAAATGTGTAACATTTTCAAAAAATGAGACTACCCAAACTGATGGGGGTGTGGTGAAATTGATACTGTCATGCACTGCTGGAGATAGTGTGAGTTTGTACAGCCCTTTTGGAAAGCAACTTGGCAATGTATATCAACAGCCTTAAAAAGATCCGTGCTTCTTAATTCAACAAGTCTACCTCCAAGACGGCAGTCATAAATGCAGCCAAAGTGTTTTGTATTAAAAACTCCATGGTGGTGTTATTCATAATGGTGAAAAGGAGGAAGTAATCTAAATGTTTAATATGAGGTGAATGGTTACGTAAATCATACAATCCAGTTGCTGGATTATTATAAGCCATTAGTGTGGGTCAGCCCAACCTGAATCTATTCTCTGCGCCATCTTCTCTGTGTCCCAGGGAATATTGCTTACATTTCTGTAAAACTGAACTAATAGGATCCTGCAGGGAGGTTGTGAGAATTTGGCTAGGTGTTTGTACATTGCCTGGGAGGGGGGTTCTTTTCTTGTTTCTCAGGGTTTTTTTGGCTCAGCACCTGGCACTATTCTATTGGAATAGACATTTCTGTGACTAATCGGATACTTATGGCCAAAGGATTCCTCCAGGAAAGCATTAGCAGGAGAAAGGGGCTCAAAGGGCTTAAGGCCAGGAGAGATGCAGCTGGATGTAACTGCTACACAAATTCATGGGAGCACTTCTAGGACCTCACATCTCTTACTACCCCACCCATCAGCTCCTCTCCTGAAACTCTCAATTCTATTGGGATCAAATCAATGTTTTTGTGATAGACACTAGGGGTTAAAGTGGGGGCTGGGAAGATGTTTGGGATGCCGAGGTGAATAAACCATGCCTTATGTTGAATAAAGAAATTGTCTCTGGCTCTTGCCTGTAATCCCAGCACTTTAGGAGGCTGAGGCAAGCAGATTACTGGAGGTCAGGAGTTTGACACCAGCCTGACCAACATGGTGAAAACCTGCCTTTACAACAAATATAAAAATTAGCTGGGTGTGATGGCACATGCCTGTAATCCCAGCTACTTGGGAGGTTGAGGCAGGAGAATTGCTTGAACCTGGGAGGCGGAGGTTGCAGTGAGCCGAGATCGCGTCATTGCATTACATCCTGGGCAACAAAAGCAAAACTCGGTCTCAGAAAGAAACAAACAAAAAAAAGGTCTGTTTGAGAAATTCATGTTGTGCAAGACTTAGCAGCACATAATGTTCCCCTTGTAGGGGGAAGAATGAAGAAGCCTCTCTCTGTAATGTTAATGGTCTTGTTCTCCTCCTCAATGCGAGCATATTTTCCTTTTTTAGTGTAGTGGGCACAATTTCTTGTGATTTTTCTTTCCTAATGAGCTAAAATGTCTTCATATTAATCCTGGAGATCCTTTCATTTAAAAAATCAACACGCATCCAGAATAAAAAGCAATTCTTGGAGAAAATCACCACTAGCTTTGTGACACATTTAGCAAGTATTTGCTGAGTACATATTATGTGTCCAGTTGGACACATGATACCAGTTATACCCGCTTACCTATTACCAGTGATATGTACAGCTTTATCATGTGTGGTAAACAGATGTGGCAGTTAATTCAGGGTCTCAGTCCTCAATAAGCAGTGATCAAATGGTGGAGACATCCAGGTAAAAAAAAAAAAAATAACAATAATATGTAGTCAAGGGAGCTTGCCTGTGCTACATATGAAGTAACATGTGCAGAAGACAGAGGGGAGGGTCTGTTCAGGAAGAGGAGTCAAGGAAGGGTTTCAGGAGGTGGTAAACTTTATCTGATCTTTGAGAGGGGAATAAGCTTGTCAATGTTTGAAAGCAAAACGTTGTAGGTCTTTTGCAGCACATATGCATCCTTTTAGACTATATAGCATGGCTCTGAAGGCAGAGAGCCCTGGATTAAACCCCGGTTCAGTCCGTCACCAGCTGTGTACATTGGAAATGCTACTCAACCTCTCTGAGCCTTACTTTCTGCATATGTAAAATGAGCAAAGCAATACTTCCCCTACAGGGGACATACAGGACTAAATCCTCCTCCATATTTCCAGGGATACCCAGCCTTCTGGTGATCATAAACAGAAAACACCTCCAAGATGGGGCTTTCTATGCTCCCACTGCCATCTATCTTCCCCTCTATGGTCTCTTAACAGTGAGCTTCTGCCAAGCAAACTCTTTTGCTGTTGATTCAGTGGTGAGCTTGGAAAAGCCACTTCCCTTCCCTGTACCTAGGTTTTCTCATCTAACAAATAAAGGAGGTAAATAAAAACAGCGCCTTTCAGCTATATCGTTCTGAGAGTGTTCTAGGCAGAGGAGACAGTAAATGCTAAGGTCCTGGGGTGATACACTAGAGGTGGTATGGATAAAGAGAAAGAATAAAGGAGGCAATGGCTACAGTAAGGCTGTAGAGGTAGGTGGGAATCTGTGCCTCAGAGAGGTGATACAACTTGCCCAGGGCCACCTATTTTATAAATAGGGGATCTGGGATTTGATCCAAGGTCTGGAGCAAAATCCATGCTGTTGCAGTCACCACAGATTTGGTGAAACTTGGCCTCTTGAAAGTCCCCCACTAGCAAGGCTGACATTTGCCAAAAGGGAGTTTTTGTTCAAGGGCATTAGAATGAGAACCAGAGAGCCTGACCCAATTATAATTACTCTACCTGCCACAGAACATTTAAAACCAACCGCATTGGGAGGAAATGTTTGCTGGGCTCTGATAAGGGCTTACATGGAGCAATGCCCTGCCTTACTCACCGGACTCCAACAGAATCCAACTGTTTATTTGATGGAAACTGCAGTTTGTCTTTATTTACATTTCCCCTGGTGATGAGGGTCAGCAGGCTGCAACCTGGCTGAGACAAGCAGTAGGACTTTGAAGCATTGGGCTGATACGTTGCTCAAAGCCTGTAGAATTCTACAGACCCAACAAGGGCCGGAGTTGGGGGCGAGAGGCGGTTAAGGACAACCATTGCAACTCTCCTGGGCACCGCCACTGGAATTTTTTAAGGAGATCTTTTGTACAAGGCAAAGCAGACTTAGCAACAGAATGTACCCTCCTAATGACTTGCTCTTAGGAGAGTGAGGAAGGAAAAGAGAAAATGAGGGAGATAGAATGAGCTTTGCAAGAATGTATTTACAATTAAATTGCATTTTAAAGGAAATGTGGAAATCCTTGCTCTGCAGAGAACTGAAGTGGAGAGAAGCCAGCAAATTGTAGTCGAAAGTATACCAGCTTTGCAGACAAGAAGACTTTGGTGGCAACTCTGGATCTACAATTATTGGTTGTATGACCTTGTCCAATTAACCTAGCTGAAGGTCAATGTCTGAAAATAAGGGTAATTATACACTTACATGAGGAAATGATTGTGCAGGTTGTAACACAACTGTCACTAAATATGTCTTTTCTGTCTTACTAATCAAGATATACGTACAATAAACAGGAAATGGGGAGGGGTGGATCACCTTGGAGTCATAAAAGTAGACTCTGATTAGAAGTATAGTGGTTAGCATCCAGGTATCACATGATGATTCTCCCTTTAAGAATAAATAAGTTTTGAGCCATGGAAGGTAGCATCTCCCAGACAGGGAGTTAAGTTTAGAGCCTGACTTTGGAAGTAGATCAAATGGTACCATTTCCTTGGGTTCTGAGAGTTTAGGAGAGTGAGCATACTGACCACTGACCTCAGACCCTGAGAAGGGATATGGGGAAGACTTTGGGGTTCAGTGGGTAGCAGGGATATATGCCAAGTCTGATGCCCAAATCAAATGCTATAACGTGGAGCTCACATTTGGGCAACCTTGACCAAGTTCAGTGCAAAAGCAATGGAATCCAAGACCCACACTGGTGATCCAGGAACTGTAACATCAGTGTAGACAGAAGCAACAAATATTATATGTTGGACTCTGTAGAACAGTTCCCTGGTTTGTAGAATCACCTGGAAAGCTTTGGAAACAAGTAAGTGTCCTGAGCTCCACCCCCAAGCCCATTAAAGCAACATCATCAAGTGTAGCCAGGCTTGAGAACCACAGATGTAGACCAATTTAAAAAAGCACTCAGGTTGTTTTCAGCTTGAGGTTATTATGGACAGTGCTGTTACGAATATCCATGTGTAAGTCGGCACGGATGGTGGTAAAGGGGTTGACAAAGCGTTCTATAACCCTACCATGGGATACTCTTCAACAATAAAAAGAAACTACTGACACACATGACATCATGAACGAACCTCAAATACATTATGTAAAGTGAAAAAGAACAGAAAAGCAAGAAAAACAGAGAGACCACCTAATTGCATGATTGTAGGGATATGAAATGTCTGGGAAAGGTAGAAACAGAAAGATTAGTGGTTGCCTGGAGCTGGAGGTGGGCATAGTGATTAACTCAAAATGAGAATGAGGGATCTTATGGGGTGTGTGTGTGTGTGGAAATGTTCTAGGCCGGATGTGGTGGCTCACGCCTGTACTTCCAGCACTCTGGGAGGCTGAGGCAGGTGGATAACCTGAAGTCAGGGTTCAAAACCAGCCTGACCAACATGGTGAAACCCCTCTACTAAAAATACAAAAATTAGCCAGGCATGGTGGCAGGTGCCTGTAATCCCAGCTACTTGGGAAGCTGAGGCAGCAGAGTCACTTAAACCCAGGAGGCCAAGATTGCAATGAGCCATGATTGTGCCACAGCCTGGGCGGTAAGAGAGAAACTCCATCTCAAAAAAAAAAAAAAGAGAGAGAGAGAGAGAGAAAATGTTCTAAAACTGATTTATGACGGTGGTTGCATCATTTGGTAATGTTACCAAAAATTATGGAAGCATACAATTGAAATGGGCGTTTTTAATAATATGTAAAATAGAACTTAATAAATTTGTTCATAAAAGCAATAAAGTAGGAAGAAACAATAGTGGTCACCGAAAGTTTCAAAGCCATTGCCTTTCTTGTTTGAGTGTGGAAGTTCTACAATAACCCTACAATGACCCTCCCACCCCTCTGCTACAGGTAGACTGCATAAAACCTCACTTCTTTTTCCTATTTAAAAACTTTTTGTTTTTTAATAGAGATAAGGTCCCGCTGTGTTACCTAGGCTGGTCTTGGACTCCTGGACTCAAGCCATCCTCCCACCTCAGCCTCAGAAAGTGCTGATATTACAAGCGTGAGCCACTGCACTCAGTCTAGAATGTCAGTTCTTTTGAGTAAAATTGATGAAGAGACCTAAGAAAGGGTTATCAGAGTTTGGGCCAATCTTGTAGGTGAAGGACTAAAAAGATTACTTGGAAAAATAAAATAAATATCACCACATTTATACACTAAATTTACAGAACAGCTGATACCAGTCATGTGAGGATTGAGTGAAATATATGCATACTGGTAGACTGCCTCGGCAGTTGGAAGATGTACAACAGTTATTAATCCCCTTTTCCTCTGCCTCGGGAAAAACCTGTTATCTTTCTCTCTTCTTCTTTACGATCTACCACGTCCCTTTGTTTACCCTCAGAACTGTACATAAATTGAATGGAATTTTTTTATTCTCTGCAACCTTTAGACTTTACTGATTGACTCACTGATATTTTTTCTCTCTCGCTGTTTTTATTTGTAATGTTAAACTCTCAGAACAACTGGGGTTATTGCTTTCTCTCTCATTTCCTGAACTTGCAAAGCCATGGAATTGGAGCAGTGGCAGTGATGTGCCCAAGCCTCCAGTTGATTCATCAGAATTGGTACGTTTCACACCATTCCACTGGTGTCACCTGACATCAGCTGTGAACCTCCACATGGGACAAAGTTTACTGAAGTTATTATTAATATTAAGGACCCAGTTTTCGACTGTGCATTCCCCTCATGCCAATGTAGAAAAAGAGATTCTACCCTCCTGGTAAGACATCTCAATGATATATCTTAATAGAGACATTTCAAAATCTCACATCTGTGACTGTGGACAAGTTGCTTAACCCCTGATATGGTTTGGCTGTGTTCCCACCCAAATCTCATTTTGAATTTTCACGTGTTGTGGGAGGGACCTGGTGGGAGGTAATGGAATCATGGGGGCAGGTCTTTCCTGTGCTGTTCCCCTGATAGTGAGTAAGTCTCATGGGATCTGATGGTTTTAGAAGAGGGAATATTCCAGCACAAACTCTCTCTGCCTGCTGCCATCCATGTAAGATGTCACTTGCTCCTCCTTGCCTTCCATCATGATTGTGAGGCCTCCCCAGTTACATGGAACTGTAAGTCCATTCAACCTCTCTTTCTTTTGTAAATTGCCAGTACTGAGTATGTCTTTATCAGCAGCGTGAGAACAGACTAATACAACTCCCTAGAATCACTCTTTGTCTGTTAAATGGGAATGCCTATTGCACAGGAAAATTATGAAAATTCAACAAGAGTATTTTTTACAAAGAGGCCACAGGAGCAGACAAGGGTACGGGTTCAGTGAATGTTCATTTTCTCTCCCAAACCCCAGAAACTTAAGAATCTCTAAGATTTTCATGAATTATCAAAGTCCATGGTTTCCCATGTGTCTGGAATTGGAAGGCACTTTCCAATAGGACAGTCTCCCAGGGCCATCAGAGAGTCAGTAGGAACTGAAAATACCACTGTTGAAAGAGCATCTGGGCTCTTCCAAAGTAGTTATTTCTAGAAATGAATCATTCACTGTGTGACCTTGAAAAAAAGTCACTTAACCTCTTCAGTTTTCTCACTTAGTCAAAAGTAAGATATTTGTCTAGACAAGTATCCATAACACATGCTGTTGGCTTGCTTACCTCTTACTTGAAGGCTTATAAGATCAAAGCATAAAAATATGTGTTTCTGCCCATCATTTATTGCACCACTCCAGATAAAAGGGGAAGATGGATAGGCCATCATCTTGAGTTGTCTTTATTCATCAATGTTTTTAATTTGGTGTCCTGGCTCTCAGTCTCCTTCCATGAATCCTTTCTGATGCTCTGGGTAAATTTCCAGTTGCTACACACAAGATTGTTTTGCTTTAGCGTCAGCTTTTATGGTATGATTCCTTATATATATATACTTAGGAAATGCACTTTATATTGCTAATACAACTCTTGAAAAAAAATTTTTTTTCTTTCCATTGCTAATCAGTTGAAAAGCCTTGAAGAGGTTACCCACTCCTATAGTTTCAGATGCAAAGGCTTGTAAATGGTTTAATTTTAAGTTTTAATTAATTATTCCAGCCTCTAGCAGCTGTGCAGTGAAGTGGTTGTTAATTCCCCGTGGTAGAGATAATGTGAGCAGACAGAAGGGATCCAAATTACTCCTGGCTGACCCTGAAAGAAGGAGGGAGGAGAAAGCTCCTGATTATGTCAAGTGGCCCAAATTCCATGACGTGCCAACTCTTGGTGGAATCAGAGTGCTCGAAAAAGTCATTCATGTTGCCTCAAAGCTGGAAAAGTCACTTAGCAATGATAGCCATCCTTTGGAGGAAATCCAGTGAAATCAAACATGTTTTGGGGAGGACTCACTAATTCCCTATAGCAGAAAGACCTCAGCCAGTGCTGAGAATTCAATCAATTGTCCTTTTGTTGAGCAAGATTCATTGGAAGTGCGGCTCAGAGCGCTAATCATTGGGTCCACTGTGAGTTGGGGCCATGGTCGATCCAGTAGATCTGTCACTCACTATCAAGTCTAAATTCGTCACTGATGACAAGGCATGCGGTCAACCATCCTTCTAGTCAGAAGACATCTGAGTGCAACTCTACCCTCTGCTAGGTACATGAGATTGGATAATAAAGAAAAATAATCCCCCACCTCACAGGGCTACACTGAGGATCAAGTGTGGTAACTGTGATGAGTTAGGTGTTCACTCTATGTTGTTTCTGTTATATAATGAGGTTATTTATAGTAATATTGGGTGTTTTTCTTTTTAGATCTTTTCTATACATATTTTAATGTAATTGAGATTGCACTGCTAGACAATTTTGCCAGGATATAGGAATAAAAGTTCAACACCATATTCTATTAGAACTTCAGACTTTGCTTTGTTGTTTCAGCAATTAAGTCTAAGGTTGATATAGTTCTGATTTACTTCCAGGGAAACATTTTTCTCCTTTCTTATCAATATTTTATAATTTTCTTTATTTTTGTGATTATAATATATTGTCATATATGAGTTTGATTTAGTAATATTTTTAAGAATATCTGCATGTATGTTCATGAGTACATTTGATGTGTAATTTTGATTTCAGAATGTCTTTGTCTAGTTAAAGTAGTGGCATTATCCTGGCCTCATAAAACTTGGGAGGTATATCCCTCTTTATTTTCTGAAAGAGCTCACCATTAGTATGATTTCTTATATGAGTGTCTTATAGAAATCACCAATAAAATCACCTTGGCTTTTCATCTTGTTTGTGAAAAAATTTTTAATAGAAAATTTAATTTCTTTACTAATATATCTTTATTATCCTCTTAATGGCTCTAGAATCTGTGAAAATAACCTCTCTTTCCTTTCTGATTCTGTTAATTTGTATTCTCCCTCTTTTTTCTGGATTAGTTCTAACTAGGTCTTCATCAATTCTGTTGAAATTTTTATTTTTTTAAATTAATTAATTAATTATTTTTTTTCCATAATTTATTGGGGCATAGGTGGTATTTGGTTACATGAGTGAGTTCTTTAGTGGTGATTTGTGAGATTTTGGTGCACCCATCACCCAAGCAGTATACACTGGACCATATTTGTAGTCTTTTAGCCCTTGCCCCTCCACCTCTTCCCCCTAAGTCCCCAAGTCCATTGTATCATCCTTATGTCTTTGCGTCCTTATAGCTTAACTCCCACATATCACTGAGAATATATGATGTTTGGTTTTCCGTTCCTGTTACTTCACTTAGTATAATAGTCTCTAATGTCATCCAGGTCACTGCAAATGCTGTTCATTCCTTCTTATTGCTGCATAGTATTCCAGCATATATATATACCACAGTTTCATTATCCACTTGTTGATTGATGGGTATTCGGGCTAGTTCCACGATTTTGCTATTGTGAATTGTGCCACTATAAACATGCGTGTGCAAGTATCTTTTTCGAATAATGACTTGTTTTCCTCTTTTCCTTCTATTCCTTTTGAATAATGACTTCTTTTCCCAGTAGTGGGATTGCTGGATCAAATGGCAGTTCTACTTTCAGTTCTTTAAGAAATCTCCACATTGTTTTCCGTACTGCCTGTACTAGTTTACATTCCCACCAGCAATGTAGTAGTGTTCACCACATCCACACCAACATCTACTGTTTGTTTGTTTTTTTAATTTTTTAATGATGGCCATTCTTGCAGGAGTAAGGTGGTATTGCATTGTGGTTTTGATGTGCATTTCCCTGGTCACTAGTGATTTTGAACATTTTTTCATATATTTGTTGGCCATTTGTATATCTTCTTTTGAGAACTGTCTATTCATATCCTTAGCCCACTTTTTGATGGGATTGTTTGATTTCATCTTACTGAGTTAGTTGTAGATACTGGATATTAGTTCTTTGTCAGATGCATAGATAGAGAAGATTTTCTCACACTCTGTGGGTTGTCTGTTTACTCTACTGACTGTTTCTTTTGACATGCAAAAGCTCTTTATTTTAATTAGGTCCCAGCTATTTATCTTTGTTTTTATTACATTTGCTTTTGGGTTCTTGGTCATAAAATCCTTGCCTAAGCCAATGTCTAGAAGGGTTTTTCCAATGTTATCTTCTAGAATTTTTATAGTTTCAGGTATTAGGTTTAAGTCCTTAATCCATCTTGAGTTGATTTTTGTATAAGATGAGAGATGAGGATACAGTTTTATTCTCCTACATGTGGCTAGCCAATTATCCCAGCACCATTTGTTGAAAAGCGTGTCCTTTCCCCACTTTATGATTCTATTTGCTTTGTTGAAGAGCAATTGGCTGTAAGTATTTGGGTTTATTTCTAGGTTCTCTATTCTGTTCCACTGGTCTATGTGCCTATTTCTATACCAGTACCATGCTGTTTTGGTGACTGTGGCCTTATGGTATAGTTTGAAATCAGGTAGTGCGATGCCTCCAAATTTGTTCTTTTTGCTTAATCTTGCTTTGGCTATGCAGGCTCTTTTTTGCTTCTATATGAATTTTGCAATTGTTTTTTCTAGTTTTGTAAAGAATGATGGTGGTATTTTGATGAGGATTGTGTTGAATTTGTAGGTTGCATTTGGCGGTATGGTCATTTTCAAGATATCGATTCTACCCATTCATGAGCACGGGATGATTTTCCCTTTGTTTGTGTCATCTATGATTTCTTTCAGCAGTGTTTTGTAGTTTTCCTTGTAGAGGTTTTTCAACTCTTTGGTTAGGTATATTCCTAAGGTATATTCCTTTTAATGGAATTACTGAATTGATTGTATTTAAGTCAACTATTTTTCTGTTTGTTTTCCATTGTCAGTTTTTGTTCACATTCCTCTTTTTTTTTTCTTTTCTTTCCTTTCTTTCTTGGGGTTGTTTAAATGTCTTTTAGCAATTTATTATATTTTCTCTTAATTTTGTAATCATACTTTTTCTAAGATTTTCAGTGATTGTTCTAGGTCTATCAATATATCTTCTTTATAAACCAATTAGAGTTTGTGTGGAATCATATTGTACTTTTTTATATTTCACACCAATTAATGTACAATTTTTGCTTTCTTTTTCCATTTTTTCCCTTCATACCTGGGTCACCTCCCACCTTGTTAGTTTCTGCTTTATCCTTTATGTTTTACACTTCATAAATGTGATAACCTTCCAACAGTGTAATTTCATTACCCAGCACCCTTATGATGCTTTATATACTTGTTTTATAATTTTACATCTATGTTTGTTTTAAACTTCATTTTACAATGTTATTATTTTTATTCAGTCAATGTTAAGAAATGTTAACTTAAATTTTCTCATAATTTAAGAAAATTATGAGAAAAAACTATATTTTATATTAAATTACTTATTTGCCATTTACAGTGCTCATCATTCTTTTGAGTGCATTCAAATTTCTGTCTGATATTATTTCTCTTTGGCTTGAAGAATATCCTTCTACATTTCTTTTAATGCACGCATGCTGATAATGTATTCTTCGAGGTAAGATTTATCTAAAAATGCCTATGTTTCACCTTTAGTTTTGAAGGCTATTTTTGCTGTATATAGATTTTTAGATTGCCAACTTTTATTTTTTCCTTCAGCATATTCAAGATTTTTTTGTTATTGTTTCTGGCCTCCATTGTTTCTGACAAAAAGTCAGTAATATTTTTTACACTTGTTCTCTTGAATTTTATGTGTTTTTATTTTTCTACTTTAAACATTTTTATCTTTTGTTTTCTACAGTTTAACTATATAGTTCCTCAGTGTGGTTATATTTATATTTACCGAGTTTCTTGAACTGTAACTCACTGTTATCCTTTATCACATTTTTGTGAAATGTTTAGCTATCACTTCTTAAAAATGTATATATTTTCTGCTTCAGTATTACTCTCTTCTGTTTTGGAGACTTCAACTACATGTATGTCGGATCATTTGATATTGTCCCATAGGATCCTAGGACTCTGTTGAATTTTTTTTAGCTTTTTTCATTTTGTTCTTTAGGTTGCATAACTTTTGATTATATGTCTTTAAAGTCACTGAATTTTCCCTTTGCTCATCCAGTGAGTTTCTAAATTTCAGGTATTGGACTTTTCATTACTGTACTTCTAAGTTCTAGCCTTTTAATTTGATTTTTTCTTGTAGTTTCTATTTAACTGCTGAGATTTCCTGTCTATCCACTCATTAAGATTACATTTTCCTTTAAGTCTTTTTAATATCATTTGTAAATATTTATAATCACTGTTTGAAA
The DNA here is from genome assembly GCF_000951045.1 of Mandrillus leucophaeus. Lineage (NCBI taxonomy): Eukaryota > Metazoa > Chordata > Mammalia > Primates > Cercopithecidae > Mandrillus > Mandrillus leucophaeus. The sequence continues at coordinate 1,876,104 of NW_012102621.1, read as the reverse complement.
ATTTTTGCTTAGCCTCATGCTTGGATCAGCTCAGGATTGGCTTATATTACTGACTTTATTTTTCTTGATTTTTATTTTCCTGTTTCTTTGTATGGCTAGTGGGTTTTAACTGAATACTGGACATGGTGAATAATATAGACTTTGAATTCTAGTTTTCTGAAAAGTGTTAATTCTTCTCTTAGAAGGCAGTTCAACTACTTGTTGATCACCGTGAACTTTGTGCAACTCTGGTTTTACATTTTGCTTGTTTAAATTTTATTTAAAATGTATTTATCAAATTTTTCTAACTCAGGTAACTTCCACCTCCTAACTCTGTCTCCCCCGCAGATCTTATTTGGGTTTTCTTTTAGGCTTCGTTGGGGTAGGCCAAAGGTAGGTCTTACTCTAGTGTATTAATCTGTTCTCATGCTGCTAATAAAGACATACCCAAGACTGCATAATTCTAAAGGAAAGAGGTTTTATTGACTCACTGTTCCAAATGGCTGGGGAGGCCTCACAATCGTGGAAGGCAAGAAGAAGCAAGTCACATCCTACATGGTGGCAGGGAAGAGAGACTGAGAGCCAAGCAAAAAGGGTTTCTCCTTATAAAACCATCAGATCTCGTGAGACTTATTCACTACCACGAGAATAGTATGGGGGAAACCACCCCCATGATTCAGTTATCTCCCACCAGATCCCTCCCACAGCACGTGGGAATTATGGGAGCTGCAATTCAAGATGAGATTTGGGTGGGGACACAGCCAAACCATCCATATCATCTAGGATGTGTCTTTATCCTTTTTTTTTTTTTTTTTTTTTTTTTTTTTTTTTTTTGAGATGGAGTCTCACTCTGTCACCCAGACCGGAGTGCAGTGGTGCGATCTCAGCTCACTGCAAGTTCTGCCTCCTGGATTCACGCCATTCTCCTGCCTCAGCCTCCTCAGTAGCTGGGACTACAGGTGCCCGCCACCACGCCCAAGCTAATTTTTTTTGTATTTTTTGTAGAGACGGGGTTTCACTGTGGTAGCCAGGATGGTCTCGATCTCCTCACCTCGTGATCTGCCCACCTAGGCCTCCCAAATTGCTGGGATTTCAGGCAGGAGCCACTGCGCCTGGCCGGATGTGTCTTTATTCTAAAATGAAGATATTCTTGTGCCTTTGCTGGGTTTCAGGTATGTTAATGATGTGTTAACAAGATCTCTCCATTCTAGGACCAGAGCTCCAACCTCTCCTGGCACTCTCTTTCCTCTAGCACTCTTGACCTCTAGTGTCTAAGTTCCATTTTCAACCCATAACATCTGTTGTCTTCTAAACCTTGGGACATCTGACTTTGAGAATAGACAAGCTAGCCCTCAGCCATACACTTACAAATGACCCCTTGCATGGACTTTTAGGGCAACCTCTCTGCACATCTTCCATCCTTTTGATGTCTTCATTAAACATTACTCATGAATTCATTTATTAAACAGATTGCAAGCTGCTTCATTGCATATATCTCAAACTCTTCTCTCTGCCTTGTCAACTTAGCAGATCTGCTGTGCTCTGTTGAGACTCCTGTTCTGTGCATCACACTGGAGAAATTTTCCCCAAGTACAGAGCTGTATCATCACAGGACTTACCTAGGTGTTTCCCTTCTTTCATGAATCACAATCTCATGCTGCCTGTTTTCCACTGTCTGAACAACCTGTTGGCTTTGCTGGATATTTTGTCTACTTTTAGAGTTACTCACAGTGGGAAGACTAGTCTAGTACCAGTTACCCTTCCATGGACAAAAGCAGAAGCATTAACATTTTCTTTTAGTATCTCGAATTCAGATAATATCTTTAGAATGTATTTAGATATGATGCTTGTATTTCTTATCATTGCATTTAAAATAGTGCCTGACACACAGGTGATCAACAACAATGTGTTGAATAAATGTGATTTACCTGCTGATTACCTGGTCAGGTCTTTCTTTAGCTTAGAAAAAATTCTCTATTATGCATTTGATTATTTATTTATTTATTTATTTATTTATTTATTTATTTATTTACTGTAAGACAGAGTCTTGCTCTGTCACCCAGGCTGGAATGCAGCAGTTCAATCTCAGCTCACTGCAGCCTCCACTTTCCGGGTTCAAGCTATTCTTGTGCCTCAGGCTCCCAAGTAGCTGTGATTACAGGTACATGCCACCACGCTGGGCAAATTTTTGTATTTTTTGTAGAGGCGAGGTTTCACTATGTTGCCCACACTGGACTTGAACTCATGGGCTCAAGTAATCCACCTGCCTTGGTCTCCCAAAGTGCTGGAATTACAGGTGTGAGCCACCGTGCCCAGCCTCTTTTATTCTCTTTGGAACATGTAAATACAGATGTTGGATCTTCTAGATATATCTGTTACCTATCTTAAGTTTCCCCTCGCCCCATGTTTGATCTTTTTTTTTCACCAGTTATGAGAGAATTCTTCAGCTCAGTATCCGAGGATGGTTTTCAGTATTCATTGATAGCCCTTTTTTTTTTTTTTTTTTTTTTTGCGTTCCACCCGTCTATTAAATTTGAGCTTCTAATTTGGCAATCACGGCTTTAAAATTTTGTGTTTGTGAGTTTGAGAGTTCAGTTGGTTTCATTTCCTTAACAGCCTGCTCTTTCTTATTGATGTGATGGCTCAGTAAGTTCCTTGTTTATTGTATTAACTGTTTCCTTACACATGATTTGTTTATTGTACTTTGAAATTTTTTTTCATACAGTTAGATTCATTCAAATGTGTGGTATTTATTGGTTGCTATTCATAATAATTGATGACATTTAAATTGAATGATGTTGGCAGCTGGGGAGTAATTCTTCTGCCCAAGGCAAATTTCATGTTCTCTTGGCAATGAATGCAGATTTAGATTATAAATGCCTTAATTCAGGTTTTTTTGTTTGTTTGTTTTCATTTGGTTTTTTCTTTTTTTAATAAAAGGAGGGAGGTGAGGCTGAATGAGATTTTCTTCAGGTGGAAGATTTTCCATTTTGAATGTGATCTCCTTTTCTTGCCTGGAAGCTGTAAGCTCTCCAAAGTATACCCCACTTCTCTAACCATAGATCTCACTTTGGGGACCTTTTTTGTTAGAGTTTCTGGGTTGGAAATCTGTATATAAGACATTATCCTAACTGCAAATGTCAGATAAAGCCAAGACCTGGCTTGACTGCTTTATCTTTTAATTATCCATCCTGCTGATAACCCACAAGTTGCTTGCTCTTTAACCCGTCTGTTTTCATTGCCAATCTCTTCAGGCTGCTTTTCTCTTCCATCAGAGGGTACTGGTGGTTCTTGTCCTATCTTTCCAACTCTGCCAGGGGTTGTTTTTAAGTATGTATATTTATCTTCTACCATTTTAGTCATGTGCTTTGTGAAAGGAAAATAAATTTGGGGAACCCAAAATCACTAAACTAAAGGGAAAAGTCAAGCGAGGAATTGCTTAGGGTATTCTATTCAAAGCTCACTGGGACAAATGCATATCTGATTGCCTCCTTTGAAAAGGCTAATCAGAAACTCAAAACAATGCAACCATTTGTCTCTAATCTACCTATGAGCTGGAAACACCCTCCCCTGTTGAGTTGTCTTGCCTTTTTTGCAATATTCATCTTATGTATATTGATTGATGTGGCCTGTCTCCCTAAAATATATAAAACCAAGCTAACCAAGCCATGCCCCGACCATGTTGAGCACATATAGGCAGAACCTCCTGAGGCTGTCACAGGCACGCATCCTTAACTTTCTCAAAATAAATGTTCTAAATTGACTGAGATCTGTCTGAGATATTTGGGGTTCACAGCTTTAAACTGGAAGTCTCCACTTACAATTTTATATCCTATTTTTCAGTAACCATTGCAGCCAAATATTTTCTTTGTCATTAAATTTATTTGTACCAGTATAAAATCACAGTCAAGAGCTCCAATGAAACAGGCATACAGCTCTGAGTGAACCACTTCTTTGGGCAAAATATAACAGCCAGTTTGTTTATTCCACAGTCATTAGAAAAGAAACCTATATTAAGGAAAAAAGTAACAAGAAGAAAGACGTCATCTGCAAAATTCATCTGAGAGCTTTGATGTGTGTGTGTTTATCACCAGAGGATAATCACTGACAAAAGAAGTCTTCATTTGCAGATCAAAAGTATCCTAGGACAGCAGACATCGATAGATAGAACAGATTTTCAAGAAAAGGAAATGAAGTTAGCGTAAGCCCAAATAAACGTCTTGACCTGATATGTAAAGCCATAAAAATGATACTTCTTAGTGCCTTACACACAGACTCCCAGTAAATGTGGTCAAGCTACGGGGAGTTTTTTTTGTTTTTGTCTTTGTTTTTCATTCTTTTTTTTTTTATTAAGAACTAAGCGGGATGAATTATGGCCACCATGCAAATGGAGTGTTGGTATATGATTGTGTATTTTTGGTTTTTTTTTTTTTTTTTAACTCATTACCTCTTTGATTCACTCATTAAACAAATATTGATTAAGTATTCACAACAGACACCAAACACTACTCCTACCATTAAGGAAGTCCCAATAGAAGAAGGAAAATGTAAGCACATTATTTATAACAGTGTAACATGGCCCTATAATAAGATTAATAACATGATCTACACTATCACATAAGAACCCAATTAAATTTGGAAGGAAAGGAAGGCATGCAGGTTCATTGATGGAGAAGAGTGTGGGTGGAAGAGGCGTTTTGGGAGATGATAATGAGTTCAGTTTTGGACTTCTGACTTTGAGGCACCCGGGCAACTATTCCGTGACAGCAAGATATGCTGATATGTAGCTTATGTGCGAATCTGAGCTGAAGTTTATATCTGAGTGGCCAACATGATAATGATAATATTCTCCCAGATGGAGAACAACTAAGTTGAAAAACCAGAAGGACTAGAAAGAGTTAATCAGGTAAAGATCACTGGCGATGAGTTTTTAGTTAGAGAGAATAGATGTTGAACCATTCAGATGCATTTGTGAGCATAATATGATTCAAAAGAATTGTAAGTCGATCCACATGGCCAAAATTAAGAGTGTGAGGGGGAGAGAACAAGAAATATCGCTGGAAGGGATAGTGGGAGTCAAACTCTGCAGGGTCTTTTATTTGTGCTGAGTTTTGTGCAGAAGAATAGGATCATCAGGTTTTGGATGAAGAGTGTAGGCTGGATTGCAAAAAGCAGAACTGGAATTGCAAGGACCATCTAAGTGAGTGTTGTAGAAATTCTGCCGAGCAATGATAGTCACTTTTGCTAAGATGTTCTCGGCAAAAATGAAGGTAAATGGAGGCTTCCTAGAACTACTTGGTAGGTATAATAAATAGAATCTGGCGAGTGTTTTCACCCAAGAGTAAGGGAGAAGGATGCATTCTGTTGGAGCCCCTTTGCTAATGGGTGAATACAGGTCCATTCACAGAGAAGAGTGTGGATGGAAGAGGAGTTTTGGGAGGTGATAATGAGTTCAGTTTTGGACTTCTGAGGGAACTATTCCATAGCAGCAGGTTATGTTCTTATGTAGCTCATGCAGAAATCTGAGCTGAAGATTATATCTGGGTGGCCAAGGTGATAATGACAATCGAAAATATGGGACTCGGTTAAAAAAAAAAAAACCTATAAAAGAGCATACAGGGATAAATATCAGAGAGATAAGAGAAGAATGGGACCAGGTTGGCTGTGGGTCAGCATAGGCTGCCATAACAAAATATCATAGCTGGGTGGCTTAAACAATAGGAATTAATTTTCTCACAATGCTGGGAAGAGGCAGTTCAAGATCAGAGTGCCGGCATGGTCAGGTTCTGGTGAAGGCCTTCTTCCCAGCTCACAGAGGACAGCCTTCACACTGTGTTTTCACATGGGAGACACAAGAAGAACATAGGGATCGGGAGAGAGAGAGAAAAAGGGAGAGAGGGAGGGAGGGAGAGACAGAGAGAGAGAGAGAGAGAGAGAGAGAGAGAGATCAAGATCTGTTATCGGCCGGCACAACGGTTCACACTGGTATTTCCAGCTTTTTGGGAGGCTGAGGCGGGCGGATCATGAGGTCAGGAGATCTAGACCATCCTGGCCAACATGACGAAACCCTGTCTCTACTAAAAATACAGAAAGTAGCTGTGTATGGTGACATGGGCCTGTAATCCCAGTTACTTGGGAGGGTGAGGCAGAATAACTTAAACCCGGGAGGTGGAGATTGCAGTGAACCGAGATCACACCACTGCACTCCAGCCTGGTGACAGAGCGAGACTCTGTCTTAACAACAACAGCAAAAAAAATCGGTTATCTCTTTCTCTTCTTATAAGTCCACAATCCTGTTGGACTAGGGAATTCATTTAATCTTTAATCTTAATTGCTTCCTTAAAGACCCCATCTCCAATATAGTTACGTGAAAGCGTGGGCGTTGAAGGCTTCAATATATGAATAGGGGTGGGGGTGGGTGCACAATTCTGTCCGCAGCAGCTGGTATCACCTAAGCCAATGAAAACCTGTCTTCAGGAGAGAGTGAGTGGTAAATAGGGTTAGAGGCTGCGGATGAGTAAAGGAAGAGGAAGACTGAAATGTGTGCATTGGCATTGGAATGTCCATAAAGGAATTAGAGTAGAGCACTTTCTCTTTCCTAGCCCACCCTCCTCTCCTCTTTCTTCTGGTGGTGTGTTGTCCTGTCTCTTGTCTATCACATTCCCATGTTTTCCCTCTGACTACAAAGGTGGGCAGATGACATTGCCCTGCCATTGAAAGTTTCTTAGGGGTGAGCAAGTAACCTAAACTGAGTCGATCTGAGTCTGTCTGGCATTCAGTTTTGGCGAGGGGCTGGGGGGTGGCAGGGAGGGGCTGATAGGAAAGTTGATCCCTTGTTCTTTGGATCAGGGTTCTAGAAAGAAGTAACCAGGGAATTGCTTTCAGTCGTGGGACAAAAGTCCTTGTGCAGAAAGAAAAGATAAATAAACAAACAAAAGAAAACCAAGAGGAGCAGACAATATACTAGCAGTGAAAGTGATGAGGGAGGATAAGAAGGAAGGAAGGAAGGAGAAAAAGGGTAGGGAGAGAGAGAGTGAGAGTGAGAACAAAAGCTAGGGGTAGAGAGAGAGAGAGAGAGAGAGAAATTGGAGAGTTGGTTTGTCGGCTGATTGATTTCTGGGAGCATTGAGTTACAGAATGAATCTGCAAGCCCCAACCTCTCATGTCTTTTTCTTTGATCACTGTAAGCAACTCTAACTTTCTTTTCAGACACATGATCCCCAAATTCTCTTTTGCCTAAGCTAGTTTGAAATGTGTTTATACTTTCTAATAATATGGAATAATCCTGACTAATACTGACATCACAAGGTGTGGAGATGAAAGAAAGAATGCTGTAATTTGAGAAATTACTATAGGGTTAAAAATAGATAAACTAAGTGTAGTTGTTTTATAAGAGAGATTCATTTATTCAGCAAACATCTACTGTTCTATGCCCTGGAGATTCAGCATTGAACATAGGTGGTATGCTATGTGCATAGTTGAGTGTGAGTAAATCTCTTGGATAATAAATTCCATGGAATATAAAAATTTAGAGCCCATTTGTAGTATGACCCAATCTTTATTTCTTTGGTATTGTACGTGTAGCAATAATATTGAAGTTTTGTGTAACACTATGAAAGGGCAAACATTTTCATTTACGGAAGATAGCCAAAATAGAACTTTTCCTTTAAGTACTATGTTGGTTTTGGGAATAAAGACACAAACAGAGTCACACTTTCCTGAATTGGATCTTCTTGTTATTTTTCCCCATGGTGGGCATTCACCCATGCTTTTAGCCAAGATGAGCACACCGAGAATGAGAGGGTACACCATCGTTAAGACCTAGGAGGTTGGAAGCTGATTTCAAAACAGACCTTCTGCACTAGGGAGCGTATCTTGCTTTGCTGCCAATTAATTAGTGATGAGTTTGTCATGTTGCCTGTTATCCAGGATGATTAATCTGAGCCCTGAATCCAACTAAACCATTAAGGAAAGTTCACAGCAAGATAAGCTGTGAGTGACAATGTTACCCTTTACAAGAAGGGGAGATGACAGAATGAAACACAACCCCCTGCTTCCCCCTCGCTGATTTTCAGGCTGTGGTGGTAAAATCCTTGGGCTCCTACTGTGATAAAGAGCTTGGGAAGGCATGAGATAGAGTCACACAATCAGAGACTCTTAGAACTTAAAGGGGCCTTGGGGCTTTGCTTTTCCAACCTGCTCATCACACAGATGAAGGAATGGAGGATCAGAGAGTTCATTTTACTCACTTTTAAACACACAGCAAGTTGTTGACTGGGCCGGGACTAGAGTGCCATCATTTAGCACTTCTTGGGGTCTCTTTCCTACTGTATCACAGAGTTCTAAGCTCACAGCAGCTGTCCTGTTCTGCAGAAGAGAGTTGCAGTGTGCGGAACACACTATTTAAGGACCTGAGATCCAAGTTCTAGACTAGCCTCTGGCACCAAGTTGCTATATGAACTGTAGCTGACTGGCTGCTGTATGGGGTACTTTGCTTATTTCTATGTGACTTTTCATTCTTCATTGGGCTGGATCTGTTTCCTTATGTGGTGGTCTCAGAGGAGCATTTCAAGAGAGTGAAGGCAGACATCACAAGACCCTTTGAAATTTAGACTCCAAAACTTGCACAATATCACTTCCACCCTTTTTTATTGATCAAAGCAAGTTACTGAGACAACTCAAACCCCAGGTGAAGGGAAACAAACCTAAGCTCTTAGTAGGACAAGTGACAAAGTTACATTGCTATGGGTCTTATGAGATATAACTAATTTTTGCAGTAATCTTTGCAAACCACATCTTCCATATTTGGCAGTCTTGAAATGTACAGTCCCTACAGAAACAGCAAAATAACCCACTAACTTCATTACCCACACACTTTATGTATTGCCTCTTTTTCATGTTTCCCATGAAGTGTTCCCAATTTTGTTTTTGTTTTTGTGTAAGGGAGGAATCTTATGAGAGAAATGAGCATGTGTATGTAAAGCATGTGATCATATATATGCATGCATGTATGTTCTAGTTCATGTTTTAATTTGATATTTGAATTACTTACTTCCCAGAAAAGATGTCTTATGACACCAGAGAATATGTAACATCAAGAGAAAAAGCCCAAATTCAAAATAGATGCAAAGCTAATTTAAAAATAGAAGAGTAGAGCAATAAGATGGAGTCAGAAATAAGGCTTAAAAATGCGTACTCTTATATCATTAACACTTGTGATAGACAGACTGCAACCTTGGCTCTGAATTGTGTAGGAGCCTTTATGAAGATCACAACACACGACTACTGCTAAGAGATAGGGAGAAAGTAGTGGCTTTTTATCTCTTGGTCGTAGAGCCTCCTGTCAAGATTGCATTCCCTTTCTTTGGATTTCTTAACCTACTTATATCTGAGTCTATATATTTTTCCTCTTTTTTTGTAGCTTGAGTAGGATTCCTCATGATCAATGTCTTTTGCTTTAAAATGTAATCTTAAGGAAAAGCAGAGACCAAATGTGGAGACATCATGGCCTCCTTGGGTCTGTCCATGGTGCTGAACTAGGAAAAGACAAAGATGGACCAAGACCTTTGTTTCTAAGAGTGTCTTTGCTGTGACTGACAAGGGTCGATTACAATTCAAACTATGTGTGTGTTTGTCTTGACTGCTGCTTTTAAATCAGGCCACTCCTAACATAGTCTTTTTAAAATTATGCAGTTGGAATCCTGTAACGGAGGAGTTAGATATTCCTGTCCAGATTATCAAGAAAGGCTTGGGTTTCTCTCTTTGTTCCTACCTCACCTCTGTGTGCTCATTCCAAATCTAGTGGCAGATTTTCTAAGTATTTCTGTTTTTCATCCTTTTAATTATTTCTTAAATATTCAATGTGTACTGATTCCTCTCTCTCTTCTTAGTAGCCTCCATCATGTAATCAAGCCAAAGTCCCCAAGATCCAGTCCTCATCCAAGAGCTGGTCATCAGGTTCCTACCAAATAGAATCAGCCTCTCAGATGAGAGGAAGAAATACAAAAAATAAGTCTATCTTCAATACAAGACAAGAGCAGGGAAGGGATAAAGAACTCTGGGGCTGTCTTGTATATTGTACCCTGAGAGGTTGTCTATAAAGTAATCTTTTAAAACACTTTTTGAAAAAAAATTTGTCAAGGACCAACAGTTCTAAGACATCCAGTTGAAGGAGGACACTGCTTCCCTGATACCAGAAGTCATATTTTGGAAATAAAGTAAATATATTTGCTTGGTTTAGCAGAAAAACCAGTGTTGATCTCCATTATAAAGAGAAAAAGTGCCTCTCTCCATCAAATGAGGATATTTTTTCAAGAACAAGATGAAGCCAACAATACTCAGGTTTCCCCTCTGCAAACTGCTGTCTCTCTTGGCTACTGTTTTTACTGGAACAATCAGAGACAAACAGATTCTAAATAGCCTTCACGTATTACCCAGGATTAAAATGAGTACCCAGCTGTGGTAGACAAATTCGGAACAAGTTATTTCAAATAAAGGTCCTGTGATTGTTTTGAAACTATATATTTGTTTATTTGACCCACAGCACACACTCTCACACACACACACACTGTCTCTCACTTTTCCCTTGAAAAAATGAGAAGACCACGTTGGTTTGTTAACTGTTTTCAACTCCATGTTCTTTACTCCCTATGGCTAATCAACCACTAAGTCATGTTTATCATACCATCTGCAAAGCTCTTAAATAATGCAGTGGCAGAATCGTGCAGTGGTTGAGAGCCCAGACTCAGAATGTAGACATCCTGGGTTTGAATCTACCACTTGCAAGCTGGGCCACCTTAGGCAAGTTGCTCAGCCTAAGTTGTAAAATGAAGGAAGTAGTAGAACCTATTTCACAAGATTGTTTATTAAATATATATAATGCAGTGGTACAGTTCCTGACACAAAACAAGCACCTGGTAAGTGTTATTATTGGCAATGTTTTTGTTATTAAATCTCCTCACTTATTTCCTTTTACAGTCCAAGTTGAAGCCAACATTATATTCCACCTGGACACCTCCAGTAGCTTCATAATGTTTTTCCGTGGCTCTACCTCAATTCTCATTTGCATCCCTTCCATTCTGTCATTGCGCAGCCAGAATGAACACCTAAAGCAAAACAAAACAAAAACTCTAGTGGTTGTATGTGTGTCTAAGGATGTAGAAATGGCAAAAATTATGAGAGAATAAGCCATAGGAACTGAGAAGATTCATGAGGGGCATTGGGTTTTATCTTACTGTGTGTTGGAGTTTTGTTCTTGGTTGTACAAAGGGTTGGGAAACCCAGCTGACACTGGCTTATCCAACGCTCCAACCCTTGAATTGTTGACACCATTATATAAGTAAGCAAGCTACACAAGCAAGCCACACAATTCTTGCAGAGTTTCTGGTCATTTCTAACACAAATGGCATTGTCGCATATCCTAGAAACATTTGCAATATCCTGTTTGGTCATTGGACTATGCTAAGGGGTTTCATTGGCCAGTTTATCACCTACGGTTTGCTATGTAACAACCTACTCCAAAACTCAGTGGCTTAAGATAACATCTATTATTATATATCACATGACCATGGGTTCTCTGAGGCTTGGCTGACCTAGGTTGGGTCCAGCACATCTCTGCTGGGTTTGTTAATATGTCTGCAAATCAGCTGGGACTGCATGTTGAATTTAGTTAGGCCACTGTAGCTGAAAAAGCCCTGCTTCGTGTATGATTCCTCTTCTTCCTGGACCAGCATATAGCCTGGGCTTTTCCTTCTTAATAGTGATGCAGAAAGTGCAAGACTTGTGGTAGAAACATGTGAAGCCTCTTAAGGCTTCAACTCAGAACCAACGCATCATCAGTTCTGCTTCATTCCATGGCCCAAATCAAGTCACATAGCAAAATCAGGGGAAATAAATAATGTTCCACTTATTATGTGCAGAGACTTCCTGGTGCCAGGAGATTTGCAGCTGTGGGATCTCCAAGGTGTTACACAAGGCACTGTTATCCTTGTGGGTTTACAAAGGGCCCACATTGGCAAATACTGTATCTTCATTGGAGAGCAAGGGTCTCAAACTCAAATACTTAGAGAGTTCAAGCAGCAAAAACAATGAGTGAATTGAGTTGAGTGGGAAGCATAATTAAATGGAAATATAATTAAAAGGTTGTGTCCTATCTAGAGTGAGGGAGGATGACTATGATGAATGCAGGTCCAGTGTTAATAGCCAAGGTAGTGCAGTAACTGTTCTAATATTTACATATGGGAGGCACTGTTCTGAAACTACCACTTACATTAATTCATTCCCTTACAATATGCTTTTGGGGTAGGTGTCATTATGATTATTATCATTTTACAGATAACAAAACTGGGGAATAGAGAGGTTGGTACCTTGTCCTCAATCACAGAGCTGAGATTCTAAACCAGGGAATCTGGCTCCAGAGTTCATGCTCTTAACTGTGACACTGTATCTCCGAATATTTTTAAAATTAGAAACTCAGACTTTTGCATTGAACCATTCAAGTTTTACATTTAATAAATAAGTAAAATAGATAAAACACAAATTATTTTGCAGACAAAGGAAAATATATTTGGGCTGAATTTAACTGTGGACCTCTTATTTAGGACCAGTATCTGACCTAAAGAGTCAGTCTGTTTAGGAGGATTTTATCAGGCTGAATTCAGAGAAGCTGCTCAGTGGCTCCAGGCCTCCTACCCTTCTGGAAAAGTACTGAACACAACCAATGCTTCAAAAATCAATTCTCAAGACTTTGACAGTGTCTTCACAAAACTCTGGCCAGTTTTCCTGCCCTGGCATTGGCCCAGGGTATCAGGTAGGCACTGCCTGACATTGGCCAGTCCTTCAGAGGGCATTGGAAATCAGAACTGGGGCCCGGGAAGGAGACGGGCCTTGGTTTGCATATCAGGCTTGAAAGGCCAGCTGGGGTCTTTTCACCTCGGGGAGTTCACTTTCCCACAGAGGGCTAGGCACGTAAGAGATGTGTCAGGTGCCAACCAGCTGTGATTTAATAATGTTGTGGAAAATTTGAGGGTTGGAGAAAGAAAAATCCCTAAGGAGGCAAGAGGATGTGAAAACTAGTGATAAAACATTTATCACACAATGCGTTGGTCCTTTCTAGAGGACCAATGCATGAATTGTGCCAAAGAGAAAATTTGAAAAAACGAAGGAGCATTGATTCAGAGAGGACTTCAAAAAAATATATTTCTCTTAGAGTTTTTCCTTGAATTGCCCAAAGTCACAAGGCAAGTCCTCATGGTACAAGTACACCTTTTTTGAGCCTGTATCAGACTCTGTATATGGATTTTTCCATGCCTTTCTTGCAAATCTGAAAAGTGTCTCTTAATCCCAGTTCTTCCGTTAATCTCAATTGTCACTCTCATAGCCTACTTGTTGTTGTGGTTTCAGCAGTGATAACAGATAGATCTCTTTTTTTATTGAATGCAGTATTTTCCTTCACTATCAACCCCACCTCTTCTTCTGTCAATTTGAAAGAAAAGACTTCCGCTTTTTTTTTTTTTTTTTTTTCTCTGCAACATTCCCCACCCTCCATTTTTTTGGCAGAAACAGATGCTGGGATTTCTGAAGGTGGGAAAATAAGTGGTTACATTCTCAAGTTATATTTTTTTAGCACTTTATGTAACAAATCCTGGCAATATTTACCCATTTGTATTATCTAGGGGGTTGTTATTTGCCGTGCCTGCTGTTTTTTGAACAGCATGCAGGGGGGGAATAAAACAGATCCCTTCCTCACTGTGTCCAAGAATACTGGGAATATGGCTGAAAACGTTGTGTGTGGAAGGGCCACATTCTGTCTGTGGATTGACATTTGCATTGCTAGTAACAAGGCATAACATGGGGCTTGAAAAAAATAAAAAGAACCCTTCGTGTACATTACAACATTGCAATATTATTTCCTTATTATAGATACTATACTTGTTCATTGCACTTTGGGAAGCCGAGGCAAACAGATCACTTGAGATCAGGAGTTTGAGACCAGCCTGGCCAACACGTAAAACCCCATCTCTACTAAAACTACAAAAATTAGCTGGGTGTGGTGGTGGGTGCCTGTATCCCAGCTACTTGGGAGGCTGAGGCAGGAGAATCACTTGAACCTGGGAGGTGGAGGTTGCAGTGAGCTGAGATCGTGACATTGCACTTCAGCCTAGATGACAAGAGGGAAACTCCATCTCAAAAAAAAAAAAAAAAAAAGAACGCTCGCTCATTGTAAAAATGTCTTAGAAAATACAGAAACAACAAAGAGAATAACCATTCATATTTCTTTCCATCATTGGTAACCTTAACTGTTTGATGAATGCTATCTCATGCACCCATTCAGAATTATACTGTAAGCAAATATCAATATCCTGATTTATGTTTTACTCTAGTGGCATCCCTATGGTATTAGAAACTTGAAATGCCTGCATAATGTCTCAGCACACTGATGTTCAATAGCATTTTAATCTATTCCCCTGTGGAATAGGCTATTTTCAACATTTTACTCCTATAAAGGCTACCTTGATGAATGATTTTGTTCATCATTCTTTTGTATTTCATATTATTACCTTAGGCTATTCCTATGGGTCATATGGTTGAACCCAAGGGAATGGATATTTTTAAGGCTGTTGATAATTTGGCCATATAATTTTTTAGGAAATTGAGACAAACTTAGATCATGGAGCCTTTGAGACCAGGTTGACATAAGCCTGTGGTTGAGGTTTCCTTTAGTCTTTGGGAAAAATATGAAACAGATGATGGGATAGAGAGTGCCTAGGGTCGAGACAGTCGCAGGTGGTGTCTCTAAAGTGGAAGATACCTGAGTGAGGTGAGAAGACAGCATGCATATATTTAGGGGGATTCCCAGCAAGAACGGAGCAGCGGATACAAAGTCCTGTAGGCAGAAAAAGATTTGACTTAGTGAAGGATAGTGAAAAGAGTGGTCTGATTGTTGGCATTGAGCTTCTTGACAGTCAGAGAAAGAAGTTGAACTTCAGGTGATTCCTTCTCCAGGGACATAGTTATCAATGCTTTCTTTCTTTTTCTTTTTTTTTTTCTTTCTTTTTTTGAGGTGGAGTTTTGCTCTTGTTGCCCAGGCTGGAGTGCAATGGCAAAATCTCGGCTCACTGCAACCTCTGCCTCCAAGGTTCAAGCAATTCTTCTGCCTCAGCCTGTTGAGTAGCTGCGATTAGAGTCATGTGCCACCATGCCAGGCTAATTTTGTATTTTTCGTAGAGACAGGGTTTCTCCATGTTGGTCAGGCTGGTCTGAAACTCCCAACCTCAGGTAATCCACCCGCCTCGGCCTCCCAAAGTACTGGGATTACAGGCTTGAGCTACTGTGCTCAGCTGCTGTAAGTGCTTTCTGAAACCTTATCTTCCATGGACCTGCCAGGATGCAGGGAAATACATTCTGGTGACCAATTCAATCCATGGACACCTGCTGCTCTTGTTCAAATACAGAGATGCTCCCTTCATTATAGAAACTCATCAGCCTTCCTGGTCATAATTCTGATTTTCAGGTGATTCAGAAGTTCAGAGAGAATGTGGACTTTATGGAGCCTACTAAGCTGGAAGGAACTGATGATCAAACTCCTATAGGGAAAAGTCCCCTGGAAACTCTAATTTCCTACTAATAATTATTCATAATTCTACTAAATACCAATATCAATATTATTATCAATAATAAACATGATGATAACTCACATAATTAACAGATGATCACCCAGACATTGTGCTAAAAGCGTTATATGGATTATCTCATTTCAATCATCACAACAATCTTAAGAAGTAGGCAATAAATAATATTATTCTCATTGTGTAGAGGAGGAAATCAGAGCTTAGAGTGCTTAAGTACTTTCCTCAGGATCACAAAGCTGGTAAGTGCTGGAGCTGGGATTTGAACCCACTTTTGTCTGACTCTAGGGCTTGAGCTTCTTCATCACCCTGCAGTGTTGCCTCCATGATTGTCTGGGCATTTCAGGTCAGAGTTTGCCCTGTCAAAGCCATACTTCATCTGGCGAAACGCTGAAATGCGGCCCTTTGAAAGAGTTTATTCAGTTAACTAGGCCCTGAGGAAGGAGGGCTTGAAACCTCACTCTCACACATCCTGGCCCCCATGCTGAGATCTGGCCTAATTATGGCTTTCAGAGCCACCAAGGGGCTTGGTTAGTCAGAAGGGCACGTGCAGTTTCCCTTCTGCACACCACTGGGTTCTGCTCAAGGGCAGAGTGGGAAGTTCCCTGCATGGGGTGCCTGGAAGCCTTTTCCCAGACACACTTGGTTAAATGAGCAGTCTCCTTGGCTCTCCTCAGAGCTGCAAGAAGAAGGCAAAGACTGCCTTGTAAGGGACCTACAGAAGGATGCTCCCGACAGCAGCCAGTGACTTCCGGCTCATCCAGCAAATTCCAGCTGAGATATCCCTCTCCACTTATCTTAGCCACAGTTTCCAGAGACCAAAGTCACTCCTTAATACACTGAATATTACTTCATGGCTAAGGGTGTAAAACCTCATTTGCCAAACACTCATTAGCGTTTCCCTTGTACAGGCAGTCATTGCTCTGGATGACCTTTCAGATCCTCAGGATTTAGATGCTCATTCACTCTTCATAATCCAATGAAGTAGGTACAATTTCTGTTGCCTGTACCTACAATTTCTGATGCTGAAGCACAGAGACATTATGTAATTTGCTTAATGTCACACAGCTGGCAGGCAGCAGAAGTGTTCACAGTCAAATCCTGGTGGCTCACACCTGTAATCCCAGCACTTTAGGAGGCTGAGGCGGGCGGATCGCCTGAGGTCAGGAGTTTGACACCAGCCTGGGCAACATGGTGAAACCCTGTCTCTACTAAAAATACAAAAATTAGCCGGGTGTGGTAGCGTATGCCTGTAATCCCAGCTGCTGGGGAGGCTGAGGCAGGAGAATCTCTTGAACTGGGAGGCGGAGGTTGCAGTGAGCAGAGATTGCACCACTGCCCTTCAGCCTGGGCGACGGAGTGAGACTCTGTCAAACAAACAAACAAACAAATAAACAAAAATCCGACAACTGGCTCTAAAGTCCAAGCTCTTAACCATCCTGTAGAAATGGGGATGAACAGACCTCTGCTCAAATCTTTGCCATGCCACTCCCTGCTACCTGTGCACGGGCACCTCTTTTAACTGCTCTGTGCCTCAGTTTTCTCATCTGCAAATGGCAGGTGCTGGTTGTACATACTCTGTAGGGTGACTGTGAGAATTCAATGAGATAGTGCACATGAAATGCCAGGTAGGACAGCGGTTGCCCAAAGGGACCTTGCCTTCCTTAGGCTTATGTTTTACTTCCACTTCCATTCAACACCCCCTATTTCAGAGTAGCCCGGCTGTTTCCTTCCTCCAGGAAAAACAGACTAAAATTGCGCCTTGATCCAAGCAAAAGAAAGGATGCGAGGTGATGGAGGCAGGAGGAACAAAGCCTAGAAGTAGCAGGCTCTCGCTCACTTTCCCTTTCTTCTTCCCTCCCCAATACGCCTGTATTTCAAGATGTACTGACTTCCCAGACCCAATCCGCCCCCAGATTCCATTTCTGAGTGGGATACTATGATGTAACAAACTGCAAAGAGAAGCCAGCTCCCCTAGAATGAGAATCCATTTTGGGAGTTCCCTTGCCAATGTAACCCTGCTTCTCCTCCTTCCTAGCCCAAAACTAGCTCATCCAGGTGGGCCCTCCAGGAGAAAAATCAGAGAGCTGCATATTTACCTGCATTTCCCTCGACCTCCTCTGTGATCTGGTCTGCCCCGTGAGCAAAATGTGGAGTCAGATTACTCAAAGTCTCATTTATTGATTGGGAATTGGAGCCCCTTTATGACAGAACTGGGCCATTATTGAAGAACTGAGCTGCAAGGAAAGAATTTAATTTCGAGAACGAGTCAATTCAATTGAATCCTGAGAATCATTCTGATGTACTCCCAGGGGATTCTATTTGGAATCAATAAATGTGCCTGTGTCACTGACTCTTGTGTCCACTCTCTCCCCTGCTGGCCCCGAGCCAGGGAGAAACCTTCAAGGAGACCAGATTTCGTTTCAGAGAAATGTGGGTTCCGCCAAGTGCAGAAAATGGAGCACTTATTGGCTCTGTGATAAAATCTCCCCTCCCTCTCCTCCCCTCCCCTCCCCTCTTCTCTCCTCTCCTCTCCCCTTTCTTTGTCTCTCCTCTCTCTTCCTCTCCCAACTCCTCCTTCTTCTTTCTTTCTATTACTCTTTCTTTCTCTTCTCTCTTTCACTCTCCTGTGACTCTTTTCTTTCTTTGTCAACACTGACTGACTCCTCCTCTTTTCTACTCTTTTATCACCATTTTGTCTTCCCTTTCTTTCAAAAATGCTGATTCACCCTTCCCTAAAAACTCTACAATCTGTACAAAGAGTCTGCCCAGAGTTCTTCGTGGAAGTGCCTTAGAGAATTTGTGGTGTCAACCATCTCACCAGAGCCTGGATGACTTTGAGGTTGGGTTTGCTAAGGTCAGACAGGTAGAAATGCCCCCAGAGGAGAAAGGGTTGGAAAGCAGACTAGATTCACACTGAGACATCCTATGGTGATGGTTTGCACTTCTCACAACTTTAATGTGCAGAAGAACCACTTGGGGAGACTTGTTAAAAATGTAGTTTCTGGTTCACTGTGTCTTGCATAGGGCACGAGATTCTGCATTTCGAACAGGCCCCTACATAATGCTGCTATTGTTGGCCTCAACACTTGGAATACAGTGAGGTCGAATGTACTGTCACCCAAAGTATAAGTCATGTGCAGCTGCTGGTGCACAAAAAGACATTTGGTGACGCACAGGTAAAGATTTTTAAACTTCTAGTAGTTCTGTGTTAATTTTTATGAGTAGCAGAAAATTATAACTAAGCACCTGTGGTTTTATAGATAATATTGCTTGAGAGGAGTTTGAAAGAGTATTTAATTTCCTAACTGAGTTGACTTAAATAAAATTATTAAGGCATTGGTAGTATGAAGTATGTGGGCGTAACGATTCTGTGAATGCAATGAGTGAATGAATAAACTCGGGAGGAGAGGAGGCACGGAGAAGCAAGGAGCATGGGCTTTGGAATGAGGCCAAGATTTGGGCTCAAATCCTGATTCTGCCAAACTTATTCTCTTTGAACTTCACTTTTCTCAGTGTCACATGAGGTTAATGTTGTCTACCTCGCAGAGTTATTGTGAAGAGGAGAAAGATAGTTTGTGGTACATGCCTGGGGCAAGATGGGGACTGAGATAATGGAGATAAGGGTAGCAATTTTACTATTGCAGAGAGAATGGTGGGCCCAGAGTGAGGGGTACACACTGATTTTAAAGGACATGGGGCAGAGACGGAAGGCTCTGGACAATGCAGTAGTATGATCTGCACTGGTCATTTCTTCCCTCATCACGTTATAGGACATAGATCCTTGTTTCTCGGTCCAGTTCGGTCATGGTTGTTAAAGAGAAACCTGGAAAGCCAGAAAACTATTCATACAACCTCTTGTTTGTGCCCCACAGAACTTGTACGCACAGGCAGGAAATTAACCTCATTTTTAGATAGTAAAGAAAGCCCATAGCTTGTGTATATGTGCCTGTGACTGCATGCGTTCTATATTAAAAAGGTGGACAGAGCCCCAAAGCCTCCCCTATAAATAGTTCTAAAACTGAACCTGAGGACATCAGCTTTACTAACTCTGAAAGGCAAGTGATACCAGCAGCCTGATGCCCTAGGAGGAATAAATGGAGCCCCTCTGGCCTTAGTTCTTTGCCGTCAGGCCCTTGGTTGCAACGGGACTGAGCCACCTCCCTCTGCATGATATGACCATGGAATCCAGACTCTCTCCATGAATTAAACCCAGAGGTCCTCAGAAGGAGATCCCAGCTGTGCCACTCCTGCTTCATTTTCTTGGCATCTCACATGGAGCCACACTCTGTTCTATCCCCCAGGAATGGCCATGGCCCACTTCCATCTAGATAATCTCCAGGTAGTCTTCCCTCATGTGAGTACAACTGATATAGTTTGGCTCTGTGTCCCCACCCAAATCTCATCCTGAATTGTAATCCCATAATCCCCATGTGTCGAGGGAGGGACCTGGTGCGAGGTCATTGGATCGTGGGGGTGGTTTCCTTCATGCTGTTCTCATGATCGTGAGTGAGTTCTCACGATGTCTAATTGTTTTATAAGGAGCTCTTCCCCCTTTACATGTTCTCTCTCACCTGTTGCCATGTAAGACGTGTTTGCTTCCCCTTCCACCATAATTATAAGTTTCCTGAGGCCTCCCCAACCATGCAGAACTGTGAGTCAATCAAACGACTTTCCTTTACAAAGCACCCAGTCTCGGGTATTCCTTTATAGCAGCATGAAAACAGACTAATACAATGACCCAGTGAAAATGGCAAAAACTTTTTTTTTGCCCAAGAAGCCTAGATTTAAAGCATTTGTGTTATTTTCTCCATCTGTAAAAAGGGAATACAAGGCAGCTCCTCAAAAAGTCAAACATAAAGAATTTGGAATAACTCTACTTGTAAGTATATACCCCAAAGAATGGAAAACAGATACCGAAAAAAATACATGTGCCTGTATGTTCATAACAGCTGTATTCACCATGAGCAAAAGGAGGAAACAGCCCACATCAGTGGGCTAAATGGATGATTAAATGGGTAAACAAATTGTGTAATATAAGATATTATTGATATATTGCTCAGCCATAAAAAGGACTGTAATACCAGAATATGTTCCAATGTGGATGAACCTTGACAACACTACACGAAAATATTAAGTGAAAGAACTCAGACACAAAAGGTCACATATTGTACAATTCCATTTATGAAAAACATCCAGAATAGGTAAACCTATAGACACAGACCAAAGAATGGTTTTTGCCATGGTGTGGAGGGGAGAGAAGAATGGAGAATACCTGCTTAAAGGGTGCAGGGTTCCCTTTTAGGATGATGAAAATGTTTTAGAACTATACAGAGGTGGTGGCTGTACAGCACTGTAAATGCTCTAAATGCCACCGAATCGTTCACTTCAAAGTGGTTGAGTTTGCTGTGTGCATTTTACCAAAATTTTACCAATTTTTTTTTAAAAGGAATAGGAATAATTACTCTCTTAATATGACTGAGTGAGAATGGTAAGATTGGGTAGAATCCCAAACGCACACTGTGGCTTAACACTTGTCGCTCAATAAATGCATTTCCCTTCCTCTTCCCAGACTTAATCTTTTCACAGACTGCAAGAATTATATTCCTGGTGTCCCTTAGCAGAGTTGAATTGTCCTTGATTTTTAAAGGGCAATATTAATTGCTTAGGGAAACCAATTAGGAATTTAAAAAAGAATAAATAAAGCAGGAAATGTACAAAAGGTACCATTTCCAAGCCTGATTTCTGTCTAAACTACAGTTTTTTTATTTACTTCTGGGATCTTATTCTCAGTCCATTTCTCCAACCTCTGTCTTGGGGCTTCCCATTTTTGCACCAATGGGCTGTTCTCCTCCATGGTTTTTCAATTTCTAGTTCCAGGCCAGATTTGTGTGAATGAAGTCTTACACCACCTTCATTACACAAAATTTGCCTTTTATTTTATTTTTGAGACAGAGTCTCACTCTGTTACCTAGGCTGCTGTGTAGTAGCATGATCATGGCTCGCTGCGGCGTCAATCTCCCCAGGCTCAGGTGAACCTCCCACCTCAGCCTCCCAAGTATCTGTGACTACAGACACACATCACCATGCCCGGCTAATTTTTGTATTTTTTGCAGAGAGGGTTTTGCCATGTTGCTTAGGCTGGTCTTGAACTCCTGGGTTCAAGCAATCTGCCTGCCTTGGCCCCCCAAAGTGTTGAGATTACAGGTGTGAGCCACTGTGCTTGGCCAGAAGTTGCCTTTTAGACATCTTGGCCTCCTTGGACAAAATGACAGCAATGATAAAATATTGCTATCATTTATTGTGAATTTGTGTTGTTTTGAGGTCTAAGAGTGCTTACGTGTGTTTTTAATTCCCACAACAATCTTATGAGGTGAGTTGTATTATTAGTCCCATCTCACAGATGGAAAACTGGTTCCTTAGTGAGGTTAAGCAACACACCCAGAGCCGAAATACAAAATAAGTGAATGAATGGACTGAGTTAAGTGAAGGACTGCCATTCACTGGTTTCCAGAGGGCAGAGGAGTCAGCTCTTATTTTCTATGAGGGGCACACAGCACGAGGAACTGAAGGTGGCTCTTAGACAAGGCAGGTGAAGGACACGCATTGCTGGAGCTGTTCTGGAGACAAGGTCAAGGTAATTATGCTAGGCTGCTCCTAAAATTCAGGTTGAGTATCTCTTATCTAAAATTGCTTGGGAATAGAGGAGTTTTCAATTTTGAATTGTTTTGGATTTTAGAATATTTGCATATATATAATGAGATATCTTGGGGATGGGACCTACGCTTGAACACAAAATTCATTTGTTTCATATACACCTAGTACAGGTAACCTAAAGATAATTTCACTTCCGTGCTGGGGAGGCTGAATATGTTGTGTGCCTGAGTTTTTACTGCAATCCATCACACGAAGCCAGGTGTGGAGTGTTCCACTTGTGTTGTGATGTCAGCTCTCAGAAAGTTTTAAATTTTGGAGCATTTCAAATTTTGGATCTTTGGATTAGTGATGCTGAATTTTTCAGTGATCTCTGACTCCAAGTATTCAGGCCCTTGTGTAATCACCTCCTTGGGCTAGCCTAGGAATGTGCTTTTAATAAATATAGTGCAGCAAAACTGATGGAATAATGTGCCTTCTGAGAATGGGCTATAAAGACTCTGGTTTCTATCCTGTCTTCCTCGGTCTCTCTCACTCTCCCTTGCTTGCTCTGCTGGAGTCCAGCTGCACTGTTGTAAGCTGCCCAGGGGGGAAGTCCACGTGGAAAGAAACTGGTGATTCCAGCCAGTCAGAAACTGTTCTGCCCTGCCACCTGCCACATGCATTAACCTGGAAGTGGGTTGTCCTCCATTTGAACCTAGAGATGAAGACCGCAGCCTTGTGAGGGACCCGGACTCAAATAACCCAACTAGATCACTTTGATCCCTGACCCACAGAAAATGTGAGATAATGCAGGGACTATTAAAGCAAGTCCCTATGCTAGCCCAAAGAGGTGATTACATAAGTTTGGTTTGAGTTATTACATTTTAAGATAATTTGTTAAACAGAAATAGATAATCAGTACAGTAATATTTCAAATCATACATAGCCTTTGCTAGACCTTTTCTAGAGACAGGGGAGATTGAGAGGAATGGGAAGACACAGTCCCTGCCCTCCAGAAACGTATGGGTTAGTAGGATGGAAAGATAATCACTTAAAGTGAGAGTCTAGAAGTGTGTGCAAGATACAGAGGTGGCAGAGGAGATTCAGCATTCACGAAGGATTCCAGGGCTTTGAAGTAGGAGTAGGAGTTCATAAGAAAATGCTGCAAATAATATATTTTTTGAATGAATGAATACTCTGGAATGGCAAGAGATGGGAAGCAAGACCAATTGAGATACAGGACATGGGGTTATCATAATTTGGCAACCAATCTGCAGGGAGGGAGGGGTGGAGACAGGAAAGAGTCAAGGATGACTGGATTCTTTTGTTGTTGTTCGGTTAAACAAGTGGTGGTTGTGCCATCAGCTAAGATAAAGATCACAGGAAGTAGACTGCAAAGAGCAGTAAGCCTTTGGAACAGATCTCAGTCACGTGCCATACTGCTGTTCTTTAGCTTTCTTTGATCACTATTTGATATGAGAGAGAGACAGAGAGAATATTAGTTATCATTGTGCAACAAAACTTAATGATAGCATTCTGAGAATGGCTTCACTGCTCAGAGTCTCTCTGAAGTTGCCATCAAGATATTGGTCAGGGCTGCAGTCAACCAAAGGCTTGACCGGGGCTGGAGGATCCTCATCCAAGATGATTCATCTGGCTGTTGGCTGAAGGTCTCAGTTTCTCTCCATCAGGCTGCATCTTCCAGGGAGCTAACATCTTTTAGAGAAAGACATTAATCCAAGAGCAAGAGAGTAATCAGGAAGCTGCAAGATATTTTACAACCTAGACTCCTAAGTCATACACTGTCACTTCTGCTTTATCCTATCCCTCAGAATTAAGAGATGTAAAAAATTTGTGGCCATATCTTAACATACATACCCATACACATGTATGTATGTGTGTATATATACACATTATGTGTGTGTGTGTGCTTAGACTGATGCCCAGCTCATAGTAGATACTCCATAAATATTTATGAATGAAATGTTTACACTGCATGCAGAAGTTTTATTCTATTTCATTTAAAATATTACAAACATGGTTGTATGGTATTGAGAAATAAAAATATCATAGGCTTTGCATAGACTCAGGCTGGCTTGAGTTTGAATACCAGGTCCATCTCTACAAACTTAGATGAGTCGTTTAACCGCTCCAAAGCACAGTTTCAGTATCTATCAAACGAGAATAATAGACTTACATATTCCAGAGTTGTTATAAGGACTAAATCATCTAGTGTATGCACAGGACTTAAGCCACTGCCTGGCGCATGGCAATCATTATTTAAATGTCATTTATTTTTCATATCGTGCATTCTAGAATGGTGTGGCCTTTCATGTACTTCCCCTGTATTTGCTGCTGCTATTTCCCCCTGGCTTGTGGTTGGGGTTTTAAGGATTCAGACATCCAGGGATGAGCTTTCACAGGGGCCTCACTGTGTGAAAGGGGATACGCTTTCTGTTCTAGTAAAAGCACAGGGTAGCTTCCTGTTCTGTATTTGCTGTAGGAGTTCAGAAAGCACAGGGCTGATGCCAACCATTATGCTGACTGTAGACATGATTAATTGGTTGTCTATTCCAGGAATTAACACTTCTTCCCACAAATACCTGATTATAATGACTAATTAGACAAAAGTTCTTCCCAAAGCCTGTTTGAATTACAGCTCTAATGTAATGAACCTTATTCAATGCAGATATGATTATTTTTTCCATTCTTTCTCCTTATAATAAGAATCAATAAGTTGTTTAGATGTGTTTAATAGAGAGGAAATGAACAAAAAGTAGGTTTTGCTCCTTTATGAAAGTAACTTTTAAACTTTTTATCTTTAAAAAAGACCATCTTTTTCATCTACCCAATGAGTGGGATTTTCAGGAAAATTTAGATGGGTTCATTTCCATGATTAGGTGAGGATGATTAGTGGTCCTTCCAACAATTAGTGTTGGATTTCATTGTTACCAAAATGAACTTGTGTTCACAAGTCTCACCACATATATTCTGAGTGCCATATGTCACAGACTAGGGAAAACGTGTTTTCTGTTCTTGCCTCATGCCACATCTAATGCTCTTATTTCCCTTGCTCTTTTATGACATTCAAAGTACATCTGGAATGCTGTGATCCTCTCAGAAACTAATTATTCTGAGGCACCACATGAATAATAGGACAGTGAGAAAAGAGAATACAATGTTCTGGGGCTTTCTAACACACACTACATCATTGTAGGCACTTTTTTTTTTTTTAATGTTCATCAAAGTATTCTTTGTTCCAGGCTTATCTCCTTGGAAAGAAGCTTATCTGGTGTGTATGAGTGACAATGTGGATGAAAAGCACCATATAAATTTCAAAGGGCATTGTTAGTTGAAGTGGAATGGTAGGACAAGTGACTGGCACCCATGGTAGTGGCCTCTGGTCTTTCTCTATCTGTCATAACCATGGCACCGAGGGTCCTGAGGTTGCATTATTCAAGGTAGATTATTTAGGCAGGAAAATTAATGGAGACAATGTTGGCCATAGAATGTCCCCAAGAGCATGGGTCTCAGACAAATATTCTGGACCAAAGAGACCCTAAGTATCCCAATGACAGTAGCCTTCAAATTTCCTCCCTCCAATTCTATCCCACTCCCACCATAACTCTTAGCATCTCCATGTTCGTGATGGGGGACAAGGTGTGTGTGCAGAGATGAAAGAAGGCTCGACACAAGAGATAACTTACAGCCGTGAATTTATGTGGTTGTCATCCATCGATTCAATAAAGATTGAACATTTAATATCATAGGAACAGAAAAATCCTACCACAATCCTCTTAGGGTTCCAACTGGGTCTGATAATGAAATCGACATAAGATAGGTTAACAGGGTAAAAGCATAAAATAAGTTTCATGTGGCACGGGAGCCTCCATAAAGAAATGGCGACCTGAATAAACAGTTTGAATCAGTTATTTATGTACTGAGTTGGACAAAGAATAGTTACTCGTGAAGAAACAACTACTTTATGTGGGGAGGCTTAAAAGATAATTATTTATTATCTTTTAAAAGATTTAGATAAGATTTAAAATATAAATATTATTTAAATGACTCTCTGACAAGGTATATACAGTATTCTCTTGGTCTCTGTTGCCTTTCCTTCCAGTATAGGAAGAGTGTCTTTAACACAGGAATTTTATCATCTGCTTTAAAGAAACAGCATAAAGGTCAATGTGGTCTTCTTGCACTTGCTGTTTTTTCAAGTGCCTTTAACTTAATAAATAGTTAATGTGCTGGGAGGGTGTTGGGGGTAATGTTGGGGATAGGGAGGGCATCAGGAAGAATAACTAATGGATGCTGGGCTTAATACCTAGGTAATGAGTTGATCTGTGCAGCAAACCACCATAGCACACATTTACCTGTGTAGCAAGCCTGCATATCCTGCACATGTACCCTGGAACTTAAAATGAAAGTTGAGGCCGGGCGCGGTGACTCACACCTGTAATCCCACCACTTTGGGAGGCTGAGGCAGGCAGAATACCCGAGGTCAGAAGTCTGAGACCAGCCTGGCCAATATGGTGAAACCCTGTCTCTACTAAAAATACAAAAATCAGCTGGATGTGGAGACACACACCTGTAATCCCAGCTACTTGGGAGGCTGAGGCACGACAATCACTTGAACCCAGGAGGCAGAGGTTGCAGTAAGCCGAGATCATGCCACTGTACTCCAACCTGGGTGACAGAGGGAGACTCAGTCTCAAAAAAAAAAAAAGTTTAAGAAAAAATAGTTAACATGCCAGAGTGATGTATTTTTAACTCTTTTATGATTTATGAGGTGCTGTTCTCAGTGCTTAGAAAGCTAAGATTCTAGATAATAGGTGATGACCACACTCTTGTGAACAC
Source organism: Mandrillus leucophaeus (assembly GCF_000951045.1). Classification (NCBI taxonomy): domain Eukaryota; kingdom Metazoa; phylum Chordata; class Mammalia; order Primates; family Cercopithecidae; genus Mandrillus; species Mandrillus leucophaeus. Next base: position 1,849,003 of record NW_012102621.1, on the reverse strand, counting down.
TAGACCAAACCTAAAACAACAAACAAACAAACAAAAAACTCCAAACAATATCCAAGTTCTGTATTTTATCTATTTATCTATCTATCTAT
>NW_012102621.1:1805784-1848115 GCF_000951045.1 Mandrillus leucophaeus | reverse complement strand
GCTCTGTCACCAGGCTGGAGTGCAGTGGCACGATCTTGGCTCACTCCAACCTCCGCCTCCCGGGTCCAAGCGATTCTCCTGCCTCAGCCTCCCAGGCAGCTGGGACTGCAGGGACCTGCCACGACGCCCAGCTAATTTTTGTAATTTTAGTAGAGACGGGGTTTCATCATGTTGGCCAGGATGATCTCAATCTCTTGACCTCATGATCTGCCCACCTCGGCCTCCCAAAGTGCTGGTATTACAGGCATGAGCCACTGTGCCCAGCCTGATTTTATGCTTTAACATTCACATTTTCTACTGAAGGACTATCTTCTAAGGGTGCTTTCAAGTTGTAAGCAGGAGTCCATGTAAAACCCAAGAGTGAGAATGCAGAAAGGGATCGCAGGGCCTAGAAGATACTCTCTCTCTCATCTCTGCTTCTCTGTGTGTCTGCCTGATTCTTCTTGCTCTTCATGCAAGATTTCTCCAAAACAAAGACATTCATAAGGCTACCAGATTTAGCAAAAACTTTATAGATACATATATGTTTTATATATTGTGTATCTCATTTATGTGTGCTTGTTGCTTGATTACATTTAAATTTCCAATAAAGAATAAAGATTTTTAGTGTTCATCTATGCAATAACTGGATGTATTTACACTAAAAATGTTTCATTGTTTTAGAAATATGAATTTAAACGAGGATTCGATATTTTTTGCTGCCAACCCTAAGTCGCTTTTACAAATACACGTCTCAAGCCCAGCCCCATGTAGAGACTCCTTTTCTCTTCGTTTTAACTCCTGGGAGGGAAAAGACTCTGATTGGTTCAGCCTTGATGGGTTTCAAGTAGCTTGGGCCGAGTCATGCTGATTACACAAAGCTGCTGGAAGACTACCTTTGTGAATTAAGGCAGCAACTACAGAGGGTGACTGTGAGCTGGGAAGATATACAATGTCCACTCCAGACTATCTGTATTTACTTCACTTTCAAATAAGTAGAGATTGTTCTCGTTGGTTCCTTCTCTCATTTGTCTTAGGAGGCAGTGTTATGTGGCAGGTAGGAACACAGACCCTGAATTTCCACTTCCAAGTATGATTTCTTCCTCTACTACTTACCAGAGTTATGATTTTGTGCAAGTCAACTTCCTTGTATGTAAAAAATGAGATAGATAATAATAGTAACTACTTTATAGGATTGCTGTGAAAATTAAATGAATTAAAATACATAAAGCACTTAGAACCCTGCCTGTAACATATTAAAATTATACGACAGTTTATTATTTTTCTACTGAGATAAGTGTATGCCCAGCGTCTTTCAGGAAGGATGTCCAGGAACAGAGGTAAAGGACAATCTAACTGACTTACTTGGTTTTTAAAACGAGTGTATACCAACTTTAGGCTTATTCTTCAAAGTCTTTTAGCCCAGAAGTCTACTAATATTTCTGTAAAGGGTCAGATAGCAAATATTTTAGGCTTCATGGGTCCTATGGTGTTTGCACAATGCCCCAAGGGTGCTGCTGTAGCACGAAAGCAGGCATGGAAAATTTATAAGCAAATGCGTATGGTCTTGTTTCAATAAAACTTTATTTACAAAAACAGGCAGTGGGCCAGGTTTGGCCCATGGACAGTAATTTGTTAACTGCTCCTGTAACCCTTCTGGCATCACTCTTTTTCCCACTTTTTAAAGAATCAATTGAAACTAATATAAATGATTCCTCCTGTCCCCCCTCTCAGTCATGAATTTCACAGACACTGAATGACGACTGTCTTGAACACTTGCGGAAAACCAGTTTTACAATATGCTAAGAGCCTTAAAACTGTACAGACCATTTATTAGTTTGACAAATATTGATTCGGAATCCATGATATATTAAGCACCCTTCAGGCCACTATTGGGCATCCCTTCCAAAGACATCACCAGAGAAGCAGATACAGACAAGGAAAATCAAATATATTTATCAAAATGTAATTTACAATAGCAAATAATTTTTTATAGCTTCTTAAAATTTATCATGTAAAATTTATACAACCTAAATTTATCATGTTTAGGTAAATTCTGGTATAATCGTAATATAGAATATTATGCTCTCATTAAGAGATTGCCATTCTTCACAATAATGTAAATTTTTTTTTTTACTAGTTTTCAAGTTTTAGGATCAACTTCTAGAGGAAGCACTAATGTTTCAATTATGGACTAAAGAGAGAATATAAAAATTAGCAAAACCTACTAAAAGAAAAATGATAGCCAACAGTAGTTGAGAAGTGTTAGGGAGGATAAGATGAGGCCCTTACAAAACGTTAAATTAAAAAAAAAAACAGTTTTATAAATAGAAAGGGAAATCAAGGTTTAGATATGTTATTTATAGTGTAATGGTAATCAAGAAAAGAATTAAAAAATAAAGGCATAACTTGGGAGAAGAGGCAGGAGAAAATATGTGTTTGGAGATGGTAGTAGAAATGAACCCAGCTCCCAACCATCACAGCAGGAAATCAACAGATAATTCCTGAAGTAGAAAAATCTGAAAGTCACATATTATTTAGCCATATGGAGGTAACAGGGGAATTTCAAATGAAAATGGTTAAAAAGTGGTTCCCAAGAGCATATGACTAGGTTGGGAGCGATGTGTGGAAATAGGGCAGGGAACTATTGCATTTCACTATTGAAAAGGAAACATTGTTTATGAATAGTCTGTAATCACATGGAAAAACATTTCTAATTTAAGTGGGAAAGCTGGTAACAAATTGTATACACAGAACTTTAGCAAGTATATAAAAATGAAAAAGAAAATAAGCAAAATGCTATGCACAGGGAAATGCCAAATTATCTACAGCTCTCTGGGTGGTGGGAAACAGGATCATTTTATTTTTTGTCACAACCTTCTTCATTTCTGTGTTTTCCCAATTGTCTATAGCAAACATGCAGTACTTTTATAATGCCAAAAGAAATTACACGTTAAAAGACTTGAATGGTATCCCTTTGGTTCAGTTTTCTATGCTCTCTGAGTTAGATAGGTATCAAAAAGGAAGGTTTGGCTGGGAGTTGGAGGTCGTGGGATTTTGCTTTTGCTCTGCTAACAATAGGCTGTATCTCATGGGTGGGTTCTCAGCCTCTTCTACTGCAAAGGGAAGATTGGACTAGGTGATCTCCAAGCTTCCTTCTTTCTCTTGCACTTTAGGGTTAATTCTAAAGCAATTCTAAAGTTGCTCACTATGCACTGGGAGCAACTCCTTATTCTTTCATTTTTGTTTCATTTTTTCATTTTTGTATTTTTTTTGAGATGTAGTTTCACTCTTGTCTCCCAGGCTGGAGTGCAATGGCATGATCTCAGCTGACTGCAGCCTCCGCCTCCCGGGTTCAAGCAATTCTCCTGCCTCAGCCTACCAAGTAGCTGGGATTACAGGCGTCTGCTACCACGCCCAGCTAATATTATTATTATTATTATTATTATTATTATTATTATTTTTAGTAGAGACAGGGCTTCATCATGTTGGCCAGGCTGGTCTCAAACTCCTGACCTCAGTTGATCCACCTACCTCAGTCTCCCAAAGTGCTGGGATTACAGGCATGAACCACTGTGCCCAGCCTATTTCATTTTATTCTTAACAGCTTTAGTGAGGCATAATTGATATACCAAAACACCCTGCATATATTTAATGAATACAGTTTGATGAGTTTGGACATATGCACACATCTGTGAACCCATTGCCAGAATCAACATCATCCATCCATCCATCATATCAGTTCCAAAAGTTTCGTTGTGTCCTTTTTCTCTCTTTTTTTTTTTAATTTGTGGTGAGAATATTCATATACAGAATTTAACATAGTGAAATTTATAAAAGCAGAGAATAGAACGGTGATGAGCAGGGCCTGGAGGGAAGGGAAATGGGGAGTTGTTCAATTGGTATAAATTTTCAATTATGCAGGATGAATACGCTCTACAGATCTGCTGCACAATATAGGACCTATAGTTAACAATACTGTATTATGCGCTCAACAGTTTGTTAAGAGGGTGTATCTTCTGTTAAGTATTCTCACCACAACTCCTTATTCTTAGTCATCATGATCCACAACAGGATCCCGGTCCCGTCTGGTTCCCTTGAAATGATCTATGTGTGTACCCTTATCAAATGGAACCTGCTGTTGGCATCACAGATGCAACAAAGAGACAATGGGCTTTGGAGTCAGGCAGACCTGGCCACTCATTTATTGTGTACCTGGGGGCAAATCACTTGTCGCATAGCACCTGCAATGCTGACTGGTACACAGTGATCTGTCAAGAAGAAATTTCTCTGAACCTACCTGCCTGTCTTTAAAGGGAGACGCATAATGATAATCCTTACTTTCTAGAGTTATTGTGAGAACAAGGGAGCTTGTATGTCAAAGGACGTAGCATAGTGTGGGGCATATGACAGGGTCTTAGTAAGGGGAAGTTGTCACTACAGTAGCCAACTTTTACTATGTTTATAAAACTTAGCACAGAGATTTGTGCTCCGTATTCGTTATCTCGTTTAATCTCCTCGTAGTCCTTCCAATGAGAGAGGGATTTCTCTCGGGTTAGAGCTACAACATGAAGTGTAGCTAAGAGCATGGACTTGAGACAGACAGACTTCCACTGTCTAGCTGTGTAATTAGGAAAGTTATGTAACTTCTCAAAGCACCTTTATTTTCTCATCTGTAAAATGGGATGTTAATAGGATGCCTACCTCAAAGATGGTAGTGAGAATTAAATAAATTACTGTATGTAAATTGCATGGAGGAGTGCCTGGTGCATAATATAGTTAGCTATTGTCATTCTTGTTTTACAGATGAGATCACTGAAACTGGAAGTGGATGGATAGCTCCCCTAGGGAGGAGGGTCACACATTTAAGAGTAAAACCTTGAAACCAGGTGGGTAGAAGCCATCACTTGCTTGCTTAATCATCATGCTGTTTACCCTTTCCCTGGTCAACTATTCAGCGTGAGTGAATATGGATGAAAATGCCCAGATAAACTGTTGCTCACTACATATTGCATTTGTGGGTCTGAGTAAATAACATCTGATAGAAAGTGTCATTACAATAAAAAAAAAATAAATGACCCAGAGAGCTTCAGATGCCCAGTGTTGTAGTCAAGCTAAAGACGAAGGATGGCATTTGGAAAGGCCATATCACAGGGCGTGCAGAGCCTGGGCATGGAGCGGTGACTCAGCATTGAGTCCCTGGTTGCTACCCACAGACTGGATGGCTTGCTGGTAGCCTGGGAAGCGAGGGTGGAGGGGTCAGTGGCTTTGTGTTGGAAATTGTGGAGCAGAGAAGAAACAACTATTGCAAAAGTTTCCTGAAACCACAGAGAACCTGTCCAGAGTGATTTATTGCAACCGGAGTTTCATCATTTCTTTCTGTCTAGGGGATTCTGTTTGTACGTTTCTGCTGACCTCCTTCCCCAAGAAGCAAGAATAGAATGTGACCTCTCCTTGTTCTTTATTGAGTCCAAGTGCTCAAATGCACCTTCAGGTCAGACACAAACTCATGAGGAATCTACTTTGAGCCCACAATCACTGAGTTCTGGTGTGCTACAAGGTGGCAGTAAAAATGGAAACCATCACTCCTGATATTTTAAGCCAGTTCCATGTTCCAGGCATACTATATCACTGAATCTAAAATGACATCAATAACTTACACTTTTATTTCATGCACCACTAAGAAAAAAACCCTCCATCCCATAATCTAGGATGTACCCTCAATTTTAAGTCACGTTCCAATTCCAGAGATGATAAAATGTGGTACGTATGTTTCTGAAGAGTAATTCAATATAATGTTAGCTCATTTGATCCTCCCATTGACTCCACAAAGCAGGCATGAATATACACCCCTTTCAAGAATAGGAAAATGATTCAGAGACATTAGATAACTTGTTCGAAGTTAAACAGTTGGTAAGAGAGAGCCGAAATTTAAACCTAGGCAGCCTGATGCAAGCCCATGCACCTTTTGCAACCTGCAAGTCGCCTGTTCTCTGTGCACTTAAGGCAGGAAGCCTCGTGGTATCTTCGTGTTCCTTCTCTCCCATTCCTCAGCTGAGCTTCAGGCTTCACACATTACAGCTTGCCTGTTCCAGACGGAGTCCCTAGCTGCTTCCAGAGGCCAGTAGAGCCCCAGAGGTCAGAACTTCCTCCTTGAATCTTTTCAGAACTCTCTGGTTGAGAACAGCAGAAACTATCAATAGCCTATCTAAGCAGAAGGGGAGCTTGTTGGGAGAAAAAGGGCAGCTTGCAGAATGGAACAGAGAGTAGACCTGGGCAACGCCAGGAGTCTAGATGCCAAGAAGCCTTCAAACCTCTATTTGCAGGAATCTGCATTAGCCAATTCTGATTAATTTTCCTGAAGTCGTGTCACAAAATGCAAGAGTCAACATTTCAGGACAGACAACCCCACTGAGGATGCTCAGGGGAAGTGCACACGCAGCAGGGAGTTCCTTAAGAGGAAATTTAGGCAAAGAGTGCAGACTTTGGGTTCAAACTGCCTTCTGGCACAGCTGGCTCTGCCTACTCTCTGGGTGACCTTGGGAACTTAACCCCTCTGCACCTCAGTCCCCGAATCTGTAGAATGGAGTTCACTACAGCCTCACCTCACAGAGCTGGGAGGATGTAGGAGATGATGACTCACACCATGTACGCAGCAAGTACTTAATAAATGTTGGCAACCGTCTGTCCCTTCGTGTGTCAAACTTTGAAAGTTATAGCTCTTTGTCACAGAAACTTTCTGATACCTACAACTGCATGAATTTTTTTCCCAGAAGTATCTAAAGTCCCTAAAATTGGAAATGCCTCATGTTTGATTTTGAGCTCCCACTTGGATGTAAACACCCTCAGGTCTCAAATTTTCTGTTGAAAATACATAATATCTGACACTGGTATATAAACCAGATGTCCAAAGCCATCTTTCAAATGCCTTGTTTTATTTGATCCACTATGTACATAGTCTGTGACCAACACTGTGGCAAAGTCTATAATTTTATATGCAAAGAGACAAGGTCTCAGTTTTATATACAAGGAGACAAGTTTTAAGTGATTCTCCTGCCTCAGCCTCCCGAGTAGCTGGGACTACAGGTGCATGCTACCAGGCACTGGCTAATTTTTGTATTTTTAGTAGAGATGGGGTTTCACCATGTTGGCCAGGCTGGTCTCGAACTGGTCATGAATTTATGACTTAATAGGTCAGAAACCTATTAAGTTGTAAACAATAGGTCCTAAACTAGGTTTCCCAACCTCAATACTATTGACGTTTTGTCAGTTCTTTGTTGGGGAGTGCTGTCCCGTGCATTGTAGGATGTTAAGAACATCCCATCCCTAGTCTCTAGTTCTAGGTGCCAGTAGCAAATACCCTTCCCTCTAGTTTTAAAAACCCAAAATACCTCCGGACATTTTTCTTTTCTTTTTGAGATGGAGGCTTTCTCGGTGGCCCAGGCTGGAGTGCAATGGCACGATCTCTGCTCACTGCAACCTTCACCTCCTGGGTTCAAGCGATTTTTCTGCCTCAGCCTCCTGACCAAGTAGCCGGAAGTACAGGTGTGCACCACCCCTCCCAGCTAATTTTGTATTTTTAGTAGAGATGGGGTTTTACCATATTGGCCAGGCAGGTCTCAAACTCCTGACCTCAGGTGATCTGCCCACCTCCGCCTCCCAAAGTGGTGGGATTACAGGTATGAGCCACCACGCCTGGCCCTCCAGACATTTCTAATTGTGCTTTGTTGTGCAATGTTGCTCCCAGTTGAGAACCACTATGGCGGATCAACGTAAGCTCCATGAGAAACTGGCTGTGTCTGTCTCGTTCACCATTGCATTCTCAGGATCTAGAAGAGTACCTGACACATAGAAGGTGCTTTATATCTGCAAAATGATCAAATAAACCTGGATCATGGCAATCTTAGGCTAAAAACAAAAGAAACAACAAAGCACACTTCATGTATCCTTATTGCTTTCTAAATCAAGTCTGAATTCCTTCTCTGATGCTCAAAGCTCTCCACCATGTGGGTCCAAGTGTACCTTCTCAGTCTTATGCTTCCATTTGGACTCAGGTGGTCCCCATGGACTCATTTCACCACTTATTTTATTTTATTTTATTTTATTTTATTTTATTTTATTTTATTTTATTTAAGACAGAGTCTCACTCTGTCACCCAGGCTGGATGGAGGGCAGTGGTGAGATCTCCGCCCACTGCAACCACCATTTTCCAGGTTCAAGTGATTCTCCTGCCACAGCCTCCTGAGTAGCTGGGACTACAGGTGCATGCTACCAGACACTGACGAATTTTTGTATTTTTAGTAGAGATGGAGTTTCACCATGTTGGCCAGGCTGGTCTGGAACTCCCAACCTCAAGTGATCCACCTGCCTTGGCCACCCAAAGTGCTGGGATTACAGGTGTGAGCCACCATGCCTGACCAACCACATTTATTTTTACAAAATGATCTCAACTGCTTGGTGAGAAATCATTTCAGCCTACCACATTTATCCTGCGCTAGGAGACTCGTCAGAAGAACTGTCAAACAAATATATTAGTCCTCCAAGTGACACTACCAGGTAAACCCTACATGAATAAGAGATGATAATGCTTTATCGCACAAGAATAAAGCTGACTCTTTCACCCTGCTTGACATAGATTTGAAATGGTACTTCCAAGGCTGTGGCTGGAAAGAGCCCAGCTTCAAGTGAGCCTTCTCCCTTTTGTTGCTCCCTCTCTGCCATCCTGGGATGGGAGTGTGCGTGGGGAGCAGGGGGGTTACTCAGGATCTGATGTAATCCTTCCTATCCATCCATGGTGCACCGTCCTGAGCTTGCAGCTGAGCCCTGGGAATGGTCTCTCAGCTGTGGCCCCTTCTGTGTTCCACAGGGGCCTTTCCAGGGTGTACAGTGCAGAGATGTTCACAGAGATGTCAAAAAAAAAAACAAGGCCAAGGAACAGAACGCATGTGGCTTTTCCAGCGGGGATGGTTCTTATTTAAACTTTGGTATTACGTTTGTTTTGATATTTGAATTTGAAGCCTGGCCAGGAAAGAGGAAAATCTACAATTATAATCATTTCTTAGCCTGTTAAGATGAAACCTTAAAATGAAATGTTAGGTTAGAAAGTAGGCAAAACAGCCGGGCACAGTGTCTCACGCCCGTAATCCCAGCACTTTGGGAGGCCGAGGTGGGCAGATCACCAGGTCAGGAGATCAAGACCATCCTGGCCAACATGATGAAACCTCGTCTCTACTAAAAATACAAAAATTAGCCGGGCGTGGTGGTGCGTGCCTTGAGTCCCAGCTACTCAGGAGGCTGAGGCAGGAGAATCGTTTGAACCCAGGAGGCAGAGGCTGCGGGGAGGCAAGATCGTGTGCCACTGTATTCCAGCCTGGGTGACAGAGTGAGACTCTGTGTCAAAAAACAAAAAAAAGTAGGCAAGACAGCAATACACTCAGAGGTCAAGCAACCCAGGTTCCAATTCAGGTTTCTCTCTTTGTAGGTGTATGACCTTGGGCAAGTTATCTCACCTTTCTAAACCATGGCTTCCTTAACTGTAATAATAACGTTAAACTCTTTGGGTGCTAGGGAGGCTTAAAGGAGATAATGCATGCCATGTGCTTAGCACTGTACCAAGAGCCACACATAAAGGAAAGGTGCTGTTTTGTTTTTGTTGTTGTTGTGTTTGTTGTAGTTGCTGATGAATACAGCCTCCGATAGAGACAGCAGGGTGTCCTCTGGACAACAGCTTCTTCCAGAGATCAAGTCTTACCCTTGAAACATGCAGAGCCACGTCAAATCTGAAGTCAATGTCTTCTTACCCTTGGCTTGTGAAGGGAGACCGACAAGCTGGATGGGAGAGGGTTGGGGGGCAAGGGTATTATTTGGCAAAAGCACTGAAAGTTTCCACTTAACAGCTGGACTAAATATGGACCCATTGTGTGGCCATCCCCCTCTAGATCTCCATGTCACCATTTATAGAACAAGAAGGTTAGAATCTCAATGTCTCTAAACTATCTTCATCCTTTGATCTGCTAGTCTGGTGTTGTTCAATGGAACTGTCTGCAATGCTGTAAACATTGTGACTCCCAACATGGTAGCCGTCAACCAGTTGAAGGTATTGAGACTTGAAACGTGGCCAGTGCCACCAAGGAACTAAATTTTTGACTTTATCTAAATTTTAATATATTTAAATTCAAATGTAAATAGCCCATGTGGCTAATGCTTACTACACTGGATGGCACAGCTCCATAATTCTGGAAATCCACAATGAAGGTTCTAAATGCAACCACAATTCCCATACTGTGACCAGATCTATCCATCTACAGGTGGCAATAGGAAGGTATGTTACACTAGCAGACTCTGTGAGGTCAGAGATCATGTCCCATTATGACTTTCTCTCCAGAGTCTTTTACAGCATAGAACACATACTGGTGATCAATAGCATGTCAATAAACGAATGAATGAATGAATGATTTTTCTCTAGGAGTCTCTCTTTTATCTTCCTGCCATAGGCCTGAAATTCCCCTAAGAGCAAATAATTCTGGCAGCTTTTATTGTGGTGTCTAGAAGTCATCTGTTAAAATACAGCCACTCTTGGGAAGATATTGCAATAAGGCCATTATTAGCATCCTACATACATTAATCCAACAGATTAGTTGAACACTTAAGGGAAGAACACACTGATTGTAAAGGCCGAGGGAAATTCTGTAACTTAATGAGTTTATGTGTTGCATATTATATGTGTTTCCTTGTTCCTTGTGTATTCAGGTGTGCCTGTCTGATAATCTCCATGTGTGTCAGTGTATGGCTCTGTGTGCAATATATAGATGGAATTTGTCCATTGTTAGATAATTGGACTCCAAATGACAATAGTAATAATAATCTCAACAGTAATCTCTGCCACTTCATATCTAATGTGATCTTTGAACAAATACTTAGCCTTTTGGAATTCACTAACTGTGAAATGGGGATAATAGGAATTATATCTTATGGATTTGTGATCATTAAACAACATATTTTTTAAAGCACCTAACACAATACCTGACATATAATAGGTGCTCAACAAGTGCTCACTAAACGACATAATAAAATTGTGATTATGTATTGCAATGTCTACATATTGTATATGTCTTACTAATTACATTAAATGCATTGCAACTGTTCTCTTCTTTAATTCTCATCATAATATTGCCAGCTACGTAGTCTATTACCCCCATTTTACAAATATGGAAACGGCCTTGAAGGAGCTGAGTGCCTTAACTGAGTTCAGTGAACCAGATCAGCAAATCAGTCAGTGTTGAAGAATAATAGTAATGTTCCTAGAGTGATATAATAGGAAAAAATAATTGGAAATGAACAGACTGAACTTCAAATCTACAGCCTTTCCCTAATGCTGCTAAGGCCTCTGGAGCCGGGAAGGCCCTGAGTGGCCAGACATCTGCAAAATGGTTTCTCATCTTTTCCTCTCTCAGCAGTTAATTCAGCTAGCTGAATATGGCTCCAGGCTCAGAGCCAGTTAGAGCCCTCTGAAAACAAGGCTGTAGGTGGATAAGTGGGGAAGGTCTGTTTTCTTCTCTTGTGCATACAAAACCCAGACTGTATGAGTTTTGAAGGTTAGCAGGGGTGCTAAGGAGCCTAGTTAAGGCCTATTTGGAAAGTGAAAGGCTGGAACAAAGCACCTCAGGCCAGAGAAAAAGGAAATAACAACAGCTGTCTCTGCAGATGCGCTTCCCTCACCTACTCTTGCATCCCCATCCCATCCTGGGGATGTGGGTGGTTGCAAAGTTGTGTTTAGAGAAGAGATGAAATTGGGTGGGGGTGAGGGAAGCTTGAGACATTATTGTAATGTTAAAGCTATAAAATCTTTGTGAAATCTTCTTCTTCTAGATCAAACCTGGCCTGTAAACTTGTTTAACTCCCACGTTATGGTTGTGGGAGATATTACCACCCAATACAATCTAAGAGGCTTCCAGACTGTGTCTGAATTCATGTCATGTCCAGTATCTGCACCACAATTTTGAGAAGTAGGAATACTGAAGAGATTTCCTGATAGATTAGTAATCTCAGAGTCCCGGAATCTTCCTGCAATGTCTGCTTAAGAGTCAGGTTGTTTAGGTTCAAACCCCAGCTCAATGTTAGTTAACTTTGACTTTCTTCTTTCAAAAATGGGGGTGATAATGTTGATAATGCTATGACAATTAAAGGAGGTAACTTATGGAAAACATTTAAATAGTACTTCGTACAAAATAGGTGTTCAGTGAATGCTGGTGCTCCTTATAATTATTCAATCTCCACAAAACATCCTTTTAGAAATGAAATATTGTGATTGGTCTCATGGCCAACGGTCAGAGTGCAATGCACTGTCACAAAGCTTGTACCTGGAGTTGAGTCAACAGATGCGTTTTATCTCCCATATCCTTTAAGTGACAGAATCCTCAGTCATTGAGAGGAAGTCCACAAGTTTGGCACTTGACATGGTTAAATATAGTTTGGATTTTTGTCCCCCTCCAAGTCTCATATTGATATGCAATACAGTTTGGATGTTTGGCTGTTTGTCCTCTCCAAGTCTCGTATTAAAATATTATCCCTGTATTAATCCTTCCTCACACTACTATTAAAGAACTGCTTGAGACTGGGTCATTTATAAAGAAAAGAGGTTGAATTGGCTCACAGTTCTTCATGCCTGGGGAGGCCTCAGGAAATGTGTAATCATGGTGGAAGGCAAAAGGGAAGCAAGGCGACTTCCTTACAAGGTGGCAGGAAGAAGTGCCGAGCAAAGCGGGGGAAGAGCTCCTTATAAAACCATCAGATCTTGTGAGAATTCACTGTCATGAGAACAGCATGAGGGAAACTGTCTCCAAGATCCAACCACCTTCCCACCAGGTCTCTCCTTCGACACCTGAGGATTACAATTCAAGATGAGATTTGGGTGGGGACACAGAGCCTAACCATGTCAATCCCCAGTGCTGGTGGTGGGTATAGTGGGAGGTGTTTGGGTCATGGGGGCAGATTCCTCATGAATGACTTGGGGCTGTCCTTGTGGTTATGAGTTTTCACTCTATTAGTTCCTGTAAGAGCTGAGTGTTTAAAGGAACCTGGCACCTCTCCCTCTCTCTCTTGCTCCCTCTCTTGCCATGGATATATCTGCTCCCCCTTTGCCTTCTGTAATGATTGCAAGCTTCCTAAGGACCCACCAGAAGCAGATGCTGGTACCACACTTCTTGTACAGTCTGCAGAACTGTAAGGCAAAATAAACCCCTTTTCTTTATGAATTACCCAGCCTCAGGTATTCCTTTATAGAACGCAAAATGGATGAATGCAGCTCTGAATCAGAACTGATCACCCTTTGGTGACCCCTTAGCAGTGTCTTTGCTCTAGGCTGAGCCAGGACCTAGCTCTGGGAGTTTCTGCGACTCAAGAGTTGGTAAATAGTTACCTCCAGGATCCAGGCCCAGTTTCCAGCTTCTATTCTGCCACTTTCTGATTGGCAACCACAAAGAAAAATGGCGAAAGAGCACAAGCTCTAGATTTAGGCCGAGTGGTTCAAATCCTAGCTCTACCACTCATTTGCTATGTAATATTAGTTAAGTAATTTCACATCTATGAACTGTAGGGTTTTTGTTTGTTTGGTTGGTTGGGTGGTTTCTTTTCACCTTTAAAGGGTAATAGTTTTAACCCATCTACTAGGGTTATGTCATTAGCTATGCTTCTTTGGTTACAAGCAACAGAATCTGGTTCTGCATTGCTTAAGTCAAGGAATTAATTATGAAAATAAAGAGTTGCTTCCAGGGTGGCAGGGAGAAAACAGTGCAAAGTATCTAGGCATCCTCAAATGGCCTTGGTAGCGCAAACCTCTTGATGATTATGTGAATCAGGGTTCTCCACAGAAATAGAACCAATAGAATTGTAAACCAAAAAGTATCTGAGGCAGTATCTGAATCAATTCAGAGTTTTATGTTGTCAAGGTTAAGGACCATAGCCCGTGACACAGCCTCAGTAGGTTCTGAGAACATGTGCCTGAGGAGATTGGATTACAGCTTGTTTTTCTATATTTTGGGGAGACAGAAGTTACAGGCAAAGACATAAATCAATACATGGAAGATATACATTGGTTCAGCCTTGGAAAGCAGGACTTCTCAAAACAGGGACTTCCAGGTCATAGGTGCATTCAGAGTTTGTCCGATTGGATATGGTCACAAGAGTTAAAACTCTGCCTGAAGAGTTGAATTCAGCATAAAGAAATGCTTGAGTTTAGGTAACGGGGGTTGGGGAAGCCAAGGTTCTTATCATGTAAATAAAGCCTTTGCATAGCAGACATCAGAGAGAATAGATGGTAAAGGTCCCTTATCAGAGCTTAAAAGGTGTCAGACTCTCTGGAAAAGACCCAGTAAGGGAAGCAGGTTCTCTACAGAACGCAAATTTTCCCCCACAAGAGGTGGCTTTGCAGAGCCATTTCAAAATATGTCAAATAAATATATTTTGAGGTAAAATGCTTCACCTGCTACCTGTCGTGTGTCATGTCATGGCAGAGTCAGATTGCAATTTGGTAACATATTGCTACAAGTGGCTTGTTTTGTCAGTCTTAAGATCTCTCTTTTCATGTTAACACTGGCCGGTTGTGCCTAAACTCCAAAGGGAGGAGGGTATTATGAGGCATGTCTAACCTCGCTTTCTCATCATGGCCTGAGCTAGTTCTTCCGGTTTCTTTAGGATTCCTTTGGCCAAGATGGTGTCTGTTTAGTTGGTTGAGGGCCTTAGAATATTATTTTGGGGTTAGAGCATGTATTTATACATACTACAGAAATTGGTTCATGCAATTACGCCAACTGAGAAGTTGCACAACCTGCCATCTGCAGAAGGGACATCCGGGACAGCCAGTGGTCTAGTTCCAGTTTGAGTCCAAAACCCTGAGGACAAGGAGAGTTGATAATCTAAGATGCAGTCCTTACACCATGGAACACTATGCAGCCATAAAAAGAATGAGTTCATGTCCTTTGCAGGGATGTGGATGAGGCTGGAAACCACCATTCTCAGCAAAATAACCCAGGAACAGAAAACAAAACACTGCATGTTCTCACTCATAAGTGGGAGTTAAACAATGAGAACACATGGACACAGGGAGGGGAACATCACATACTGAAGCCTGTCGGTGGGTGGGGGCGGGGGGTGGTATAGGTGAGGGAGAGCATTAGGACAAATACCTAATGCATGAGGGGCTTGAAACCTAGATGACGGGTTGATGGGTGCAGCAAACCACCATGACACACGTATACCTGTGTAACAAAGCTGCACATTCTGCACATGTATCTCAGAACTTAAAGTACAATTTGAAAAAAAAGATGCAGTCCAAATGCAGAAAGAGAGAAATGTCCCGGCTTAAAATAATCAGACAGAGAGATAAAATTCTCTCTTACCCTGCCTTTCCTCTGTTCAGGCCCACCCACAGTAGGGAAGACAATCTGTTTTACTCAGTCTACCCATTCAAATTTTAATCATATCTAGAAGCGTCCTCATGGGCCCACTAAGAATAATGTTGACAATATTTGGGCGCTGTGTAGTACAGATAAGTTGACACATAAAAGTAACTATCATAGTGGCCTCACTTGGGCACCAACACTGGAATAAATAAAGCTCAGTGGCTTCCACTCTCCTTGCATCACTTCTTTCAAGAGTCAAAGTCCCCGTTGGGCGTGGTGGCTCATGCCTGTAATCCCAGCACTTTGGAAGGATGAGGCAGGTGGATCACTTGAGGTCAGGAGTTCGAGACCAGCCTGGCCAACATGGCGAAACCCCGCCTCTACTAAAAATACAAAATTAGCCAGGCATGGTGGTGCATGCCTGTAATCCCAGCTACTGGGGAGGCTGAGGCAGGAGAATTGCTTGAACGCGGGAGGCAGATGTTGCAGTGAGCCGAGATTTCGCCATTGCACTCCAGCCTAGGTGATAAAGCAAGGCTCTTTCAAAAAAAAAAAAAAGTCAAAGTCACAGGAAAGATACTGAATGACTGATACTAGGTCATGTGCGTGTTCCTAATGTATTCCGATGATGTGAAAAGTGATATGGTTGAAATACCCAGCACATAATACATGTTCCATATATGGATACCTATTTTTATTATTTTTGTTTCTCTCCTCTCTGTGCCTTATTATCAGTAACTCAGTGAATCATTTCAGAATGTCTTTGCAATCCAGTTATCCTGAACACAACCTCCTCAACACCCACCGGCCGAATTTGCTTCTTTGCCAGCAATAATGTACACAATTTAGGTGTTGAACAGTGTGATACTAGTTATTTCAGTTCTTGTCATTGTGTTTACCAATTTTTAAAAGTCTTGCCTCCAGGACGCACTGAACATGATTACTCTGTGTGAAAGTCGCATTCCTGGTTACTTTTCCTAATGCACTAAGCCAGAGTCCTACCAGCCTTTCTCCCTGCCCACTGCACTAGAGGTGCAAGCACGTCCTTGCCTGGGAGGAAGGGAGCCGAGGGGCACGACCTGGCATGAGTGGGGACTGTTGGGGGTGGACCCTGTACTTTTTAGATAGTAGGTTAGCAAGCTCATGAAAAGGCATAGCCAGGTGTGGTGGCTCACACCTGTAATCCCAGCATTTTGGGAGGCTGAGGTGGGGGGGATCACCTGTGGTCAAGAGTTCGAGACCAGCCTGACCAATATGGTGAAACCCCATCTCTACTAAAAATACATAAATTAGCTGGCCGTGTTGGTGCACACCTGTAATCCCAGCTACTCGGGAGGCTTAGGCAGGAGAATCACTTGAACCCAGGAAGCAGAAGTTGCAGTGAGCTGAGATCGAGCCACTGCACTCTAGCCTGGGTGACAGAGCAAGACTCTGTCTCAAAAAAGAAAAGGCATAGCTCTTGCCTTTCTTTGAGCCTCAAGATTGCACTTTTTTGTTTGTTTGTTTTTTCCTGAGACAGAGTCTTGCTTTGTTGCCTAGGCAGTAGTGCAGTGGCACGATCTCTACTCACTGAAACCTCCACTTCCTGAGTTCAAGCAATTCTCATGCCTCAGCCTCCTAAGTAGTTGGGATTACAAGCCCTCGCCACCACGCCCGGCTGATTTTTGTATTTTTTTAGTAGAGCCAGGGTTTCTCCATGTTGGCCAGGCTGGTCTTAAATTACTGACCTGGAGTGATCCACCTGCTTCGGCCTCCCAAAGTGCTGGGATTATAGGTGTGAGTCACCATGCCTGGCCAAGGTTGCACTTTAATACTTGTGTCACCTAAAATCTTTCATCATACTCATAAAAACATCATGTGCGTTTATTAGCTTTGCACAAAAAAAGGGCAAAAAAAAATCTGTTTTTGAAATACATGCAAAGGGAGAGCAACTGCCCCTTCCTCTCCCCCAAATACATATATTTCCCCTTCCCCTGGCTCACACAATTTAGGTGCTGAACAGTGTTATACTAGTTATTTCAGTTCTTGTCATTGTGTTTACCAATTTTTAAAAGTCTTGCCTCCAGGACACACTGAACATGCCTGGCCAGTGAATTTTTGTATTTTTAGTAGAGATGGAGTTTCACTATATTGGTCAGGCTGGTCTCAAACTCTTGACCTCAGATGATCCACCCACCTTGGCCTCCCAAAATGCTGGGATTACAGGTGTGAGCCACCACACCTGGCTATAAACTCTTAATTTCAAACTCAGCCTCGAGAAGGGGCCTCTCACCATCACTTCTTCTAGCCCCTGTGCACTTCTACAGAATCTTAGGTGGACCAGAGTAGATTAGAAAGGGAAGAAAAGATCAGCTTCTAAATGCCAGCTCTCTAGTAAGAGTCTTTTCTAGTGAGAGCCTGTTTCCGCCCCGGATGACACCAGTGTGATTACAAGTGCAAGGTCTGCAGATTCCCCTACCCACCAGGGTGTTCGGACCTCCCCGTGTGACCAACGTTTTTCTTTTTCTTTTTCTTTTCTTTTCTTTCTTTCTTTCTTTTTTTTTTTTTTTAGGAATTTTACTCTTGTCACCCAGGCTGGAATGCAGTGGTGCGATCTTGGCTCACTGCCACCTCTGCCTCTCAGGTTCAAGGGATTCTCCTGCCTCAGCCTTCTGAGTAGCTGGAATTACAGGTGCCCACCACCACGACTGGCATACACACAGACACACACACACACACACACATTGTATTTTTATTAGAGACATGGTTTTTGCCATGTTGGCCAGGCTAGTCTGAAACTCCTGTCCTCGGGTGATCCACCCGCCTCAGCTTCCCAAAGTGCTGGGATTATAGGTGTGAGCCACCACACCCCGCCTAGCAACATTTTTCATAAGAGGCAGCCTACTGCACTGGTGATATAGGAGTGAAGAAGAAATTATTTAGGCAGATAGTGAGGATACAGGAGTCCTCGGTAAGGTTTTCCTTTTAATGAAAAGCAGCCCCCAAATCTTTTTTTTTCCCCCTAACAAAGAGCATCTTGTAAAATTCAGCTGCAGACACAGGCAAGCGAGCTGGAAGCTTGCACAGTTGAATGTGGGCAGTTGTGCCAGTAGCAAAAGTCTACCTGGGACTAGGCATGTTCAAAATGGCGCCTCCATCTTCCATTCTTTTTGCTGTACAGTAAGGAGAAGACAACATGACGCTGGCCAGGCAAAGACCCCATTTGCATAATAAGATTGGAGTGGGGCGACCAGCCTTCCCTGGCCGCTAGGTAAATCACACAAAGCCTCCTCAAGCCTGTCTGTCAAATCTGGAGCAATCTGCTGGTTTTTCCTTCCCGGCATCCCTCTTTCTTGCAAGCAAGAGAGCTGTTCTCCTTTCTCTTTCTTCTGTCTATTAAACCTCCACTCCTAAACTCACTCCTTGTCTCCTTGTGTGTGTTGGCGATCTCATCTTCTTGGCGCCAGACGATAAACCCTGGATATTTACCTCAGACAATGACACTGCCTCACTGGGTTAAGGATATGGAATAAAATCCATGTGCTAGGTTGCTCTGTTGATCCTAATTCTTCACCCGTCCCTCCAGCCACATCATTTTCCTTGTTAACTTTTCATTTTCTTCCCACTCCTCTAATGTGAGTTCAGCTATGTGACTCTTTAGGCAACAGAAGGAGCTGAGGTTATGTAAAATCCCAAGACTACTCCTTCCCAGGCCTGTGAGTTTCCCTTTGCCCTCTTGCATCTCCTCCATGCCAGGAGAATAACATGCCCAGGACAACCTGCTGGATGAAAAGAACAGGAGAAGGGCAGAGCCATGCCAATGAATCCCTAGCCCACCCCCAGCCAACCCACAGACCTTGAGCTAAATGATAGCTTATTGTTGCATCCTGGGAAGATATTTGGGGTTGTTTGTTCGGGTTCAGTTTCTTGACTTTTCATGAAGAACTAGAACTAGATGATTCTTAAGGGTACTTTTAGCTCTGAAATCACGCAGTTCCTCAGATCTCCAATAAATCATCCCCCAGTATCTTTGGCTTGAGCATTTATTACATTGTATTGCAGGAAACATATCAAGTGTCTGCCTCGCCGACCGATTGTGAGATCCAGGTGGATCAGCCACGTCTTACTTATCACTGCAGCACAGTGTCCATCTCTGCACTGGACAGAAACATCAGCTGTCATCAGTTAATGTTCGTTGTGGGAGTGACTACATGGCCAAGGGGGCCTTCCAGTGGCCCATTCAGATAGGCAGCAAGTTCACTGAGTTTCTGTTCTCAGAGACAAACAGGTTTCTCCAGTACACCCAACTATGTGCATGCTGTCCTTTGTGCAGTGGGTGACTTGATCAACCAGGACTTTTTTCATTTAATTAATGTGTAGCATACTTATCAAATGCATACCATGTATCAAAGTGCTTTTAGATTTTCATGTATATATTTGTATATTTAGTTATCTTGTTAACTAACTATAACAAGATAATACCTGCAAATGATTTAAAAATAGGTCCTATAAAAGGATATCCAGTGAAAATTAAGTCCCTCCTCTTCTTCATTGTTAGTCACCCCAGGTCAACTGTTATAGTTTCTGGGATAGCTTTCCAGAGATATTCTATGAATGTACAAGCAAATAGGCATCTCTCATCCCATTTCTACTTTCTTTTGTGTATTAATGGTGCATACTTGCACACTCTTTTTATTTTGCTTTCCTCAGTGTTTGCTTTAGATAGCACAGTGTTTAGTAGACATAGCTCTATCTTGATATTCTAATGGCTGCATAGTATTCCATTTTATAGATGCACCACAATTTAAGCAACCCTTGTTGAGGGTGTCAAAGTTAATTTCAGTCTTTGGGCCAAACTCCTCTGAAGGGCCTTTGAAGACCTTGACCTCACTGGGAACCAGCAGGGATGGGCACTTGACCAAAAGGCCAGCTGGGAATGATATCTAACCCATACTCCACTCATCAAGCCAGGAACTCTAATGTATCGCTGTAGCTGCCAGATGTACAGGTGTAAGAGAGGTTCTCCCTGGCCTCATCCCTCTAAAAGTCTTAAAGAGGTAGCCCTGTGATCCTAGCACCCAGCCTATCTCAGAGCTTAGCTAAGTGAGATGGCCAATTGCCACCTTAAATAACCACAGATGCTAACTACTATGTAAGCAGTTAATTATGAAGAGTCAGAACCAAGTAATAGATATTGAGTAGGGAGGTGGATAAAAGGCTGGGACTTAAGCATGGACCAGACATAACAAGGGTGCCAGATCAAAGGAGTGTCCCGTAAATAGAAAAAAAGAGGGAATACAGAGGGCATGGGGATAGACAGTGATGCTGAGAGTTGATCTCCTGGGCAGGTGGGGGAGCCCTGGGGAATCAGTTTTGGGGGTTCCTGAAGGTTAACAGAGGACAAGAAAAGTTAATGGCTGCAAATAGAATTGTGAACATCTGATGAAAAAATTTTAAAAACTCCTCTTTAATATGATTTTTAAAACATTTTCTTAAAAAAAAAAAAAGCTATTTATCCAAACTCTTCTTCTTTCTATGATCTCACGTCTTTAAATACACAAAACATGATAATTTTATGAGCAAATCACATTATACATAATACATTTTTATGTTTCAAATCTTACAAAATGACTTAAGTTCCACAAAGTGTGTTAATTGTTTTTAAAGAAGAATGCATATATTTCAGTGTTCCCATGTTGCTACTTCATCTGCCCTCCTCCATCACAAACTTTCCCCCCGAATTGGCTTCAACATTTTGGAAAATTTCTTGTCTGTAATTCCAAACTTCTCTTCAAGGATGACTTCTCCTTTCCAGATAAGATCTGGACTCTGATTCCAATGTCACCATTTGTTTGCAGTTTGACTTCTGATGAGTCTCTTAAGCGCTCTAGTCCTTGGTTTCCTATCTGGAAAGTGGAAACCATAACAATACTTGCCCCATGTTGGGATGATTGCATGGTATGTGTTCAGTATCTGGCACAGTGCTCAGTGCACATTAGGCAGATTTCATGTTCTGTTTCTCCTTCCGGATACCGTTCAGAAAGTGCTCTTTGGTCCTGGACCAGTGGTCTCTCATAGTAACCTGGCTGGGTTAGAAATTAGATAGTGATATTTAGGTAAAATAAGGAGGGATCAGAAGTCAAGAGAAATGACTTGAGATAGATCTCAAGCAGAAAATGTGACACCAGGAAAAAAAAAAAAAAAGCAAAAACAAAACAAAGAGAGGCCCTCTGCTGGTACACAGGAGAAGACAGGTCTGTTGGAAGAGGCAGGGACAAATCTCTGGGATGACAAATTGTCCTAGTTTGGCGGAAACTGAGAAGTTCTGAAGATGTGAGACTTTCAGTGCTAGAACCAGGAAATCAAGACAAGTTGGTCACCCAATGTCTCGACCTTTTGGAAGTCATGAAGCACCCTTCCCAGGCCCATGAAAGACTGGGTGGACCCATCTGCCTCTTGATAGAGTAACTGCCATTTTTTTGTTGCAGAAATATTGAAAGGGCAGGGAAGAGACCACAGGGCCAAGAAAACACTGAGAGTGAGAGAGATCATCAGCCGAAAATGACTCAATAACTCTAATTGGCTAGCGGAGGCCCCATCCCACCTCAAATATCCATTTGTGTTCCAAAAGAAGCTTCAATTTGGGTTTAAAAGGATGCTTTTTCCCAAACAAGGACAAAGATCCTTCCATCAGCACAGCAAGGAAGCAGCACTGTTCAGACAGGACCTCTGATCCCCCCCAGAGACTCCAGAATCACTGGTTTCCCCAGAGAGAGAAGAACAACTGGGAAATTTTAAAAAAATTCAACAGGGTGTGACCCCAGGAGGACTCTCAGGAGCCTCATGTGGGAGAATTATTAAGGGCACAATAAAATAATCATGTATTTGCCTTGGAGTGTCCATGCACTCTGTCCTGATGTTACTCATGCCTCCCCCATCCATCTGGGGTCAGAGGTACTACATGGCCCCGTGGTCCAGCTGTCAGCAACTCCAGGGTCTGCCTGATGTATGCTAAGCTGCTGCAGGAGCTGGTCTGTCCTCTTTTGATTCCTCTTTTGAAGTCTGTTTTTGTCTTTTAAAAATATTCAGCCCTTCAAGACTTCTTCTTTCAGCAAGGGGTCCTCTGCAGTGCCAGTCAGAGGCCCAGGAGATGTGCCCTTCACTGGAAAAGGGGCAAAGGGAATGGTTCTCTCCAGGGCAGCTTTTGCACCTCGAACGGGGTTGAAGTCATCAGTGCATGGATGCAATTGGAACATTCATACAAGGGTCAAACACCCCATCTTCTCTCTTCCAAGGGAAGGAAAACAAAGCCACAGCCAGGGACATGGGAGGACAATGTTGGTCCTGGAGCCCTTCCAGCTGCAATCAAAGCCTCTTCTGATTCTTCAGGCAATGTGGAGCAGAGGAAGCTGGTTTGGGTAAAGGGTGGTTTGGGTACATGGTATCACACTAGTGGTATCATTGATAGGATTCAAGCTTGTCCTTCGGTGTACATTTGACCGAGATGTATGTGGGTGTCAGACACTGTCCTCCCAATATCCAGGAGGCAGGGAGGCTTTCGTGTCTGTCTGTTTCGGTCTCATGCATATTTCACGGCATCCAGGGTGAATGGGTCCTCTGGACATTTTCCAACAATCTCAGACTTTCTGGAGCCAAGAACCGCATCATGTTTTCGGAGGGATAGATTGTCTAACTTTGCAGAGATAATGATCCAGGTTCCATTCACCCACTAAAAGGTTTGAATGAGGGAGATCAGTAGAGATGTCCTAAAAACCATTAGAAACAAAAGGAAAACTGTTGCATAAATACCTGGTACGTAAACTACCCTGTTTTAAGGCAACCATCCAACCCTGAGCAGCAAAAAGGGATGATGCTGGGGAGGGGAAGTTCTCCAGTGCCCCGCTTTTTTGCTGATATAATTTCTGCTTTATGCTTTCTCGTTAAAACTTCACAACCTTGTTACAAAGGATAGCAAAGACCGTGCTCTCAGGAAAGGTTGCTTCATCTAGCTCCAGACTGTCTCTGCTGTAATTACAGCCACGGAAGCTAAAAGGATCAACATTTTCATTGTGTTTCCTTGTTTTCACATGAATCTTATTCCATTTGACTTCCCCATCCATGCCCATGTCCCTAGTTTTCAAATGAGGAAACTGAGATTTGGTGATCTTTGGACTTTGAGACTGATGCTGTCTCATTTCATATCAAGAATAGAAATCAGATCCCTTTTCTCTCCTCACTCGGGGCAGACAATCATCATTACTTGAAAAAATCTGTGTTTGGTTTCCTCCTTTCTGGGATTTTCTCATTGCTACCACTTCTGACAAGGAGAACGTACCTCTTAGTGGTTATTGGTGCAGATGTCTGGAGTTTGAGCAAGTGCTGGACACAAGCCGTCCTCGTGAACACATGTGGCTGACGATAAGAAGAAACAGCAACCTGCTCTTGATTTGAAATTAGAGTCCTGCTAGCAGAGAGTTCTTCTCTTTCCGAGCTTTACTCTTCTCCTCTGTAAAATGCGGGCAAGTAGGAGTCCCTAGCTCTTGGATTATTGTGAAGAATAAATGAATGAAGGCCAGGCATGGTGGCTCACGCCCGTAATCCCAACACTTTGGGAGGCTGAGGCGGGAGGATCACAAGGTCAGGAGATCGAGGCCAGCCTGGCTAACATGGTGAAACCCCGTCTCTACTAAAAATGCAAAAAATTAGACATGAATGGTGGCATGCACCTGTAGTCCCAGCTACTTGGGAGGCTGAGGCAGGAGAGTCGCTTGAAACTAGGAGGCGGAGGTTGCAGTGAGCCGAGATCACACCACTGCACTCCAGCCTGGGCGACAGAGTGAGACTCCATCTCAAAAAAATAAAATAAAAATAAAAAATAAATGAATTAATATAAATTCTTATTTGCCCATTACAAACTGAGCTAAACAGGGTCATGATTATAAAATGTTTACCAGGGATCCTGCCACATGAATGCTCAGCAAATGTTACCCACCCACGCCTCATGGAACAGGGCACTCCACTTCCAGTTTACGTGCTAGGAACCTATATATTCTAGAGACCAGGTAACTCCTACCTTTGGTTCTGGTAACTTTTCATGCTTCCTTCCTCCTTTGAATTTTGTCTGTGTGCAAAGCCAATTCCCGAATTAGTCCCATGGGGGACACCTCTGGTTGGATTAGGGGTCTGTCTGTTGTTCATCCATTGGCTGGCCAAAGACCCATGAGGTCATCTAACCCAGAGGAGGCTGGCCAGTTAACTTGAGGCCTATCTGCAGGCCCAGTCAGCCTGGCTTTCTCTGGATGTGCCCCATAAAATAAGAAGAGGATTAGTTCAGTGAGAGACAGTGGATAATGGAGTTGAGAGGTGACAGATGCAGAGCTATCATTAGGGAGAAAGTTTGCAGAGGTAGAGAGAGATAGATGGAGTAGGTTGTTTCTAACACTATCTTGAATCCCAATGGCTTTTCTAGTTCCGCTTCCATCGTAAATATGCTTTCAATATCTATCCCCTATCCCCCTTTAAAGGTGACTATAGTCCCTTAAAGTAAGGTGCCCATATAACTTTTCATCAATTGAGAATGAAAAGGAATACGCTGTCTTAGAAGATGCAAAATTCTTTTTTGGGACATTCCTGCTCCCTACATAAAATCAGAGACAGGTCATGCAACTGTCATTCAGCTCTATCCTTAAATTGTTTTGATGAACCAGTCACACACCTTCCCTGAGTGAGCCTCAGTCTCCTCATCTGTCAAACTGCCTGGACAACCTCTCAGGCTCTGACATCCCATGAGCCATAGAGCCTTTGATACTCTGTGTCTTTGAGGGTGGCCAAGCCCATTTTGGAGGGGATCAGAGACTCAAGTACAAATCACAGAGTGAAGGCATCTTGGTTCCTTAGGCCCTGGGCGTGACTATCTTGGTGCTTCTGCCTTGTACCCCTTGGTGCCTACAGAAGAAATGGAGATGTATTATCAACCAAAGAATGAAGATAAATATAGCCTTTGTTGGATTAATAGTCCCAGGATTACTCACATCTCCTTCAAAATGAAGCAAAGATCATGTGCCGCCAGACAGCCGCCCATCTGGCCCTAGAAGACTCGCCATATGGGTAGTTCTCACTAATTATAGTTAAATACTGAAGGGAGGGGGTCCAACGTGGTGCCGCCTCAGATCAGAAGTCCCGTGGTTTCCCCTCTCCCAGGAGACAGTGGAAAGGTCATGTGGTCACTCTGTTCAGACCTGTCCAGAAGCATGCAGGTGTGTCATTGAACTTCTCCAGAACCAATTTTCTCTGATTCAAAAGTGGAGAAATAATACTCATCTTTCTCTCTGTCATAAAGGGGTTAACAACAGTGTCCTCTGTGCCAAATAAAGAACCTATCAAGATCTAGGATCATGGAGAAATCCAAGGAAACAATAATTTGATAAAACTACATTAGGTTTCTATTATGGATCCAAGTCCTTGTTCAGTGCATTGCAATGTATATAAAAGACAGAAATATAGAATTATTTTAATTAATTAATTATTTTGCTAGTCCCAGGCAAAAAACCCTTAGTGAATCATTCTGATCCCAGAAAGGAATTTCCCTTGTAGAAAGCACGGTTGCTACCTACAGTGTTGCTTTCTTAAAATAGTTGGAGGTTACATTCTGTCTTTCTCAGGAAGATAAGGAAATAACTCATTTGAAAAATGAGAAATGTGTTTTCTACACCTGCCTTTGGATAATCACCAAGAACCATCAATTTAGCTGTGGACCACATGTCGGATGGGGGACTTAGTTTTGGGTGAGGGGAGGTGGAATATTCAATTTGTGGGTGGATGTTCATCAGGGGTTTCATTCTGCCTGCACTGCTTTGTCCATTCTAGACCCTGGTTCTCTAGGCACAGCTAGCTTTCCTCACCTATAACACCATCAGAGTAACAACAACCTTTCTGTCGAGGCTCAAACCTCCACACCCTCAGAATCCAGGTAGGCTGGATAATATATTAATATATGACTAATGTGGAACAGATGCAAGAAAACACAGCTCTCGGAGTTTGTTAACTGATCCTCTTTTTAAAAAGATGCGGCCACAAGGATATTCTCTTCTGAAACAAAAACAGCAATGACAGTAAGATGACAAATGAAAACTGATGCCTGGCTCCAGAGTCTGGGAGACAATGAAGTGTGGGTGGGATAGTTCATAAGTGGGAGAGTCCATACCCTGTGTCAAGGAGGCCCCCTTCTGAACAACTAATACATGGTTGCTGATATGGTTTGACTGTGTCCCCGCCCCAATCTCATCTTGAATTGCAGCTCCCATAATTCCCTTGTCTTGTGGGAGGGACCCAGTGGGAGATAATTGAATCATGGGAGTAGTTGCCCCCATACTGTTCTCATGGTAGTGAATGCGTCTCATGAGATCTGATGCTTTTATAAAGGGAAACCCCTTTCACTTGGCTGTCATTCTTCTCTCATCTGCCACCATGTGAGACGTGCCTTTCACCTTCTGCCATGATTGTGAGGCCTCCCCAGCCACGTGGAACTCTGAGTCCATTAAACCTCTTTCTTTTGTAAATTGCCTCTGGTAATGTCTCTGGTAATGTCTTTATCAGCAGTGTAAAAACAGACTAATACAGTTACCATTTACCAGTGAAGTTCCAGCATTGCCAGATAATGAACTTTTCTAGAGATACTCTCAACTAGGATATTAATGTGTAATATTCTGATTTTTTTAATGCAAATTTTAAAAAAAGTACCTGAAGCTTTTGATATGGTTTGGCTCTGAGTCGCCACTCAAATCTCATGTTGAATTGTAATCTGCAGTGTTGGAGGAGGGGCCTGGTGGGAGGTGATTGGATAATAGGGGCAGACGTCCCCCTGCTGTTCTTATGATAGTGAGTGAGTTCTCATGAGATGTCATTGTTCAAAAGTGTGTAGCACTTCCCCCTTAACTCTCCATCTCCTGCTCTGCTCTGCAAAGATGTGCCTGCTTCCTCTTTCCTTCCACCAGGATTCTAAGTTTCCTGAGGCCTCCCTAGCCATGCATCCTGTATAGCCTTTGGAACCGTGAGTCAATTAAACCTCTTTTCTTCATAAATTACCCAGTCTCAGGTAGTTCTTTGTAGCAATGCAAGAATGCCTAATACAGCTTTCAAGTATTATTTTTAAAAAGAGGCGCCACCTTTACTCTGGCTTGGCTGAAGTGATAGGATGTGAGGCTACCAGCGGCCTTCTTGTCAATCTAAGGAGACAGCTTACCCTACGTGTCACCAGCACAGAAGAAAGCAGAGCTGAGGGATGGTAAGCATCCCAGTCCTGGTGATGTGATTTGAACCTCAAGATCCAGCCACACCTGAAGCTTCCAATATCCCTGAACTTCCTAATTGCATAGCCTAACAATCTCTTCTTTTTGCTTCCTAGTTAGAGTTATGGCTCTTTTACTTGAAACTGAAAAAACAATCCTAATCAATACAAGGACCTCAGCGTCATTCATGAATAATTGATAACAGCATTGTTGAGAATGAGCATGCCAAAGATCTGCTGATATCTGAAATGGCTGGAAAAGAGTATGTGTTGGAGCTGAGCACATTGTACAGAGAGGAAGAAGCTACTTCACAGATAACCTAGGATGCTTTCCTTAGCAAGCCAGTGAAGGGTTTGGGAGATGGCCACAGCATTCTGTCTTGGGATTTTATTTGGAAGTCTGGCTTCTACACTGCAGGTCCTGTCTTTTTTTTCTGCTGATTGGTTCCAGGGCAGTAAAGGGTCTGCCTCCTGAGTGATGGGATGGAAAGATTAGGCCCGTGTTTTCTGGAGTTCTAATACCTCTGAGCCTGTTACAGACTCATTTGACTGGTTTGTAATCTCCAGGTGAATGTACAGTAAGCAGAAGCTCTCTCGGCACTTTGAATACATAATACAACATAGCAAAAGTCACAATAATGGGAGAACAAATGGCACAATATTTTCCTAAGTGTATTTGGATTAGATTTATGTTAGACTTGGGAACCTGGCAATTTAATAGGTGGGAGAACTTTCGTCAAACTTCAGAAGTACATGTATAATTCATGGCCTCTTGGTACATGGAATTTCAAGGAGGGATTCTAACCTGAGAGACAGACATGGTATGACACAGGGCAAAATACTGTCACCTGTCCCCTTGCTGAGCCTTCTCTTGCAATTTATGGGGACTGTCAGTTACTAACCATCTAAATAACTCATTTCCATGCCAGAGATTATAACTGGAGCAGAAAATACCGGAGCACAATCCCTCGTTGTGACTTTTTTTTTTTTTGAAAATGGGACACAGTCTGGTCTGTATGGGTGTTATGAAGTTAGAGTTGTCATAACTTAAGGACTATTAGGTCCTTTTTGCCATATCAGTCTTTCACCTTATTATTTTACAAGGGTCCTAAAGTTCATCCAAGAAGCACTGAAATGGAACCAGCGGAGACAGGATGATAAGACGTTGTTTTCATATCCTAATAGTAAAGGCTCTGAGATTAAACAGACTTGGATTTGAATCATGATTTCTCCAGTTGCAATCTGCTGTCTTAAACAACTAATTTATGTCTCTGAGCCTCAGTTTCCTTATCAATAAAATGGGAACAACAGTAGCACCGACATAGAAGTTGTGCATAGAATGGGTGTTCCCTCGTGCTTCATTTAATAAAATGAAGAATTCATGAATTTCAGGCATAATACCCATAGTAGATTTTTCCTTTTTTTGTTTGTGTGTGTTTGTTTTGAGAAAGAGGTGTGGAGAAGAAAAAGAGAGAGAATAAGACAGCATGGTGTTTAACCATCTGGACTTTGAGGCCAATCTGCTGAGGTTCAAGTTAAAGGCTCTGCTAGCAGCTTGTTGAGTAACCTGCTCAAATGACTTAACTTCTCAGTGCCTCAGTTAGTCTTCCATAATGTGGGGATAATAACACTATTTAGATATTAGATTGTTATGAAAGTTATATGAATGAATATGTATCTATAAAGTGTGTGGAACAGTGCCTGGAAAATAATGGACTATACATCTTAGCTATCAGCAATGATTATATTATTATTAATTGGACACTGCTATTATTTCTGTTAGGAATGATAATGATAATTATTCATTTGATGTGGAGGGCTATAAGATCTGGAAGGATGATTAAAAGTATGTAAACTTTAGATTGAGTTATTCGTGATTTAAAGTATGCTCAACCTTCATTTCTACATCTGTAAAATAGGAACAATAACTGCTACCTCTTGGGACTAATTGAGAGCATGGTATACCAGCCTTGGACACAGTGCCTGTCAAGATTATTTCTCATTTTACAGAGGAGGATGTATGGGAGGTTAAGCCATCTGCCTACGTACACACAAATGGCTTAACCTCCTGTATTTGGCCAAGTGTCTTTCCCAAAATTCTTTGCTTTTTTTCCTCCCCAGGTGCTTCCTCTTCTAAAGGAATCTGGGAATATATAGGGGACAGTGTTATCCTTTGGATGTGATGGTGCCTCGTGAATTGATGCATTAGTTGGGGTATACTGGAGAATTCATCTGTTTTGAAAACTCCCCTCCAGGTGAATCCTCAGCGGCCATGTTCCTGCCATGTGACCTCAGCCTCCTGTTACGTGATTGGACCAGGGTAGACACATGATCAAAACTGTCCAATCAGATTCACCCTCTGGGGAGCTGGAAATCAGAACTTGAGTCTTTACAAACCCTCCACCACAATCCAGACAGGGGGATCCTTTTGAAAGGCAAATCTAAAAATCAGTCACGTTTTCCCTGCTTCAGACAGCTCTGTGGCTCCCTATTGCTCTTATCCAGCCTGGCCTTAGCCATGATGGCCCTGCAAGGTTTTAATTCATGCCATCTCACCTTTCATTTTGCAGCCACACTGGACTTTGATGCCCCTTGAGCTCAACATGTGTCCTCTTGCTACTGGGCCTTTGCACATGCTGTTCCGTCTGCAGAGAACACCAGCCCACCCTCCACTCCACTCTCTCCTCTTTCCAATATCATTTCCATGGTTACTTTCTCATGCAAACCTCCCCTAATCTCCCTGACTGGGTCAAATTTGTCTACTGTGGGTTTTCATTGCACTGTGTGCCTTTCCATCAAAACACTAACCACACTTGTGATTATACATTTGTATGTATGATTATTTGATTAATAACTGTCTCTCCCAGCAGACTCCAAGCTGCACTGGGAAGGATCTGTCTTTATTTCTGTCCACTTCTGTATTCCCGGCACCTGGCACAGTGCTTGACCCATTGTAGATACTCAATAAATACTTGCCAAGAAAATGAATAAGAATCAGGGATGTGTAGAGCTACTGGGTGCAAGTCCACAAACCACTGCTGCTGAGATTCTTACAGTTGTCTTTGTCCCCACCCTTGCCCGTTTTAAAGTAGGCTTTTTTTCCTTCACATTTTCTGTAGATTCAATAAGACCCTCAACATCCTTTCATTGAAGTCCCATGTTTTGTTTAATCTGGTATGAGTGGATTCCTCTTCCCTGCAACCTAATCAACCTTTCATACTGCTGTAAGGAGATGGAGATTGAAAAAATCCCAAGGGTTTTCTTCCTCCAAGATGGTTCAAAATGAGGACAAACAACAGAGGCAATGATGATGACCGTCGCTCTGAGAAATATAAAAGATGTCTATAGTTTATACCTGCTGTTATTTCTACCCCGACTCTGCAGACAGCCTATCAAATCAGGAGCATGATTTCAGTTATCTCTGGTCCTAGTAGAATTTTATCTTCAGTTCTTACAATGCCTTTGCTAACCTGTATTTGCTTCTCCATTTTAAACACGCTTTCCTCCCACGGACCCTGTTTGAGTTAATCAGTAACCTATTCAAAGGCAAAACTCTCCTTAAAGGAAACATTGATAACAACATGTAAGGATCCTATCTATATGTAGCAGAGACATACTGATTCATTTGAAACCTTTAGAAGTATCTCAGTCTCTGCATGTCTGCTCTGGATTCATTATTTATCTCTATTCCAACACTTTTCTGTGACTGAACCAGAGTGACATCCACCCAGTTGCCTAAGCCAAAAATCTGGGCATCTCTTTGCTTCTTTCCTCTCCCTCCCACAGTCAAATCCATTGAGTTCATCCACCATTCTGCCTGCTAAATATTTCCCAAATCTACCCACTTCCTCTCTGCATTCTCACCACCACCACCCTAGTTAAGCTGCCATGGTCTGTCTCCAAGACGCCTAAAACTCTTTTCCAATTTTCTCCCTGATTACATGCTTACCCCTTCTACACTACTCATCTTTCCAGACACAAAACTGATCCTATCTGTTATTTCACCTGCTCTATATCTCAGCTGCCACATCAGGGTCACACCTTAGAACTCACTGTTACTGAACACTGTCCCATGTACAAACATCACAGATGCCAGCTTCCTACATTTTTTTTTTTTTTTTTTTTTTTTTTTTTTTTTTTTTTTTTTAGGACGGAATCTCACTGTGTCGCCCAAGCTGGAGTGCAGTAGTGCGATCTTGGTTCACTGCAACCTCCACCTCCTGGGTTCAAGCAATCCTCCTGCCTTAGCGTCCCCAGTAGCTGGGATTACAGGCATGTGCCACCATGTCCAACTAATTTTTTTGTATTTTTAGTAGAGAATTTCACCATGTTGGTCAGGCTGGTCTCAAACTCCTGACCTCAAATAATGCACCCCTCTTGGCCTCCCGAAGTGCTGGGATTACAGGGGTGAGCCCCCACATCCAGCTCAACTTCTTCCTTTGTGGCTGCAAGCTCCTTTCATCTTTAAGGCAACAAACTCTAATACAATAACTCTTCAACTTTGCTATGACTCTAATCCGTTTACACCATCACTTTCCCCACATTCAGTAGTCCCCTTCTGTTTGCCATTATTATTCTGCTTAGATTTCGTGGTCCATCATTTGCAGTCACCTGCTTCCAAATGCCATCTACTCAATGTTCTTGTCTCCCGTTCTCCCTCCACCATACTTTCCGGGCAACACCCAGCACTAGATGCAGTAAGGGCTACACACCTGAGCAGCTAAAAACCACAACAGAGAAAAACCCAAGAGGATGGTTTTACATCCTATGACGTTTTCCTGTTGAAATTGCTTTTCTGCTCTCAAAGATCTCAGAGATCTAATCCAAACTTATGAGTCTGTTATAAAGATTAAGAGTTAATATATGCAAAATGATTAACATAGTACCTGGCAATGAGAAGCACTCAATGCATATTGACTATTGTGGTTGTTAATATGATTATTTTTGTTTTATTTTTATCATGATCATTAACCTGACCTATTCTTAGCTGTTGATCTTACTGCTTAGTCAATTGAGAAACTGGAAAACTTCAGATGAAAACTCTATAATGTTGCTGTGATCTTTGCACCAAATCTGCATATCTCTCAATATCTCCAGTTATCTTCACATTCTTTTCTCTGAGAAATTATTTCTTATCTTCCCAAGGTTGATTCCTTAACATGTGATCTCAATCTTACATACTTTTTCTTTCATAAAACTTTCACATTTTCTCACTTTTTTCTTTTTCTCTCCAGTACCACAAATAAAATGCCAATCATCATCTGAACTAAAGTGTAAGTCACCTGCTCCCACACCACATTCTCAGGACGATCCCTTAAGTCAAAAATGTAAAGCATATTCCATGAAATGGTTCTGGGAGTCTGGCTTCTAGATGGAGAAGGACTCAGTCTGGGAGGAAAATAATCATCAAGTGCTTTACAAAAAAGTGAGAAATCCTATAATTAAAGTCCTAGTTGATTCACATATTTGTATCCTGAAAGTCATTTCCTTCGGAATTGTAATCCATTATCCTAAAGCAATTTATCTCTGGTGCTGGTATGTCTAAAAGTGTAAGAAGCATCCTGACAGAAAGGCTGACTGATTGTATTAGGCATCATGATCTTTAATTAGACCAATAGGAGAAGAGCATCAGTAAACATCTTGAGAAGCTTTTGTTACATTGGCTGGGTCCTCCAAGGAACCTCAGCATCAATACTAATCCATAAGAAAGTGTTCAGAAAGACACACTGGATTAACAAGGAGAGAAAGGATAATTTGGATAAAATTAATCACTGTTGTCATAGGACAAAAACAACAATTGGCTTAGCAAATGGGTCCAGAGCATCAAAGACCATGCCCTTCTGTGCCACAGCCTCAGGACTACACTCAGCTTCACAACCCATGACTGTCTGTTGGCAGAGACAAATGACAATTTCATCACCAATGTATACTCCTCTTCAAGGGAAAACCCTGGAATTACTTTACTTATAATGAAATCACCCAAGAAACCCACTGAGTGTGAATCACAGCGCAGAATCAAAGCTTTTCTTACTCACTGACTTTGTGGAGAACGAGGGTGGAGAGTGATGGGATTGAAGAACCAGCCAGTAGGTCTGTATTTGGCCATCATTTAGATCTTGGTTTTATAACAATTCATCTACAAAAGATTTGTGTGTGTATAGGCATGGGGGGTGGAAATTACTACAGACCAGGAATGGTTCCAAGGGCTGCAAACTTGTTCTCCCCCATCATTCCTTTTTTAGCTCTTCTTCATTCTTCCTCCTCTATGCCCTTTTCCTATTTCTGAGGGTTCTCTAAAGCTGTGGCAGACTCCAAAATTATTTTCTAAAGATCAGATCCTTGCAATATGTTTTCCCACAGTGCATCTGCCACCAAGTAGAATAACATGGTAATAATATTGATAATAATGACAACAGTCGAAACGATCATAGTGGCAACAATAGTGACACAATGGCCATATGTACTGAGTTCATACCATTTGCCAGGCATAATGATAAGCACTTACAATAGATTCTATTATTGGTCTCATTTTATAGGTGGATAAACTGAAGCCACAGCAAGGTGAATGTATAGGCCCCAAATCTCACAACCAGTAAATGACAGAGTCCAAGTTCGAGCCCGTGAAATATGCTGCCAAATCCTATGTTCTTGATCATTACAGTATAGTAAGGACCTCAAAGGAGGCATTAGTTCTCTCGGCTTCTCTTACCAGGAAAGAGCTAAGATAAGTCACTCTGTTCATTCTACAGGTAGAGAAAACGGAGTCTTCAAGGGCCTACAACATTCCCCACGTATGTAGAATTGGAAGGAAGTAGACGGAGGCCAACCCAGAGTACTTCCATAATTTGTGAGTAAATCTCTACTGTGACTTGTTTAGTGGGTCACCCAAGCTGCTTGCTTGGGTACATTATTATTATTTTTTTTTTACTTTTATTTTAAGTTCAGGGTACAGGTGCAGGTTTGTTATATAGGTAAACTTGTGTCATGGGAGTTTATTGCACAGATTATTTCATCACCCAGGTATTAAGCCTAATACCCATTAGTTATTTTTCCCGATTCTCTCCCTCCTCCCACCCTCCACCCTCTGAAGGGCCCCAGTGTGTGTTGTTCCCCTCTGTGTTCATGTATTCTCATCATTTAAGTGAGAACATGTGGTATTTGGTTTTCTGTTCCTGTGTTAGTTTGCTAAGGATACTGGCTTCCAGCTCCATCCATGTTCCTGCAAAGGACATAATTATGTTCTTTATTTATTGCTGCACAGTATTCCATGGTGTACATGTGCCACATTTTCTTAATCCACCCTATCACTGATGGACATTTAGGTTGATTTTATGTCTTAGCTATTGTGAATAGTGCTTCAATGAATACACATGTGTGTGTGCCTTTATAATAGAATGATTTATATTCTATTATACCCAGTAATGGTCTTGCTGGGTTGAATAGTATTTTTGTCTTTAGGTTTTTGATGAATCATCACACTGTCTCCACAATGGCTGAATTAATTTACATTCCCACCAACAGTGTATAAGTGTTTCTTTTTCTCCGCGACCTCACCAGCATCTGTTATTTTTGGACTTTTTAATAATAGCCATTCTGACTGTTGTTAGATAATATCTCATGGTGGTTTTGAGTTGCATTTCTCTAATGATCAGTGACATTGGGCTTGTTTTCATGTGATTGTTAGCCTCATATATGTCTTCTTTTGAAAAGTGTTCATTCATGTCTTTTGCCCAATTCTTTATGGGGTTGTTTTCTTCCTGTAAATTTTTTAAAAATTTCTATAAGTTTAAGGGGTACGAGTGCAGCTTTGTTATAGGGACATATTTCATAGTGGTAAAGTCTGGGCTTTTAGTGTAATCATCACCCAAATAGTGTATATTGTACCCATTAAGTAATTTCTCATCCCTCATCCTTCTTCCACTCTCCTACACTTTCAAGTCTCCAGTGTCTGTCACTCCAAGTTCCACGTCCATGCCTATGCATTATTTGGCTCCCCTTTCTAAGCGAGAACATATGGTATTTGACTTTCTGTTTCTGAGTTATTTCACTGAAGATAATGGCCTTCATTTTCATGCAAGTTACTGCAAAAGCTTAAGTCGGCTGTGACGCCACCAGATATTCATGGAATAAAGACCCTTACAGCTTTATAGAGCATGTGATGGTCAAGGTCTCGGGCAAAACTGGGTTTCCTGAAGACTAGGTCAGACTTGGTCGTCTCTGAATCAACTGCATCAGTGTCAGCTGAAAACAGCTCTTCTATTAAATGTAGCAATTTTTGACAATTCCTTTGGAATAGGATTACAAAAGTTACTATTGACCCTTGTTGTTGGCTTTCACGAAGGATGTCAAGGACAAAAAAATGAGGTAATAATAGTCCCCCACTCATGGCATGTTATCATTCTTTGTGGTAGAAGTCTCTTTTATTTTATTATTTATGTTTGTATTTGTATACATTTTTTGTCTAAGAACAAAAAACAGAACTATCATTTGATCCAGCAGTCAAGTGGTGTCTACCCAGAGGAAAACAAACCATTCTATTTTATTATTTTCATTTCCCCTTTTCCCCTACCATACCGTATATACACCAGTGGACGTAATATATATCCTTCAAGTAACCTTCCATGTTTTATAATCATTGAATATATACCTGCACCCTTAAAAAATATGGTGGTGCTTGTGTGTGCATGTTCTTAATTTGCATAAATAGTATTGTGCTATAAATCCCAACCTGTTTTCCTACCTTTCTTCCTTCACACTGGGTTTTTGAGATTTATTCACATTTGTTCTATGTAATGCAGCACGTGGATCTCTGGTTTTCTGGCCGTCTTTTATTCTCTACCTTCATTCATTGACTCAAAAGCAATCAAAGGAAAATTGTATTGTGCTTATGTAGTTTCTTTTTAGTTCTTTTCCTGGTGATATGAGAAAATATAATATCAGGGATGCATTGTTTATTTCAACCAAAGAAAAGGAGGGAAAATTGCCATTTCTGAACACTTGCTCAACCACTATTTTGAGCACGGGGTCAGGTGTAGTATATTCATTTAATTCTTAAACCAATCCTGTGAGGCAGAGAACATTATCTCCTTTTTACCAGATGCAGATCCTGGGGTCATAGCCTCAGTGTAAAGGCTCCATATCTTGTTTGGGCACTCAGGTATTTTAGTAGGTAGAGGTAGGACTCAAATACGTCTTTTATGGAGTACATCTGTAATCCAATTCCAAGTAAAATTACTCTACGCAAGGCCATTACCCACATTTGGGCTCACAGAAATCCTGTGCTTAAATGTCTTCCTTTTTCAGGGAATAATGCAGAGACAATGGTCGTTTAGAGTGGGTGCAAAAGGAAAACTTGAGGACCTCTTTCAAAAGAGCATTGCATTTCTGGACAAAGAAAAAAATACTAAAGTGAACTTGGCTCAACTAAAATTCTGGAAGATATTATCCGTGAATGATGTAATTTAGTTTTTTAGGGGCCACTGATTGACATAAGAACACTGGGTTATTTCTAGAATGAGTGTTGTGTCTGGCCTGTCTTCATTCTCCTGCAGAATTTCTTCTTTTTCTTCACCATCTTTAAGAATGTACTATTGCTGCCCAGAGCGCCTCAATTTTTTTCTGACAGTTGTGGAAGGTAGAATAATGTTACCCTCACCCAAAGATGTCCACATCTTAATCCCAAGAACTTGTGAATATGTTGCATTACCTGGCAAAGAGGAATTAGGATTGCAGATGGAATTAAGATTGCTAATCAGCTGACCTTAAAATAGGGAGATTATCCTGGATAAGCCTCATGGGCCTAATGTAATCACATAATCACAAGGGTGAGGCTTGTGTTGAATTTCTAACCCACATAACACTATAAAATAATGTATTTGTGTTGTTTTAAGCCACTAAGTCTGTGGTAAGTTGTTATGGCAGCCACAGAAAATTAATACAATAATAACATTAAGACAGGTTTAGCATCCCATATCTAAAATGCTTGACACCAGAAGTGTTACAGATTCTGGAATTTTCTTTTTTGACTTTTGAATATTTGCATTAGATTTAACAGTTCGGCACCTCTAATCCAAAAATTCAAAATCCAAAATGCTCCAGTGAGCATCTCCTTTGAGCACCATATCCATGCTCCAAAAGTGTGAGATTTTGGCACACTTCAAATTTTGGATTTTTTTGATTAGAGAGGCTCAACCTGTATTTCTCACATACGTTTATATGCCAAGAGTGATGTGCTAAGCTTCTCACTTGAGGCATGTGCTATTATTGCCCTTAATGTATGGGTGAGGAATCTGAGAGGAACCCTGGTTGAGTAATTTGTCTAAGAACAGCTAGTAACTGGTGGAGCTGATGCCTGGTGCCTGACTCTGTAACCAACCAATCAGCCGCCAGTCAGTCTCCACAGTCCTACTTAACCAACCACAGACAGAGACTGAATGGCTGCTGCTTGATGGGGGTCTGAATTATGTTAGGGAGAATCTGATTGGTCCTGTTTGAATCATGTGATCAGCTCTAGTCTAATTAGACTATGCTCAGGGAAGTAGGATCCTGTAGAGCAATCATGGAGGTCCCATCTGCCTCTATAGATTGAAGGGGCCAGAGAAGAAGATGATTCAGGGAACAACTTGTCTTTTTACCAAAAGCTACCTGTTACAGAGTTTCCTCATTTGTATACTTTGTGGCCTCACCAGCTTCTTTTCTCCTTGTGCTCTCCATTTGCCTCGGACTAACATCCCCCTTTGCCAGAGTGGGTAGGTTAGTGGCCCACAGAGTCATTTCCAAACACTGTTCCCTCATGCACACACCCACTCTTGACATTTGTTCTTTGAAATTACCAAGCCGATGTGTCTGTTCTATTCTCCAGCCTGGTAAAGGACTCTTTGTAACCAAGGAAATAGATCTGCTTTTGAACTAAAGAGATAGATAAGAGGCATATAATTCCCATCTAGGATCTTTATATAGCAAATATCAACTCCCTTTGTTCTCTTACTTCCCACTAGCAAAATGCCAATGAGGTTTACAAGGCAGCATCGGT
This sequence comes from Mandrillus leucophaeus, assembly GCF_000951045.1. NCBI lineage: Eukaryota > Metazoa > Chordata > Mammalia > Primates > Cercopithecidae > Mandrillus > Mandrillus leucophaeus. Next base: position 1,809,441 of record NW_012102621.1, on the reverse strand, counting down.
TTAGATTTTCCTGTTGACTGATATTCAGTGTGTCTTAATCACCCACAGTATTAACACATAGTGACTTGCATGGACTACATGCTATTATTGCCTACGAGGGTCTCGTAGAGGCAGCTCTGGATTTTTCAGAAAATATTAAAAACTTGCCTAAATAATGAGAGCGGTTGAAGTGATAGGGGACAGACTCTAGAGATGTGTACGTGACTTTGCTGGTTAAGCACCAGCTCTCCGGAGGTCAAGTGCCAGGTTCCTGAGAACGCTCAAAATACAAAGAGAAGGAGGGGGTGCTGGGAGCTCTAATACCACACAGAGTCACTGCTGCACTCACTAATCCACTGACAGTTGTAGCATTTCTGTTGCAACAAGTGCCCTTTGAGTTAGCATGATTAGACGTTTTCAATTCCAAGTTGCACGTCTTTCCACATTTTACCATGACTGAAAGCATGAAACGACCGACAGTTGATGGGTACATTTATTTCTGTGTTGTTCTTCTAGAAAGGTGCTGTTAAATCAGTGATGTGTCTTACAAATATGGCATCTTAGAATCATGAAGATGTAGTAATACATTTCATGTAAGGATTATTACTTTTATTTAGGTGAACAGATAAAGGGAGCTGAATTTCATCTGGTCTGGAAGGGAGGAACTAGGTTATATGTGTAAAAGGACCAAGGTCTTTAGAAGATATGTAGAAGTTAGGAGGTCCATTATTTTTACCAGAGTTCTCTGAAAGGCCCCTGTGATGGTTAACTTTAGGTCTCAACTTGACTGGATTAAGGGATACCCAAATAGCTGGTAAGGTATTATTTCTGGGTGTGTCTGTGAGTGCGTTTTGGGAAGAGGTTGGCATTTGAATCCGTGGACTGAATAAGGAAGCTCTGCCCTCGACATGAGGGCCACCATCCAATCAGCTGAGGACCTGGATGGAACAAGAAGGCAGAGGAAGAGAGAATTTGTTTTTTCTCTCTTCTAGAGCTGGAACACCCTTCTCCTTCTGCCTTTGGACATCAGAACTCCAGATTCTCTGGCCTTAAGACTTTGAGACTTGCACCAGTGGCCCCCTGGGTTATCAGGGCTTTGGCCTCTGATTGAGAGTTACACCATCAGCTTCCTTGGTTCTGAGGCCGATAGACTTAGACTGAGCCATGCTACTGGTTTCCCTGGGTCTCCAGCCTGCAGACTGCCTACTGTGAGATTTAGCCTCCATAATCACAGGAGCCAATTCCCCTAACAAATCACTTCTCATATCTTTCTCTGTCTGTATGTTTTATTGGCTTTGTCTCTGTGGAGAACCCTGACTAATACAGCTTCTAAAGTGATAAATGCTCACTTACGCCCCTTGAGTTGACATTGCTTCCTGTTCAGCCTCAAGGCTCCGTCCTGTGAAAGCCACGCTGGGGATCATCAGGTGAGTGCCTCTGTATACTAACTGCAGACATGCCTTTGCAGAAGTGGATTCGTTCCAGATGCGCCTGGGTGCCTCAAAGGCCCAAACTCCTCCAAGACGCCCCTCAGCTGCTTTTTTCAAAGCATTTTTGCAAAGAAAGAGTGAGGAAAAAACTGAGCCCTGGGGTACTAAATCTGAATGGCTTGTTGAATGGCTGGCTTTAAAATTTTGCTCCTTATTAGACAGAAACCCTCTTTGTTCTTCAAAAGAGGCTTTGGCAAAGTCAGAGTAAGTAGGACTTAATCTTACAATATACAACCTGGCTGTTCCAGGGAACATGAAGCCCACAATATTTTCTACCAACAGTACTTCCTAGAAAAGGCTTGCAGGGTTTTCCCCACAGTGGATATGGCTACCATCTATTGGGCACTGATGTGCAGGCACTGTGCTAAATTCTTTATATGAATTTATTTTTATATGAATTGTCTCAATTTTCATAACAATCCCCATCATACTGGTGAGGAAACTGAGACACAGAGACCTTTGTCAGAGTCACACAGCAAAAGTGGCAGAGCCAAGACTCAAACCCAGGTCTCTGTCACATCAAAGCCCAGTCTCTTAGTCTCTTACCTACACTGCCTGTCACGAACCACTTGTTCTTCTCTGTCCCAAAGGCCCCCAGACAGACAGCGTTAAAGCTACCTGGGCAAGCAAATGGCAGCTGCTCCCAGGTAAACATACCCTTCTGTATAACATGGTCTTCTACCCTTCAGTTTATGGACTGGTGGGTGGCAGAAAAGGCAGAGGAGATAGAAGACAAGTACAACACACTATGAATAGCAGAAGGATGAACTGAGGACTGGCAACATGCAAAGGAGGTTGAACATGCCAAGGGAGGAAGCCAGGACAGTTGTAAAGGCATCTCCAGGTCCCATTTCCCCACCCTACCCCTGCCATCCTCCTCCCAGGCTGTGATGAATCCAAGGAGGATAAATCAACACTTGCCCAGGTTACTGTTTATTTCCTTAGAATTAGGAAAAACTGCCTCTCCCCTTCTTTCACTTGGAAAAATCACTGTGGTAGGATAATTGTGAATCATCCTTTGATCTGTCTCTATATCTGCAAAGCATAAATAGCGTCAGCTGTTGAGGTCTGATTGCTCGATATTTCAGGTTTATATTTTGAATAACACACGACTTGGTTGCTAACGCTAGTAAATAATTTACTCTAGTCTGAAATATGAGCTCCAGGCAAGAAACATGAGATCAAACACAGGGAACTGCAGTATGATAGCAAACACACTGCTATCCTGTGAAGGGTTTTTCTAAATTCACTGCTGGAAGACAGAGGGAGAAATAACAACAGGTGGAGCGTCAGCCAAGGTCCTCTGGCTCCTGCCCAAATAGAATGGCTTTCCTGACATCAAAGGAGGCTGGAGAGATGAATATCAGTTTGAGCATGGAGAGAGGACGTGATAGCTGAAGGAAGGCTTCTTCAGCTTCTAACACCGAAACATTTCTCCCTCCACCCCAAGCCCTTGGTCATGCCAAACTCAATATTAATGCCAACTTCTTATATCTCCTTTAAAAAATCGTTCTGAGCCACAGGAGTGCGGAATAGTGGGAGAACAGAGTGCATGGTCTGATTTCTTTGACTTCATAAAATCTCGAGCAGAAATAAAAATTAGCAAAAGCAGTTTCTTTTGATATGAGAGTTTATTTGATGCTTTTGTTATGACATTAAATGAAAAGGCAGGGTTTTAAATGCAGCTGCAGTGTGATCACAATGAAGTTCAAGTCAACAGCAAAATTTCTGGGTGAGGAAAACCAACAATAAATGCATTAATGCATTATCAGTGGTTGCTGTAGGGAGATGGGAGCATAGCTATATCCAGCACTTCCTTGTTACAATATAAGCAGGATCCCAGTGGAAATGTAGGGGCTGCTGTGTTGTCCTTAAGATTGTTCTGGAAAGTAACACTATGCCTCTGTGATGGGTACGGCCTGCCTTGAAAAGGGAGAATCTTCCTTCAGCCAGCAAGTTTTTGGTAAGTGGAAAGGGTAGCAATTGGCCCTCACTACTCGCTAGGATTGCTAGTGACTATCTGGGATACTGAGGTGAGAAGGATTCTGAAATCAATGGACTAAAAGACCTGATTGATTAGTGATGTCTACCTAGGAGCATGAGGTGCTGTATTTGACATCTGGGTTTTGAGTGAGATACCTGTATTCAAATCCCAGTTTGAAAAGCATGGGAATTTTTTTTTTTTTTT
>NW_012102621.1:1777697-1805279 GCF_000951045.1 Mandrillus leucophaeus | reverse complement strand
TGCCACAATAAACATACGTGTGCATGTGTCTTTATAGCAGCATGATTTATAATCCTTTGGGTATATACCCAGTAATGGGATGGCTGGGTCATATGGTACTTCTAGTTCTAGATCCTTGAGGAATCACCATACTGTTTTCCATAATGGTTGAACTAGTTTACAATCAAGCATGGGATTTTAAACTTTAAAAAGTCTCTCTCCTAATGCTGTCCCTCACCTTGTTCCACCCACCAACAGGCCCTGGTGTGTGATGTTCCTTTCCCTGTGTCCACATGTTCTTTTTCATTTTCTTAGATCAGTTGCCTAATCTGTTACCAACCTAAGGGGATTACATGTAATAATCCATGAGGATGTTGCTGGCATAAGTAGATGCTCAAAACAATTCCTCTATCTCTTCCCATTTCCTTCCCTTTCCTTTACATTCTTCGGGACCCAAAAACCATAAGAGAGTATTCTCTTTTCAGGACTCTCACCAATGCAGTCAGTGTAATTGTAAGTGCTTCAACCAACCAGTGGAAGGCCTCCAGATAAAGATGGGAACCCCTCTCTGCCTTATACCTGACCAACATAAGACTGTTGAGAGTTATGAGTTCCAGACATCAACAGCAGCGGTAATAACCTTTCTCTTTGCTGTTTTCAGCACAGCCATAAAAAGAGGAACATGATATGATCGACAGGCCTAGAAGACAGGGTGTTTTTAGGAGCAAATAGTGTTGGAAGGAATTGCCAGAATGAGGAAAACAGGAAAAGACCTCAATACACTGTGTAGTGTACAGTACTGAGCTTAACAGATTACTGATGGAATTTTTCGAATACCTCCTCAGAGGCCCGAAGCCTAGAACTTTAATAGCTCTGTATTCCTGAAGATAAAGAATTTCTTGATTAGGATGAGAAATGCAATTCCCATCCATTGGACTTCAACTAGAGAAGAATGTCCAGTTTTAGATTCTCCGTGACTCTTATTTTCTTCTTCATTCTGTAGACTGATCCATTCTTTTAAAAAAATGTATATTTTTAGATCCTGGTCTGCAGAACAATAAATCAGCAAAATTCCAATAATTAGTACTGGGGAGAATCAACTTGTTAATACTGTTGCCATTTTCATTTTAATATTTTTTTATGGGGGAGGTCAAAGTGGGTGGATCATTTGAGGTCAGGAGTTCAAAACCAGCCTGGCCAACATGGTGAAACCCTGTCTCTACTAAAAATACAAAAATTAGCTGGGTGTGGTGGTGTGTGCCTGTAATCCCAGCTACTTGGGAGGCTGAGGCAGGAGAATTTCTTGAGCCCAAGAGGTGGAGGTTGCTGTGAGCAGAGATCATGCCATTGCACTCCAGCCTAGGTGACAGAGCAAGACTCCATCTCAGAAAAGTAAATAAATAAATAAATATATAGCAATACTAATTTTTATTGTATTTATTTATTTATTTTTGCTCAGGACTGGCAGCATGGTAGGTGGGAAGGTTGTGTAAGTTTAGGATTCTATCCAATATGGGTGAAAACTCCAATTTACCACCTTACTTTTACCTCTCTGAGACTCAGGTCCTCATATGTCAAATTCCACTAGAGGTATTTACACATTTCAGGATTTTTGTAAGATCTGAAGTTCATGGGTCACTTCTTTTTTCTAGCTGATGTGGTTGGTGCCAGTGTCATTTTCCTTGTGTGAAGCAGGTTCACTGTGCACCGCTTACCAACTTGCCTGAGTGTGGTAAGACAGAATACCCACACACATCAAGTTAGATAAAGTGAATTCATTATTTGCAGATAGGCAGCAAAGGATGCTAGAAGCCTAGGATTCATGTTGAGCTGATCCCCCAAGGCTCAAGAAAGCTGCTCAGGGTGGAGAGAGTTTCATCTGTGCATGCCCCACTTGCATCCCAGCTGACAGACTGTGGAAAGTCGTTCACCTGAGTTCTGTACCTTGGGGAACTTGACTTTCTGGGCTAAAGCGTGGAAGGACATCCAGTTCTGGGGAATGGAACAGAGCCTGGGCTGTTCCATCCAGTTCTTTCCTATCTCAGGATGTTGCATTCTTTGCACATTCTACAGTTACTTAAGAGAACTACAAGTGAAAAACAGGGAGAACTAGGTTAGTGCAAGACCACTCAGAGAACTGTCCTGCACCCTCAGCTCATCTCTGAGTTTTGCCGCAGCTGATGCTCACTGACAGTGTCCCACTTCAGTTCCCCACTGTGTTTCTCCACTTTCCTGTCTCACAGCTTGATATGGTTTGGCTGTGTCACCACCAAAATCTCATCTTGAATTGTAGTTCTCATAATGCCCGCATGTAGTGGGAGGGACCTGGTGGGAGGCAATTGCATCATGGGGGCAGTTTCCCTCATGCCCTTCTCATGAGATCTGATGTTTTTATAACAGGCTTCCCCCTTCACTTGGCTCTCATTCTCCTTCCTACCACCATGCAAAGAAGGATGTGTTTGCTTCCCCTTCCGCCATGATTGAGGCTTCCCTAGCCATGCTGAATTGTGAGTCAATGAAACCTCTTTCCTTTATAAATTACCCAGTCTCTGGTATGTCTTTATTAGCAGTGTGAGAACAGACTAATACAGGGCTTTTATCAAAATGGTGGCAGCTCACTCAAGCCTCGCATAGGTGGAGCCGAGGAATATAGGGAGTTTACACCAACAGGACCACCTTCAACTAGTGGGTGATGGGAGTCAGTGGATAAATGCCCCAGCCTCCCAGCCTTCACAGGGAATATTCTGAGGTGCATTCTACACAGTTCCTCAAAGAGCTCCTAGTAAGATGATCTCTGGTTGCTCATAGTAGTAACAAACTCCATAATGTCCCCTTCACCAGCTTTTCATCCTTCCCCTTCTCACTTGCTCTACTCCCTGATTCCAACTTTTGGAGATAATCTCTCAAATAAAGTACCTGCACCCAACTCCTTGTCTTGGATTCTCTTTTGGAGAGATTCAAATAGACACCGAAGCTCTGTTAAATATTCTTCATCTTTCTAGTACTCACACTTTTTCCTTCATTTCCCACACTCATGGATGATTTAATTTCTTCCTCAAGATTAAGAAGATACACCATCTTCTTATCTTCTCTGTCTCTCTGTCCATCTTTCTCTTACTTTTATTTTTAGGGAAATGGGGTTGCTCTCTCTCTAGAGCCAATGCTTTTATTTTGTCTTTAATAAACCTGGTTCTCCATCAGCATCATCCATTTCAATCAATGACACCACTATCCTTTCAGTTGCTTAAGCCAGAAACCTGGGGGTCTCCTCTTCTTATCTCCTAATCAATCACCAAATCCCAAATGTTTCTTGATTTTTTCCACTTCTTTATCTGTTAATCTTCGTTGGGTATCTGCTATGTGCTGAGCATTTTATGAGCTTTACAAGCTGCTTCTCATTTATATCCCTATAGAAATGGTACCTTTTATAACATGGTACTATTTTTATCCCCATTTATAGATGACAAAATGCAGGCGAAGAGAGGTCAAGGAACTTGCCCAAGGGTGTTTGAGCGAGTACATGGGGACTAAAACATGAATCTTTTTCCTAATTGCAGAGCTCATGTTCTTCCACTCATGTGCTATTCCACCTGCACGTCTTCAAAGGCATTGCATTCTGACAGTTGTTCCTTCCCATGCCATCATCTCCACTCTCTCCTCCTCAGAGATGTTCTTCCCTTTTGCCATTATCCATGATGATGTCTTGTCTGTTTCAGACAGTAGGCTCACAGAAATTATTTATCGGATGAACAAGCCTTCATGTAACTAATTATTTCCACTATATGTATTATCATCTACATTAACATGTAATTGTTTCATTATTCTTTGTTATCATTAAAAAGACATAAAGAATTATGGGCTTTGGAGTCAGAGAGGCCCAGAGTCAAACTCCATTGCCATCACCCACTAGTTATGTGACCTTGAGTGATTCACTTAACATTTCCAAGCCTTAGTTTTCTCATCCACAAAATATAGATTAAAAATTGCTCCTGGCTGGCTGTGGTGGCTCATGCCTATAATCCCAGCACTGTGTGAGACCAAGGCAGGAAGATTGCTTGAGCTCAGGAATTTAAGATCAACCTGGGCAACATAGCAAGACCTTGTCTCTACTAAAAACTAAAGCAAAACAAAACAACAACTACAAAACAAACAAACAAAAAAACAACCCAGCATGGTGGTATGCTCCTATAGTCCCGGCTGCTTAAGAGGTTGAGGGTCGCTTGAGCCCAGGAGATCGAGGCTGTAGTGAACAGTGATTGTGCCACTGCACTCCAACCTGGGCAACAGAAGGAGACCCTGTTTCAGAAAAAAAAAAAAAAAAGGCAAAGGTGGGGGCAAAGATAGGGGAGCTAGAGAGGAGGGAAAGATGGTATCTGAACTGGACTTTGCAAGATGAAGCAGGGAGTGGGGAAGAGGATTCTGGATGCAGAAAGACAGGTGCAAAGAAGTGAAAATGCCTAAATGTTTTGGTCATCTTGGGTCTAGAGAAATTTTATGAAGCACTTCATCCCGTCTTGTCCCTAAGCCTTATCCCATATCCCTGGTGGCAGTTTCCTCTCTTTTACTTCTCACATTCTTGATTTTATTTCCATTTCTTCTGTTTCTTCTCTCACAACTCCAGGAGCAAAGTCTCATTCTTTTCGTCTTCTCATGGCTTCTACAGAGCCATGTAGTTTTCTTTTTCATTGCCTTTTTTTTTTCAAAGTCCAGGCACTCAAAATTTTCTTTAATCCCCAAGTGACTTCTCAAGGGATTCCTCTTAACAAAAACAGTTCCTACATATAAAAGGAATTCTCATGCCAACTAATAATATAATTAAGGTTTTCACATCTGCTGCACTTGTGTTAGTATTAGATTGCTATCCCTTTGGGAAGTAGAGCTATGTTTTATTGAACTCAGAAAGCTAGACAATGCTCAACCATGTGACCTACTTTCTGCAGGCACTGGGTACACAGGGACGAGAGAATGTGGATTTGGCCCTTCAAGGGACCACAGTCTATATGAGTAAACAAGCATTGAAAACAACTATTTCAATGCTAGATCATAAGCACAACATTGAAAATTGTGTAAGTCTCAGCAAAATAACAATTTAATATCACAACTTGAAGTTGTCCATTTCATGTCTTCTCCTCTGGACAGTAATTTCTTTGAAGGAAAGGTTTTTCTTGAGGAGGAACTAAGTCTTCTTTATTTGCCGTTTTATTCCAAGTGCTTGGCAGAATGATGGGCACCCAAGACAAGCCCAGTACACATTTGTAGAATTAAAGCATGAATGATGGAACGGATTTTTAAAAATTAGGTGGTGGTGGCAAGGATAGGGAGGTGGGGAGGATGGTACTACGGATGTCAGCAGCTGAACTGGGATTTGCAGGATGAAACAGAGGAGTAGGAAAGCATATTCTGGACACATGACAAACTATGTGCAAAGAAGTGGAGATGCAGAAGAGCTTTGAATTTGGAGAACTGTAAATGGTTTGGTAGAACTGGAACAAATGCAGGGATATGGGATCAAGAAGGGAAGGGCTCCAGAGACAAGCGATGCAGCCTTTCTGTATTGTCTATGCTGAACCTAGCGCAGTGCTGGCTTCAGAATAAGCATGCATTGCTTGGTGGTTTTAAACTTTTGAGTTCCTTAGCATGCATGATAGACGTGCACATTTTCAAGTCACGGAAGATTACTATTTAAGGTCTCTAGGGAAGAAGTAGTCAAAGAGTAGTCCAAAGACCAGAAATATCAGCGTGACCTAAGAACTTGTTATAAATGCACATTCTCAGGCCCTCCCAGACCTGCTGGATCAGAAACTCTGGGGACAGAGCCCAGCAATCTGTATTTTAACAAATTTTCCACATGATTCCAGATTTACACCCAAGTTTGAGGGTCACTGCTCTGAGGGATGGAGCTAAGAAACAATGAGAAAACAAAACCAAAAAAGCCACAGATGTTTTTGATGATCTGTCCAGCTTGAGAATTTCTCTTTAAATGTATGTTTCGTCTTTATTGTCATTGGTTTAGCAATGAACTGACAGATTTACTCCACCTTTTGGAACTAGCCTGGGCTTCTCTGAAACACCTGTGCCCACTAGGTCCATACTGAAAACATAAAATAGATCAGAATCTAGGGAGGGAGGAGAGCTAGTCTCTGATGTTCACAGGCTCCAAAAAGGAAGGAAAAGCAATTGTCTCTTTGCCGAAGACATTGAATCATAGACAAGAGATGCCCTGAGAAAATAAAGAGAAGCAAATTTAGAACAAGCAACAAGAGATATTTTTGCATTCAGCATTCACTCAACTTGCAGGATTTGGGTGGTTTATGTCTTTCAATGAATATGCAAGATTATTCTTTTCACCCAAATATAATTAACACTATTCAGTATTTTTATTCAACACACAATATACCATATAGACAATATTAAACGGACAATGCCCAATTATAGTGAACACCAGAGAATATTTTTATTAAATAGAAAATTCAATGATAAGAGGTTTCTACAAGATTATTTGCTATGTCATTTATTCTTGGATCAAGCCCTGGAAGAGCCTTGATTCCCTATGTCTAAAGAAGTGTGCTCTTTGAACGGGTGGTTTCCCTGGACGTTAATCACTTCTTGAATAATACAAGTGACAGTTATAATAAAAGGATCTGTGTTCGGGTAATTTCCTTGGTTAGAGTACATTTATTTGAGCATGTTGCTGGTAACATCCAGGCTAGAGGTTCAGTCTTTGTGTAGGCAGTAAGAACGAGAAGATGAATAATTAGGGATGAGGAAAAATAAAGGAAGAAAGTGGACAGTAACATACAAGACCTTGCATTTCCACTGAGGAGAGCCTGCGAAGCTGAATCCAAATACCGTAGGACCTAGAGACACCACCACTCTTCCAAAAATGATGATGGTGGTGATGATGATAATAAAAGTAAAAGTAATAATAATGGCTGGCAGGTATTCAGTACATATACCTATATTGTGTTCAATGCTTTATAGGTATGCATTTGCCAGACTTTCAAAACAAACTGGGGAAGGTCCTAGCATCACTTCATGGAGATTTAACCTGGGAAGGGCTAAGAAATGTCCCCAAAGGTCACATTCATAGTAAGGGACTGAACCAGGCTTCAAGTCCAGTAAAGCTTGTGCTCCTCACCACTGCATTGCACTGCCTCTGGCAGGGAGGACCTATAATGTTAGGATGGTATTGATGAATCCATGTTGTATGTAGCATGATCTAACATTTATTGGACATGTGATATGTGCCATGCATCATGCTAAACATTTAACATACCTTATCCCTCTTAACTCTCCTATTAGATAATATACATTTTTTTTTTTTTTGAGTCACAGCCTCAGTCTGTCCCCCAGGCTGGAGTGCAGTGGTACGATCTTGGCTCACGGCAACCTCTACCTCCTGGGTTCAAGCTATTCTCCTGCCTCAGCCTTCTGAGTAGCTGGGATTACAGGTACGTGCCACCACGCCTGGCTAATGTTTTTGTATTTTTTAGTAGAGACAGGATTTCATTATGTTGGCCAGGCTGGTCTCAAACTCCTGACCTCAAGTGATACGCCTGTCTTGGCCTCTCAAAGTGCTGGGATTATAGGCATGAGCCACTGTGCCTGGCCCCAGAAAGTATACTTCTCATCTTCACATCTTATGGATTGCAAACATATTTGGAGCACTATGTTGTAATTGTTGGAAGCGGGAGTGGAAATCAGAAATGACTCCCAGATCTGTGAAACCTCATGGATGACCTATGGATTTGAACCTTTGAAAAAAATTGAGGACAAGAATGGAATGATTCTATAGCTCAGTAAGTTTCCTCTAAGGAAAGCTTCATCTCATAGAAAATAATAGCTCTGCTGAAGCCTTCTAGTTTGCCTTGAATTGAAATACACGGAGCCCCTACTCAGTCATTATCATCACATGGTGTAATACCGGTGCTTTTATATCACTGTGGACCCAGAAAATTATGCACCATTCACGGGCCATGTATAAAATGATAGCAAAACTACCATCAGTTACTGATCTGTGGACAAAATATCCAGCATCTTATTTAAGTGGCTCATATCGTTTAAAAAGATCTTGCAGATTACTCAATGGTTAATGCTTTAATGGAACATTTAGCCTTTGGTCTACTCATGTTCTTGTAGTGCCTGTGGCATAGACAGAATCAGCCTGTGAAAATAGAGGATACAGCTATCTAAAAGAATGCAAGCAAATGTGTTTTCACTTACAGTGTCAATATTTAGTAAATATATTTCAAACCTTACTGTGCATACAGATCACTTAAGGATCTTGTTGAAACACAGATTCGGATTCAGTAGATCTAGGGATGCTGAGATTCTGTGTTTGTTACAAGCTCTCAGATAATATCAATGCTGCCCATAGCTAGACCACACTGTGAGTAGCAAGAATCCAGGTTTTAGTCAGGGCACAGTGGCTCATGCTGTAATCCCAGCCCTTTGGGAGGCTGAAGCAAGAGGATCACTTGAGCCTCGGAGTTTGAGACCAGCCTGGAGAAGAACATAGTGAGACCCTGTCTCTACGAAAATAAAATAAAATAAAATAAAATAAAAAGGCCAAGTGCGGTGGCTTATATCTGTTATCCGAGCACTTTCGGAGGCCAAGGTGGGCAATTACTATGGTCAGTTCGAGACCAACCTGGCCAACATGGTGAAACTCCATCTCTACTAAAAATACAAAAATTAGCTGGGCATTGTGGCACATGCCTGTAATCCTAGCTACTCGGGAGGCTGAGGCAGGAGAATTACTTAAACTCAGGAGGTGGAGGTTGCAGAGAGCTGAGATCTCGCCACTGCACTCCAGCCTGGGCAACAGGGTTACATTCCATCTCAAAAAAAGAAAAAAGAAAAGAAAAGAAAAGGAAACTAGGTTGTAAAAAATCTGAGTTAATATATGTATACAATTCCTGCCCTTCCTCAAAGATCTTAATAACCTCAAAAATCATTTGTCAAATCAGTACAAGGAGTTTCAATCAGCAAAACTTAAACTCAGTAATTAAATCTACTACAGTACTAGGGTGAACATCTAAATAAAAATGTCCAAGAATAATTGCCAACAACCATTCAAGGATTATACGTTTTGCAACTACCATATGTTGAGGACTTATTGAATGTCAGACATCCTGCAGAGTTTGTTCTGTGGTCTCCATTATGTTGGAGTCTAAATTCAGGCAAACTAGATACTGTAAACAGAAGAGGGGAAGATGCTACCCACGGGTACAGTTTATTAAGCTATTACCCTGTATCAGTCACATTATAGACATTATCCCAATTAATCATCACAGTGAAAAGAGGGAAATATTATCATTGTCCCTATTTTTCAGAACAGGAAGCCAGGATCCAGAGAAGTTAAGCCATTTCCTCAAATTCTTAATGTTCTTAAGTGGGAAACCAAGATTTTGAACCCAAAGTCTGTTGACTTATTACCTAGCTTCTATTGAATTCTGCATCATTTGTAATGAAAACTTAACTCCTAATCCTAACACAAGGTTAAACAGCAAGTAGGATGGGGTGGGGAGAATTAAGATGTTTCCTGAAGTGTACACGTGTGCACACACACGCACACACACACACAAACTCCTGAATTTGGGCTGAGAACATGGGTCTGCTAATAAACCCTTACTTACTTCTGGGCATTCCACAGTCTTCCAGGTCATTAGCCTCGTAGCTCCCATTCGAATCCATACCATTAGTAGCTGCAATCAGCTATAATTCTGAAAAGCCTCCTCTAAAAATCCTCACAGATTGGCAATTTCCCACTGTGCCTCAAGCGTTAATTCAGCTAGGTCAATCAACCAGCCCTTAACACTGAGCAAGATCACCTGCAAAGGCATTTCTAATAGACACATCTGAGGAGAGGGCTGAGTAGGTGAAACTGTAGGGATGATTTTGTAACCAGAATATTTCAACCCTTGGAGAACTAGAGGTGCTTCTGAGGCAGTGAGGTGAGAAAAGGGGGATTTCAAGGAATTTTGGTAGCACAGGTAGCCTCTTACTTACCCAGGGGGGATGCAACGGACTAACCTTACATGTTCTGAAATCAGATATACACAATATCGCTACTATATTCAAAAACATGCTAATTAAGAGAGGACAGGACTTGTAACAATCAGAAGAAAGGCCATTGGGAACTAAGAACCTGATTAGATTATGCAGGTTTTAGAGGCTTGATTGTGTTAGGGGGTTTGTAGGAATGAGGAGAGAGGATAGTGGAGAATGTAGTGTGAGCTTGTTTTTAGATTGAGAGAAGACCTTTAAAAGACGTATGCAGTTGATGGAAAAATGATGGGGTGTGCTGTATTGATCAGAGTTGAATTTTCTTATCTTGGAGGGTAGAAAAATATACGCTAATTAATACATGCATAAAATGCATTTGATTGGAGCAATGACCTCCAAGGCAAGATATGTGCAAAAAAGAGGAAAAAACTCATTGGGATATGGAAAGAAAATATTAGAGCTACTAATAAATAATGTTTAGCTTGACTTCAAAATGAAGAAGGAAATTAAGCTTTACTAATATGTAGCATATGATTGAAAGGGAGTAAGTATACAGTGTATAAATGAATATGCATACATGTGGGTATATCATTAAACATTTTTTCCTGGTAAGGATGAGACTCCTTAGTAACATTATTTATATGTGAATCTGTGTGTTTGGAAATATTGGAAATGTGATGTTGGTAGAAAGAAAATGTACTGGAATGGATAAAGTGTTAAATATTTATATAATGGAACATTAGACAACTATTAAAATGAATATACTTGCTTTAGATAAATCTTAAAATATCAAATTTAAAAAAGCAAGCTGCAGAATAACGTGTTCGGTGTGATTCCATTCATGCATATTTTGAAAGCATACAAAATAGCAGTCTGTGTCATTTATTTCCGTATATAGAGAGGATATAATATTGTGGATAAGATGGATGCTTGCTAATTTCAGAGTAGTTGTCAACACCTGGGAGAACATTAAGGCTGCGAGATGAGGAATACTACAAAGGAAGTTCTGAACAAAACATGAACGTGTTCAGTCTGGCAGATGGGAGTGTGGTTGCTTGCTAGTTTATTAAATGAATCTATATTCTTTTGTCTGTTCATAACACTTTATAATAGTCAAATCAATGAAATGTGCTAAATTGGTGGATTGAGCAGAACATATCCTGGAAAGTTAGGTTTGTAAGTGTGGGAAGGCTGCAGAAAGTTTACTTTCTTGGGACCCCAGAAGTAAGGTGAGCTGAAAACACGTTGTTCAAGCAAGAGAAGCAGAGGATGCAGCCAAGACTAAACTGCTGCTGCTTCTCGGTGTCCATTGATGGGGTTAGACTCTGTCTTTGGCCTAACGGCATCATAATGAGCAGAACCGCATGCAGATAAACAGTAATCATGAGCAACATGACAGGTGATCCTGTGAGCCTCATGCTGGGGGAGGTAGGGTGAGTTTGAGAATAATGTGAGAGAATCCCGAACACTGAGCTCACAGGGGCTAGCCGGGTCAGTGGTTCTTAACCCCAGGTGCATGTTAACAACACCCAGGCTGCTTAAGTTCTCTGACTTCTCCGCAGACTAATTGAATCACTAGTATCTCTGAGGTTGGAGACCTGGCCTGGGCACCTAATATAAAGTTCCTTTTTTTATGGGTGAGTAGTATTCCGTGGTATAAATATACCACATTTTCTTTATCCACTCATTGGTTGATACAGTTCATACATGCAACCAAAAACCACTTGTACCTGTAAAGTGATTGAAATAAAAATAAAAAATAAAATACATAGAGTTCACTAGCTGATTCCAAAGTGCAACCCAAGTTGATATCAGTGGGGCATAATGTATTTCCCAGGGTGCCATAACCGTGGGTTTTGTCTGTTTTTACTCCTCCTGGCTCGGTAACAACCAGTGTAACTTGTGTTTGCAAACACACGTTGCCTTACGTGCTCTGCTCATTACCTTTTCTGCTCAGACACAAACCTCAGTGGGAAATGGGACGTAGAGTCAGTGGCCCTTAAGGAAATTACATGATACGGGGACCAGGTCTTTAAAATTAGGAAACAAAGGTCCTAAAACAAGAAATGCCTTGGCCCAAAGACACACAGCTGATTAGCAGTAGGTCCGGGATTTAAACGCTAATTTTCTGACATGATCTTGAAATTAAAGAAAGTTCCATGAAGGCGGGTTTGTTTTCCTCAGCTGATCCTGTTAACCTGCACCGACTTACGCAGGCATTGCTGAGTGGACCTTCTTCTGAGCACAAAGCAATTTATAATTATCCTAATTGTATGGAAATAAGAGCTTTCCAAACATGTGAAGGGTCATAAAAAACATCTTGTTCAGTTAGCTATTTTAAGTATTCCCACTGTGATCTCGTTTTGAACATACATTTATTTTATTTTTGAGGGAGTGTTTGGTTAGTGCTGAAAAGCTCTCAACTACCCTCTATTTGAATGGGTTTGCATTAAATATTAGAAGTCAAATTAGTAAGGTTCTGAAGGACTCTAGTCTGAAAGAAAGGCTGGGAATGGAGTGGGCTCAATAAAAATCAAGCAATAGAAATAATAATAATAATAGCAAACCCTTATGAGCACTTGCTGGGCACTTTTCTTAGTGCTTTAAGTGATAGGGTTGCTGCCAGATTTAGCAAATGAAAGCAGAGAGCACCCAAATAAATTTGAATTCCAGCAAACGACAAACAATTTCTTACTCTAAGTATGTTCCTGTATTTTCTTTGCTGATTCTGTCAACTCCACTAAATGAATTAACACCATTTAACCTTTACAATCCTATGTGGTAGGTTTAATTAATTCCCAAAATACAGAGGAGAAAATGGAGGCAGTGTTAGGTAATTTATCCAAAACGACAAAGCTACTATGTAGCAGAGTTGGGATTTGAACCTAGGAAGTCCAGCTAACCACCATGATACACTGCCTGTTCAACAACGATTCAGTCTGCAGACATTTACTCTGTGTCTGGGGGACTTCCTAATATCCAGATGTCCCTGCTCACCCCCATAGATTCTGATGCAGTAGGTCTAGGAGTGGATCCTTGGTATCCACTGAAACTGATGTGCCTGAAATCTGAGATCCTCCAAACGTGATCATCTCTGTGCCTCATGATTCTTGATCCTGGCTGCACATTGGAGTCACCTGGGGAGGCTGTGGTTCATTTGGTGTGGGGTGGAGCCATTGAGTGATTCCACCATAGGAGCCAAGGTTAAGAATCACCACTACAGTATAGTAGTACCTCTTGGCTCTACCTTGATTCAATGGTAAGTGAACACACATGGTTGAAACACTCCTAAGGAAGTTAAGGATAAAGAAAAAAGAGTAAGATTAGCGATGTCCCTTCAAGATAAGGAACCTTCCCCTCACCTGATATCTGAATACTTATTTTGGCATCAGTTCATTCAACATCTGTATGCGAAGAACCAACTGTGAGCTCAGTGGGGAGATGCGTAGAATCAATTACTATCTAGACACATGCCTGGGAGGCAGGATGGCACTCAGGAAACCTGTGACTCAATCCTCAGTCAGGTGCCCCCACTTTTCCACTCTACCCAAATCCCCTTTCAGATAATCAAGACCAGGATTCCAACTTTACTTCTCAAAGCCACCCAGAGTCACAGCACCTGTCTAGGCAACACCCATGCCACCCATTTGTCTTGCCTGCCTTTCTTCTTCTTTGTAAAGCTTACCCGTTCTGTGTTTCAGTTCCTCCTAAAGCTCTTCCAGGCATTTAGAACTCAAACACTGATCTTACTGGAGCTCCTACGTAAATACCTGCCTGCGGATTGATATTTAGCCACTACTAAAGAGTTTGTGCTGGGGTAGGGGTGGGGAGTATCATGGAAGTACCTTCCTTTTGTGGACTACAGGGATTCTGCATCCCCCAATCAGACTTCAAAAGTCTCCAGGTGGGTAGGCACACTACACTAGAAAGGAATTATTAAACCTCAGAGTTATTAAAGTCCAACCTTTTCCATTCATTTAACAAATGTCAACAAAGTGCTGGGTACTGGGCTAGATCATGGGAAAATAAGGCTGATGGAGACGGACAAGGTCTCTCTCCCCATGGGGCTTATATTCAGTCTAAGATAAGTCCAGATGACATAGCTTCCTCCTAGTAAACATGATACAGGAACAAAGTCTTAGGTCTAATTGCAACTTGTCCTAAAGCAAAAGGGATCATGGCATGGTCCACCATAACTCCTACTCTGATATAATGTCCAAGCAGCACCATTTCAGTGGCAGGGATGTGGGCTGCATTGCTGAGATTTGAGAGATTTGAGACCACAGACCTTCGTCCCTTGAAACAGGCTCTGGTCAGGTATTCATTTCAGTTCTCAGTATTCATTAAGTATTTCCTAAGATGATAACCATGACTAATATTTAAGAAGCTCTTTTGATGTGCAAAACTCTATATGATTACTTCATTTTAACTTTACAATGAATAGCTGCAAGATTGCCAAGGATGTAAAGGAAGCAGAGATTGACCTGCAAACAGCCTGACTCTAGAGCAGTGTTTCTTAACCTTTTTTTTTAATTATCCCTCTAAGAAGCCCTTTAAAACACTTTTTATTAATTGACCCTCTCATATGAAATTTTAATGATATAGATATACTGTTTATATAGCGTGTATATCTGATAAGTATTTAATGTATTGGATACATATCTGTGCTTTAAACATAAAATAGTAAGTTTTTATTCATCCTCAGAACCAATTCTTGCCCCCTTGGAGGCCATAGTACCCCCACTGGGAATACATATCCCAACTACTAGGCTAAACCACCTTTCTACACTTCATGGTGTTCTTATGTGCAAAATACTGGTTTATTAGTTGCTTCCCTGACTCCAAGCAAAATGCCTTGCCCTGCAATATGAGGAATTTCATATCCTAATTGATAACAAACTGTTTCAAAGATTGAAAGAGTAATACAGCATTAGCTGGTTCACCATAAAACATAGCTCCTTGTTGCGAACACTTGGGTATAGCCTGGGAGGTAGTATGCCCTATCTACAAATAACAACAAGAAGCAAACTAGTGTTCTTGCCCAGATGTTGTCTCTTCCCTGTCTTCAATGAGGGAATCTCCACTTGTTAACTGTGTGACTTTGGGTTGATCATTATTGCCTCTGAGCCTCGGCTCCCTCATCCATAAGATGGGAGTGATGATAGTGCCACCCCATGAGGCTGCTGTGTGAATTAAATAAGGTAATGTACATGAAGTGCTTAGCACAGAGGCCCACACAGAATAAGAGCTCATAATAGGTTCATAGGGTCACAGGTTGGGTTCCCTGGAAGCAGATGCTGAGAGGGAGTTTGGGTATTAACCCCCGGACAAGGAAGGAGATGAAGGCAAAATGTTTGGTAATGATTACATGGGGAAGAAAGGGGAGGAACAGAGACATGAATCATGATGCAGGTTCAACAAAGCTTGGCTGACTTGGCCATAAGCTCTGGAGCAAGTAACTCCCATCAGGTTGGCCAGCATTAGGCCAGAATGGCCTGGCTTATTTCTTCCCACCCTATTCAATCACTGGATACCCCGGAAGGGCATGACCTCTGACCAGGCTGCTCTCTGCACCTGAATGAAGAGTTATGGGCTGTCTACCAACCGTATTCGCAATAGCTGTGCAGCAAGTCCTGCTTGAAGAATGATCTGAGTGGCACACCTCTACTTATGTGTCTGCCACGGTCATCATCCTTATCATCATCATCATCTTCATTGTTATAAGAGAAATGTCATGATCATATCAACAAGTTGTCCTCAAGGGAGGTGGAGATATGCCCCATTTCCCTGCTGTCACCTAGCAAGCTTCATCCACTCAGCCATAGCTCCCTCCACATATTTGAAGGGCATGAGGACTTCTGGAGTGAGACATGTGACCCTAGGGGTCAAACTCATGTCTCCAGAGAGCAGGCCTGCTTTGATGGATAGACTGATCAGGCAAACATAAGACGAGCTGGGAAGGACAAGGACTGCCCTGAGGAGAGTGGGCTTTGCCTGACCTGCTCAGCAGACTGTCCATATTTCATGGATCTTCTGATGTCATTGCAACCCATAGACTGGGACTTTAGTGGATGTATCTTGCTGGTGCCTGAAAATTGCAAGCTGCCTGGGACTCACTCTCTTGCCATTACCTATAGTGGAAATATTGACTGAACCCCGTCCTCTAACACACACACACACACAGAGACATACATACACAAACCCACTTGCAAACATTATAGTCACTCACATACATTTATAGACACACACATAAATACTCACAAACCCACACATATAGAAATGATCAGAGACTAATTTGACAATTATTTATTAAGCATCTACTGTATGTAGGGCCCTGTTGGAGGCACAGTGGTTACAGCAGTTAACAAAACTGATAATAAAATGTATACTCATGGAGTATACATATTGTCTGGAGTGAGGAGAGGGGCAAACATGGGGAATAATTAAAATATGTGAGCTGGTGGTAAGTGCAAAGGAGAAAAATAAAACAAAGGGAACAAGAAGTGATAGGGAGGTAGTAATTTTAGACTGCACTTCTTGGGCTTTTACTTTGTATCAGACACTGTGCCAACTCTTTTTTTTGTTTGTTTGTTTTTTTGAGATAGAGTTTTGCTCTTATTGCTCAGCCTGGAGTGCAATGGCATGACCTTGGCTCACTGCAACCTCCGCCTCCTGGGTTAAAGCGATTCTCCTGCCTCAGTCTCCCGAGTAACTGGGATTACAGGCATGTGCCACCATGCCTGGTTAATTTTTGCATTTTCAGTAAAGATGGGGGTTTCACCATGTTGGCCAGGCTGATCTCAAATTCCTGACATCAGGTGATCTGCCCTCCTCGGCCTCCCAAAGTGCTGGGATTACAGGTGTGAGCCACCACGCCCGGCATTGCCAACTCTTTTCATATATAGTATCATTTAATCTTCACATCTTGGTGGTACAGGCATTATAACTCTCCCCTTTTCATAGATGAAAGAATTGAGATATAGAGAGATTAAGTACCTTCCCCAGGCTACACAGGTTGTCAGTGGCAGAGTTAAGATGTAATGTAAGACAGTCTACTTCTAAATCCTGTGCTCTTAATTTATCAAACCGTATTGACCCAGAGATATCCCCAGTGACAAATATTCACATCACATCCAAACATACAGGTAAGCAGTTACACAAATACACACAAGGATGCAAACACATACAAGTGAATTCAGTGAGAAATATACACCTAAACAAAGGCACATACACACATCAACGCTTGCATGAATGCACACACACACACCTGTGTGCACACACCCCTCTGGGCAGGTGAAAAGCAGATGCTATTGCCCCATCTATATTGCCTCCTCCAATCTTGCAGAGCCCATGTGGATTTAATAGGATGCAGGATGCAGTCCCTGAGTCACTCATGCACTCCAAACATGACAATTGCCTTCCTCCCAGCAACCACCAGCACCATCAATGCAAGCTCATTACTGTGACTGACAAGGAAGACAGCCCATCAGAATAGTGGCAGCCACCTTGACTGAGGGGCAGGAAGAAGGGGACAGAACAGTGACTGTCAAGCCTCAAATTAAGCAGATGTCATTTTATAAATGGGATTAGGATGGAAGAGCAGAGGTGGTCACTCTCTTGGAAATCATTACCAGCAGGTGAGGAATCTGCTAGGAAATAATTTAGCCTATGAACATTTATTTTCCAATGACTGTGCCAACTGTTCTCCAATTTCTCATCCCCTCAAATCTTCCCAAACAGCATTTTTTATTCACAGCTTACCAATGATTATTGACATTAGAGCCTATAGAAATGATCATTTGATCCAACCTACCCCACCCATTTCACAGGTGACTAAACTGAGATATGGGCAGGGGAGATTTACTTACTTAAGATTACTAGAGTTGATGAGAGAGAACAAAATCAGAACTTGGACTTCAAGGTTCCCGAGTGAGGTTTGTAAAGTGGAATTCTTTCTCTGAAAGAACAGCATCTTAATATCCCTTTAATGAGTGGACTGTTATGATACAAAATGATTGGGGTAGGGACAACGACAAGTCTGTTCTCATTCATTTTCCATACCCTGTATGTTAATTACTCTACATGTTATCAACTTTAACATGTTATTAGCATGTGATATGTATTTGGCATTTTTCATATACAGATACCTCATGTACATTATCTCATCTGCTCTGTACCACAATCGCAGGAGGCAGGTACTATTATTACTCCCATTATATAGATGAACAGATAGAGGGCTAGGAGCATTTCATATGCTGTCTAGGGAAATAACTCAGAAGTATGGGTCCAGAATTTGAATCCAGAGTTTTTGTGACTCCAAACCTTGTGTGTCTGGCCACCAACTTATACTGCTTCCTCCCTAGATTTATGGTTAAGGACATGAATTTCTGAATCAGGCCTTGGTTAATATCTAGCTTTGTTGTGTGATGAATCTGTGATCTTGGGAAGATTGCTATAGATCTGAGCCTCAGTTTCCTTGTATGTAAAATTGAGAGTAGTGCCACATTTTCAAATTAAAGGCACACATTGTTTTCACATTTTTAAAATGTTTCTCAAATTGAAATGTGACTTACAATTGACTTAGGTTATTCCCTTCCTTAATTTTTGAATTGATGGTGCATCTGACAATTTAGGGAATATTAGAACAGAGAAGACACAACAATAAGACCTCAGCTGAGTAAGATACCTGATTAGTTTTAATTCTTTTTTGAGCTTAATTCTTGGTTGGCTATGGAGAGACTTCATCCATGTATCCATGCATCCATCCCTCCATCCATCCATCCATCCATCCACCCATCCACCCATTCATTCATTCCTTGATTCATCAAATAGGTACTGAGTGACTGCACCAGGCAGAGGAATATGACGGTAAACAAGACAAATTGAATTGCTGCTCTGCAGACCTTTCAATTTAATAGAAGTAATATTCTTTAGAATGATGATAAAATTAAAACTTTTAGACTCAGATTTAACATCCATTAAAGGAACATCCAGTAGAGGGACATGGTAGTAAAGACTCCCAAAAATCTGCTCTTGTAATAAGCAAAGAAAACTCTAAAATTGTAAAAAAGGTCAAAATTAACTTTTTCAGAACTCTGTACATTAACAAATGCTTGTAAAAATCCAAGGAGAGTTTATTAAAGAAAGACAACTAAATTTTGTTAGAAATAGAGATCCGTGGCATTCTAACTTGCCTAGTTTTCATTTCCCTCTTCAGCTCTTTGGTAGCCTTGAAAACCAACAGCTTGCAATCATGGTGAAGACCAGAAACCTGGCAGTTGTGAGAAGGGGTGTGAGAATGAGTTTGGAGTGCTCCAAAAGCACGATTCTCAGATATTGTCATTATTCCTCTGTCTGACAGTTCCCTGGAAACATGCACTCAAAAGGCTTATATTTATTTGACCTGACTCAGAGTTTTCTCCATGTGCACAGTCTTTTCCCTGAAGGCATTTGTCCAAAACAATAAGCAGCAATTGTTGAACATAGCAACTGCCTGAGGCAGTGATAAAAATGTGAACAAACAAAACTCTGACCAAAATACTTAAAAGGAAAAGGTGAACAATGAGATGTCCATGGAGGATTTTGAAAATCTCTGCCCTATTCCTGAGAATCTAGAGCCACACACATATGCAAAACTGTGTGCATGCCCTGGTTATATGCATATGCTCAGAAAAGAACTGAGAAGGCCCGTAAGCTTTCACTGCTGGCTGACCTTGATGCTCTATGGAAGCAGGAAATGAGGGCTAAGGCAGAGTTGTTAAAAAAAAAAAAAAAAAAAAAGCAAAGACTTAAATAACTAAAATTAAGAATGAAAGTGAAACCATTACTACTGATCTTACAGAAATAAAAATAATTATAAGGGAACATTATGAACAATTGTATGCCAACAAATTAGAAAACCTAGATAAAATGGGCAAGTTCCTAGGAAGTCACAAATTGCTGACACTGACTCAAAGAGGGATTTATTAGGAATACTTTAAAAAATTCACACAAAACAAGTCTCAGACCCTGATGGTTTCACTGGTGAATTCTACTAAACATTTCAAAAGGAAGTAATAATAAACCTTCACAAAGGAGTCTTTAAAAAAGAAGGGGAAAAAGGTATCAAGAGGATACTTTCCAATTCATTCTATTAAGCCAGGGTTACCTTGATACCCAAATCAGATAAAGACATGACCAAAAATAAGCAGAAAACTATAAACTAATATCCCTTGTGAGTATAGATGCAAAAATCTTCAATAAAATACTAGAAAATTATACTCAGTAAAATATATAAATGATTATACATCATGACAAAGTGGGGTTTATCCCAGGAATATGAGGTTGGTATAATATATTAAAAGCAATTAATGTTATATACTGTATAATAGAATTATGGCAAAAACTCCCATGATTATTCCAATAGATGCAGACAAAGAGTTTGAGAAATCCAACATTCTTTCATGACAAAAACACTCAATAAACTAGGGATGTAAGGGAGCTTCCTCAACATCATAAAGAACATCCTTTGAAAAACCCACAGCTAACACTATTCTTAATGATGAAAGGCTGAATGCTTTCTTCCTAGGACCAGTATCAAGACAAAGATGTCCCCTGTTATTATTTCTATTTAACATTGTTCTAGAGTTTCTAGCCTGGGAAATGAGGCAAGAAAAAGAAATAAAAGGCATCCAAATTGGAAAGAAATCATCAAAACTGGCATCCTGGCATCTCTTACCAGATGACATAATCTTGTATACAGAAAATCTTAAGTTTTTTTAGAAACTGCTAGAGCTAATAAATTATTTCAGCAAAATAACAGGATACAAAATCAATAAGGAAAAATCCATTCTGTTTTCATAAATTTGCCCTGGACAATCCCAAAAGAAAACTAAGAAAACAATTCCATTAGCAATAGCAAAAAAACAGACAAACAAACAGAAAAACACTTAAGAAATTAAGAAAAGAAGTATAAGACTTATACACTAAACACTACAACACATCACTGAAAACAACTAAAGAAGACCTAAGTAAAGGGAAAAATATCCTGTATTTACAGATAAGAAGACTTAATATTGCTAAAATGGCAACACTTCCCAAATAGATCTGAAGATTCAACCCAAAACCTATCAAAATCCTAGCTCCCATTTTTGCAGCATTTGACAGGCTGATCCTAAAATGTATATGGGGTTTCAAATAGTGAAATACAAGGGGTTTCAAATAGTGGGAAAAATCTTAAAAATAAACAAAGTTGGAAAACTCACATTTTCTGATTTCAAAAGTTACAGCAATCAAAACAGGTACCCAGGCTGATGGAAGAAGTCCATCTTGGACATTGATCATTGTGTTGCCTAGAAAAAAGAGAGAAAGTGAAATACCACACAATGACTCTGAAAAATTCTGCTCATAATTGTTCCACACCATTTGGTTCACATTCCAATGGCGTAAGTAAGTCATATGGCTAAAACGTGGTATCAATGAACACAAATGTATAATCCTCCCTTAGGGAGGGGCAGTAAATATTTTGAGCAATTATATGTCCAGGTGATGTTTTAGACAGAGTGATGGCATAATAATTTGGAGGTCTGGTCACTCCTGGAGCCTGACTGATTCTCTGGCAGAATCTTCAGAAAGTGTGAAGATGATGTCAACACACTTACAGGACCACATGCTTCTCAGCACATATACAGCCAGCTGGGGGAATCCCATGTCAGCCCACTCACCTCTCTAATGTATCTGAAGTCATTTCAGCTTTTACCTCTATAACCAGAGTTGTTTTTTTCCAGAGAGCCCAAGAAAAAGTAAAGTTGCAGAAAATTGAATCAGCACTGTGCAAACAAATTGATTTGAGCAAACAAATTGATTTTTCTTTTTAGATTGGTTAAAAACTAAATTTCTGTTTCCAGGGGTGGAGCTGAAAGAACATCCCTTATTCTGTAAATTATAGGGTATTTATTTTATTTCTTATCTTTTTGGAGACAGGGTCTCACTCCGTTGCCCAGGCTGGAGTGCAGTGGCACGAACTTAGCTCACTGTAGCCTTGACCTCTTGGGCGATCCTCCCACCTCAGCCTCCTGAGTAGCTGAGACTACAGGTGCACACCACTATGCCCAGCTAATTTTCGAATTTCTTGTAGAGATGTGTTGCCCAGGCTGGTTTTGAACTCCTGAGCTCAAGTGATCCACCCGCCTTGGCCTCCCAAAATGTTGGCATTACAGGCGTGATCCTTCATGCCCGACCATAATAGGGTATGTATCTCAAAAAAGACAGATTCCCTAAAGGAAAGTTAATGAGAAAAAAACCTTTAATGCTGCTTCCATCCTCTCAGGAGGAAGAATTGCAGGAAGGGTTACAGCATTGCACCACACAGTGAGGGCACAATGCATACCAGTGGTGGAGAAATGGATGAGCCCCAAGAGCCGGACATTGACTTGGATGGTCAGAGAATGAGCCTCTTATTCTGTCATGGACCACGATAGCAGCCTTAGGGACAGCATTCATGTGCTGCTGCTCAGGCTTCACAGGAGAGAGAGCTGTGGGCTGCTCCCTTTATGGACCAAGCTGAGTATTGACAGCAGCCATGTACTCAGGGGTGAGCTGCCCAGGTGCTGGTAAATCCCAATTCTTTTTTATCATGTTTCCAGATGCCGATCTTTCATTTACATTTCAAACATCATATTTGTTCCTCATGACTCATTAGCTTGGAGGGAGGGGAGAGCAAAGAGGATTGTCCCACTATGCCTCTGTTACCTGGACTGCTAGGCCGTGCTGAGCAGAGAGCAAAGCTAAGACACCTGATACTTATGATACCTGTGGGTTTTGATCCTGATCACCTTTAATATGCTAATAAAATGTACAAACACATAGGTGGTTCTCTTGGCACAAATATATTCTCCATGCCTGTTGGGTCCTACTGAATGTGAAAAAGAAGATTCTACTCAGGATATAGCTCAGTAATATTTCTTCTTGGGAATATCCTTTCTCTATGAAAAATAAAAGCAATGACATTTATGCAAGGCCAGGTGCAGTGGCTCGTGCCTGTAATCCCAGCATTTTGGGAGGCCGAGGTGGGTGGGTCACTTGATCCATCAGGAGTTTGAGACCAGCCTGTCCAACATGGTGAAACCCCGTCTCTACTAAAAATAAAAAAGAAAATTAGCCAGTTGTGGTGGCATGCACCTGTAATCCCAGCTACCTGGGAGGCTGAGGTGGGAGAATCACTTGAACCTGGGAGGCGGAGGTGGCAGTGAGCTGAGATCCTGCCACTGCACTCCAGCCTGGGCAACAGAGCGAGACTCCATCTAAACAATGCCACCAACAAAAATGTTTGTAAGAATTGGAAAGCCCTGATATCTGTCACCCTGCTGACTGCAAAGCCTGCAGAGCTAGGATAGATGATGTCTTGGGATTTATGTTACTTAGGGATAGAACTCAAACTAGCTGAGGTCAAGAGAAGTTAATGACCCATATACTTGAATAGTTCAGGGATTGCTCCGATATGGCTACCTCAGGTATGACTGATTCCAGGTACGCACATAAGGTCATACAAACTTGCTGTTTCCCTTTCTTGGCTCTGTTTTACTGTGTGTTGGTTTTATTCTCAGGCAAGCTCTCTCCATGTGGTGGCAGGATGACTGTACATTCCAAGCAGCCCTGGCATTACTAGAATGCCCACTGCCATATAGTTTCAGCAAAGTTCCTGGGTTGTGTCATAAATCCTGCCTGTGTCTTGTGTCCATCTCTGAAACAGTCATTGTGTCCAGGAAGACGATGTGGTCTTCTTGACCAGCCCTTGTTTACGTGCCTAGAGTGGAGTCAACTCTCCTGAATCACATAGAGAAATCGAGAGACAGGCTGTTACTCATGCACCTGTCATAATATATGAGGTCCTCTATAGACTAATTCTTTTCCTACCTTTCTCCTCTTCTAGGTGCTGAGCAGCGCAAGGGCTTGGGCTAATGTATCTCTTTAAGTCCAGTGTTTAGCACAATGTATGAAACATATGAGTGCCCAGTAACTGATCAATATTGCACATGAATGAGTGTTCAATAACAAGGTGATACATCACAAGGACCATTCTAATTACCTAGTTTGGGGTTTGTCCCTAACTCAAACATATTTGTTGAGTGAATCAGCATTCAGTTCCTCTGGGAATGGAAATTATATCCGATTAACTGTTTGTGTTCTCAAAAACATACGCAGTAATTGACCAATGATGTTATTAAATAAGAAAATAGTTGAATGGGTGAGTTTTAAGTTTCACCACTCAAGGAACCTCATCTCCTTCATCACTCAATTGCTGGTGGTAGGTCCAGTAGGCCCTACCCTCTAGGGACCCAAGATACCGCCATCCTTACTCTCCCACATCCCAGCTGGAAAGCTCCTTCTCACCTGTATCCCAGGGGATGTCCAGAGGATATGGGCCATGGTGACAACATAGTGAGTTTGAACAGGAAAAAAAGGCAAGAAGGAGACAAATGAGGAGTTCACTCCAAGTTCACATTCATCTTATTTTGGAAGGAAGTGGGAAAGGAGAACAAAGTTTTCATGAATAATGCTGCATATTAAAATGCTTGCTCTCTCTGATGGTGATTAAGATGGATGCAGCATCATACTGACTTTTGGAGGGAGTGGGAGTACAGCTGACAATTTTCCCATCAGAGCTTTTCATGAAGAAGGAGCAACTCCCAGGTCCCCCCGCCACTTCCCTCCTCCTGCTCCAGCCTGCCTTTCCTGCACAGCTTCTGGCTGCTTCAAGGCACTGGAGGAGGAATTCATCAGGGGCTGACAAGTGGCAAATGACATTAGCTGCCAACTATATTTTTTAAAATGTGAACACAACCAGGATAATGTCTTATTCCCTTCTCCCTATTTCCAGTCCCTGTGCCTAACAATAGTGTCCAGATCCTGGTAGCTTACGGTACTTTGAATTCCCCTGTGGTGGGCCTTTGTCATTTTTGGCTATCTCTCATTCATTTCCTCTTCTTCTGTTATCAAATGTCTTTCTTTTCTTTTGGGGAGCCACTCCCTTCAATTTATGTGGTTCTGGGGATTAAAGGAGCTAATTCTGTCAAATTCTTAAAATACCCCCTTGCTCAATTAATATTAGCTATCATTATAGCTAATATCATTATAGCTAATATATTATTACAGCTAATATTACATTATATTATAGTTCATGAAACACCTATGACACAGGGTACCATAAATAAAGAAATTTTGAGAGTGTATGAAGGGCCTTTTATAATTATAAAAATAACAATTATTTTAAGGAATTAAATAAGCATAAGAGTTGGAAGATAAAATTAAGAACATCTCTAAGGAAGTAGAACCAAAAGACGAAGATCTAGAAACACACAGATAGATACATATGTTTAATTTGAGCATCGATTCAAGAGGTCCAGTATTTTCAGAATCCTCAAAAAAAAAATAGAAGAGGGATTACAGAGGAAAGAAAATTATCAAAGAAAAAATTCCAGGTTTGAAAAACATTATTTTTTGTATCAAAAGGTGTCCTTTCTAACCCAGTGCTGAGAATTAAAAAAGTGAAAAAAGTAGTCAAATCAAGATGTATCATCATTACATTTTAAAAGAAAGGAGGAAAGGGAAAATGTTTCAGTGCTTTAAAAGAGAGAAACAGCAGATCATGTACAAAGCATTGGAAATCAGTATGGCATTGGATTTTTCAACAGTAATGTTAGAAACTGGAAGACACTACAATAGTGAGTTTAGAATTCTGACTACTAATAATTTCCAGATTAGAATTCTATCCTCATTCAAATTATCGATCAAGTATAAAGGGGAGCCTAGATTTTCTTTTTTCAAATTGGCAAGTTCTCAGAAAGCTGTTGCACAATGTATTCCACCAAAATGAAGGAGTAAACTAAAAGGCAGGAATAATAAGTTTTCTTTTTTTTTAACTTGGTATTTTATTTTATTATTATACTTTAAGTTCTGGGGTACATGTGTGGCACGTGCAGTTTTGTTACATGGGTATACACGTGCCATGGTGGTTTGCTGCACCTATCAACCCATCACCTACATTAGATATTTCTCCTAATGTAATCCCTCCCCTAGTTCCCCACCCCCCAACAGGCCCCCATGTGTAATGTTCCCCTCCCTGTGTCCATGTGTTCTCACTGTTCAGCTCCCACTTATGAGTGAGAACATGCAGTGTTTGGTTTTCTGTTCTTATGTTAGTTTGCTGAGAATGATGGTTTCCAGCTTCATCCATGTCCCTGCAAAGGACATGAACTCTTCCTTTTCTATGGCTGCGTAGTATTCCATGGTGTATATGTGCTACATTTTCTTAATCCAGTCTGTCATCAGTGGACATTTGGGTTCGTTCCCAGTCTTTGCTATAGAAATAATAAGTTTTCTAAAGCAGAGAAAAGAGGCAAAGATAATAATCAGAAATCGTTTTGAAGGGAAGCCCATAGAAGACACCTGGGAAGTAGGCCTAGAGGGCAACTAACCAGATTAGAGAAGGAAGATGGAGAGATTAGACACAGAAACAAAGGGTTCCTAGGAAATCAGTGGAACCAATAACCGATAGAATAACAAATGTATTTGTCTGTGAGAAAAAGTGTTAAAAGGATTTCTAGTGTTCTGTGGAGACTGTGAAGTAATTTATCCATAGGAAAATAAGCAGATTTCAAAATGAGGCAACTCTCAACTAACTCCAGGAAAAGCATAAACTTATAGAACCAAGAAAAGATAGTCAAAATATACACCTTGATTCAATAGTGCACTGAAATGTACTGAGTCATGTTCTATCAACGAACAAGTTATATCGTAAACATCAAATGTTCATTTAACTATATTTGAGATGTAAATTTATTGGACGAGTTGGGGAGGGAAGTGGTGTTGGCAGTGCTATTCCTGCTGCTTTTCCCTTTTTAGGGCTAAATTCTCATTTACTGTAAAAAAATTAATTTCTAAATTAAGAAATGTGTGCAGTCATACGAATATATTATCTATAAACCTAACTAAGTGTATAGATGTCAGAGGAAATAGCAAGAAGTTGTAAAATTTTTATTGTGTCTGGAGCAGGACTTGGGAAGTTTGGGAATGTGGGAGATTGCTTTTTGTCAGAAGATTAGTAACATAATTTAAAAATCTTTAGAACTGCACTTTGGGAGGCTGAGACAGGCGGATCACGAGGTCAGGAGATCAAGACCATCCTGGCTAACACAGTGAAACCCCGTCTCTACTAAAAAAGACAAAAAAAAATTAGCCAGGTGTGGTGGCGGGCACCTGTAGTTCCAGCTACTGGGGAGGCTGAGGCAGGAGAATGGTGTGAACCCAGGAGGCGGAGCTTGCAGTGAACCAAGATCACACCACTGCACTCCAGCCTGGGTGACAGACCAAGACTCTGTCTCAAAAAAAAAAAAATCTTTAGAACTAATTATGTGTATTATTTTGTTAATAAAAATGAATTTTAAAATAGGTAAATGACATGAAGAGAGTGTTCCCAGACACAAATGCAAGTGAAAAAAGTGCCCAATCTGACTCAAAATTAGAAAAATATGAATTATACTTAAAATGTCATATGTTAAACACATTAGGTTGAAAAAATTTTAAAGTTTGATAATATAATCAGGGACGGTATGGGTA
>NW_012102621.1:1751853-1777092 GCF_000951045.1 Mandrillus leucophaeus | reverse complement strand
GTGAGGTGGAGGCTGCAGTGAGCCGAGATCATGCCACTGCACTCCAGCCTGTGCAATAGAGCGAGACTCAATCTCAAAACAAACAAACAAAAAAAAAAAAAAAAAAAAAAAAAAAAAAAAAGTTATAACACTGTTTTTGATAGGTAAAAGAATGAAGCAATATGTTACTGACCACATGTCATTGATACCTCCACGTAACTACTTCAATCAGCAGTCACTAAGTGTTTATTGCGTGTCAGATGCTACTCTAGGCTTTGGAAACACAGCAATAAACAAAACTAAGCCATCACCCTCATGGAACTTACATTCTAATGGGTGGAGAGAAACGATAAATAAGCAAATAGGTCAAGCGATAAAAAGTGCTACAGAAAACAATGAATTAAAAGTAGAAAGAAGGTGATAGGAGATGGCAGCTATTTTACAAGAGTGGTTAAGGATGGCCTTTCTCATCAGGTAAGATTGGAACAAAGATCTGGAGGAGGTGGGAATGGAGAAAGCTGCATTCCATGAAGAGGAAACAGCAAGAGCCAAAGTCTCAAAGCAGGAGTATGTGTAAAATATTAGTTAATAATATGCAGATGCTTAAAAAAGCATGAGGCAGATCTGATATGGAATGATCTTGAACATATACCCTTAATAAAAATAAGGGGGAAGAATTGTATTCTGCCATTTATGGAGAGAGAAAGATAGAGACAGAGAAGGACAAATGAGTGCTTATATGCTATGCATAGGTAGACTACCTCTGAAAAGATGGACGAGAACCTGGTAATAGTGATGTCTTTTGAATATTGGACCTGGAAAGGGCATTGAGAGGAGCATATTATGCTAGTGCAAATGTAATTGCACCAGCTGCAATTATGTTTGCACCAACTTATTTATTTATTTATTTATTTATTTATTTATTTATTTATTTAAGATAGAGTCTCACTCTGTCACCCAAGCTAGAGTGCAGTGGCGCGATCTCAGTTGACTGCAACCTCTACTTCCCAGGCTCAAGCGATCTTCCCATCTTAGGCTCCAAGTAGCTGGGACCACAAGCATACGCCACTACACCCGCTAATTTTTGTGTTTTTGGTAGAGGTAGAGACGGGGTTTCACCATGTTGCCCAGACTGGTCTCAAACTCCTGAGCTCAAGTGATCCACCTGCCTTGGCCTCCCAAAGTGCTAGGTTTACAGACGTGAGCCACCGTGCCTGGCCAACACCAACCTAATACTTTAAATGTAATATTTTGACTTTGATTTTTTTTTTACAGGGTACCTGTATTTACTAGTTTTTAGAACATAGGTTTTTGAAAAAATGACTAACGTTAGGAAAGAGGAAGAAACTATGCTTCCTTTCTACTGGCTTATACATTTAGGAATTTTTTAGTTTGGCAAGAGGCATTGAAATGTCTGGCAAATCTCATTCTTCTCTGTTCATAGGCAAATAATAAGGTTCAAAAAATTTGGGATAGGAACTACGTGGGATTAGAGGCCACCCAGGACAATGAATGTAGATTTCAAGCTCTCCTGATACGGTTCCTCCACTCGATTCCCCGTGGTCATGTTGGCAGTTAGTGTTGGGTGAGGAGATGCTAGAAAATAATCTCCATTTTGCATCTTATAAAATAGCTGTGATAACTCTTCTCTCTGGCCAGGTGATCCCTGTCTTAACTTTTGTTACGTTGAGGACTTCAGGGACCATGGTTATTGGAATAAGGAGAAGTATGCACAATAACCAGCATATGGCATGAGGATCTGGCTATGGTAGGTTTCCAATACCACTGTAGATATAAGAAGAGCAATGGTATCCATTTTTCTCTACCAAAAGCCAGGAAGCAATGGTACTCTGGACCTCAGGCTACAGCAAACATCATTCAGGGTGGGGAGACAGCAAACTTGAAGCTTTAAGGACAAGAAGTCCATCGGTTATGTCTGGCAAGAGTGTTTTCTTGCATGAAGGAAAATGAGGAGAGGTTCAATTCCAACCTTTTCCCAAACAGCCATGATCTGCTAGACACAAACACAAAGATTTGATTTTTAAATTAATATTTAAAAAATTTGGCATGAATCCATTCTTTTATTAAAAGCTTAAGGGTAAATCCATCCAAATTAAAAGTGTCTTCTCTGTGAAGGACCCCATTAAGAGGATGCAAAGACCGACTCCAAACTGGGAGAAAATATTTGAAAACCAGTATGGAGTAAAGAACTAGTATCTGTAATCCGTAAAGAATGCTCCAAACTCGAAAGTAAAAATAAGCAAATAATTCAATCAGAAAATGAGCAAAAGACAGGAAGAGACATTTTACCAAAGAAGATACACGTGAAAAAGCAGCACAGGTAAAGATGAGAAATGTGAATTAAAATAACAATGCGATATCACTACATGCCTATCAGAATCATTAAAATAAAAAGTAGTGGCAACACCAAACGCTACCAAGGATGCAGATATTACTAAATTCATAGGTTTCAGATGGGAATGTAAAATGGTACAGCCACTGTGGAAAACAGTTTGGTGGTTTTTACAGAAAATTAAACCTGCAAGAATCAGCAATTGTATTCTTGGGCATATCTCCCAGAGAAATTGAAATGGGCATTCACACAAAAATCTTTACAGGAATGCTTATAGCAGCCTTATTCATAGTAGCCCCAAACGGAAGCAATCTAGATGCCCTTCAATGGGGAAATGCTTAAACAAACTGTGGTATATCCATACCATGAAATACTACTCAGCAATGAAAAGGAGCAGACTACTGGTATACATAACCACTCGGATGACTCTTAAAGGAATTATGCTGAGTGAATAAAGGCAATCCCCAAAAAGCTACATGCAATATGACTCCACTTATATCCTTGAAATGACAAAATTAGAAGAGTGGTGGCTAGAGAATAAGGATAAGGACAGGGCAAGGGGGAAGTGGGTGTAAGAAAGGACACCATAAGGAATCCTGTGGTAATGAAACCCTTCTGAATCGTGACCGTGCCCACGGATATATGAACCTACACGTGACAAAAGTGCGTGCATAGAGCTAACTAGACAAACCCAAATGAGTACGAGTAAAACGGGAAATCTGAAGAAGATCAGTGGATTATATCAATGTCAATATCCTGATTATGATATTATACTATAATTTTGCATAATGTTGTCATTACGAGAAACTGGATAAAGGGTACACAGGATCTTTCTGTATTATTTCTTACGGATGTTAAAAATTAAAAGCTGAAATTCCAGTGGTTTCCATCTGTAGTCATGAGATCCCCTCCACCTCACCCTGGAAGTATCCACTTACCATGTTTATGCGTGTTCTATGCTGGGAGAAGAAATAGCTCTCTGAATTCAGACAAGCCTGGATTCAAATTCTGATGCCACCACTTAATAGCCTTGAGGGAGTAACTTAACTTTTCTGCCTAGCTTCCTCTTCCTCTTCCTGCCTAGTGAACAGCTTCACGATTAGAATACAATAATAGTAATTAGTTTGTTCTAAGAATCTAATAAGTTAATACATATCAGTTTCTTACAAGCGTGTCTGGCACATACTAAATTCTCGATGTTGTCTTTATTATACATGTATCCTTAGAAAACGTAGCATGATTTTCTTTGATGTTGATTGTTGTTTGTTTTATACAAACGATGTTGTGCTCCTATATCAGCCTGTTATTTGCTTTTTCCTTCCTGCAGCAATATATTTTAGATTCCTTTCCATGTCAGTAAATATCAAACTGTCTCATTTTAATTGCTACTGTAGTTTTTAATTACATTGTAATTGCTTCATAGTATTCCATGGTATGGTTATATTTAAATTTATTTACCATTTCCCTACTGATGGATATCTAGTTTGTTTCTAATGTTTTACTATCTAAATTCATATGCGTGTCTCTCTGAGCTCCATATGAGAAGCAGAATAGCTAATTTACTGAATATGGCTTTAACGCTTTCAGATGATATGTTGAGAGTCAGTGCTGTCTGTAAACATTTCTGGGTCTTCCCCTCAGCAATAATTTAAGAAATCTTTTTGCCACTTAAAAAAAATCACTGGCATATCATTCACGTATTATAAAATTCACCCATCTTGGAGGGGTGAAAATCCCCTCCAAGGAAAAAAAAAAAAAAAAAGACATGTATTTCATGTATCTCCTCACTACAAAATTTGACTGACAGCGTTAGAATTCTGAGAGCTGTGAAGCCTCTTCTACAAGCCCTTTGTATTTCCATGCTTGTGGGGAGGTCAGTACTACCTGAGACAGCCCATTCCATCCTGGGGAGCTCTATATCCTACAAGGTAATTCCTGAGGGTTGAAATCCAGGTTCTGATGGCTTCCACTTATTCATCCTGTGGATTGAGATGTGGAACAGAAGAAAAAGGAAGGATCAGTCCCAAGAGTCAAATAGGATTCTATAGAAACCTGAATGGGAATGATTTTCATGCCTCTGGCAAACTCTCAGAATGGGGAGATAGTGCAGTGGGAAATCCCAGAATTTGGGGAATCTTTTTTTTTTTTTGAGACAGAGTCTCACTCTATTGCCTAGGCTGGAGTGTAGTGGCTCAATCTCGGCTCACTGCAACCTCCACCTCCCAAGTTCAAGCAATTCTCCTGCCTCAGCTTCCTGAGTACCACCATGCCCAGCTAATTTTTGTATTTTTAGTAGAGACGGGATTTCCCATGTTGGCCAGGCTGGTCTTGACCCCTTGACCTGAAGTGATCCACCCGTCTTGGCCTCCCAAAGTGCTGGGATTACAGACATGAGCCACAGTGCCTGGCCAGCAGAATTTGGACAGTCTTTTGTTTGAAAATCCTCGTTTTATCATATGCTAACTCTCTGGCTTTCAGGGCTTATTGGTAGCCTTTCTGAGCCTAAGTCTCTGTTGTGTGTAAAATTGAAAAATCTGGCACATCGTAGGTATTCCATCCTCAATGGTTTTACATTGAAGGGAAAACCTCATGTGAACACAAGAAAGGACCTCATTCTAGAGGAGATGGAAAAGAGGTGGAGGAGAGGAAATTTCCATGTCTAGCAGCATTCTTCCAAATGAGATGATCGAGTCTTTAATACAGACAACCTTTGTAAAAATTGTTATAGACATTATTTTTTAGAGTAGTTAGGGGCTCACAGCAAAACTGAGTAGAAGGTATAGAGTTGTCATATACCCCCTGTCCTATACACACATAGCCTCCCCTGTCATTAACATCCCCCACCAGAGTGGCATGTTTGCTACAATTGATGAACCTACATTGACACGTCACTGTATTCCAAGGCCAGGGTTCACTTTCGGTGTTGTACATTCTGAGGGTTTGGACCAGTGTATAATGATGTGTGTTTACCATGATAGTGTCATACGGAGTAGCTTCACTGCCCTAAAAATCCTCTGTGTTCCACTTATTCATCCCTCCCTCCTGCTATCCTCTGGCAACCCCTGAGCTGTTTACTTGCTGCATAGTTTTACCTTTCCCAGAATTGTCATTGAGTTGGGATCATACAGAGTGCAGCCTTTTCAGATTGGCTTCTTTCACTTAGCCATATGCATTTCAAGGCTATGTCTTTTTATGGCTTGATAACGCTTTCCTGTTTAGTTCTAGATAATAATCTGTTGTTCATGGTAAAAGTGGAAAGCGTTTCACTACGTACATGTATATGAAAACATTGTGCTGTACATCTTAAATATATACATTTTTAAAAAGAAAACATATTTCATTGTCTGGATGTACTAGTTTATTGATTCACCTACTGAAGGATACAGATCTTTTACTGAATTAAATTAGGGCTCCATTTACTGCCCAGGGACCACAGCATGGAACCAGCAGGTGGCAGCATTCCAGATCACTTGGAACTCAAACAGGTCATCTGATTAACCTAGGCTCACAATGATGTACTCCAAAGGATAGGTCTTAGGTCTCTCAAGTCCCAAAACCCACTGCATTAAGAAGTTAAAGAAATAAAACTGACTTGCTGTGAAGGCCGCAATTGTCCCAGAAAATCACAATGCAATATCTCTGCTGACTATAATCACTGAGGAATTCCTTCTGCCCCTAAAGGGTTGGCCTACTTGCCTAGGATGGGCGCTCTTGCAAGATCTAATCCCGGAAATGCTCTCCATTCTCCATTCTTCTTTCCACTTACTTCTAAGGACAGTACTGGGTTAGGCGCTTGGTTTAAAGGAGTCTTTGAAGACCCCAACTGGCAAGTGCAAAAGATACGACTTAAAAAGAAAATCGAATGCTTTGCCTTGGTTCGCTGAAGTGTGAAGTAAACAGAACTTAAATACTATGGTTTTTTTTTAACCTTTTTTTTTTCTGTAACTGAGCCAAAAACTAAAAAGAATTTTTTTCTCTCTATCTTTTTATAAGATACCAGGTGCACCAGAAGCAAGCATGCATTTTCTAAAACCAGTGAACCATGACATCAGAATATTCTTCAAGTCACACCAGAACCAAACCTGCATTTCATCTGGTCTCTGATCTAAATTAGGCCTCAGACACGGAATTGTTTTATCCAGTTGCGAGCCAACATGAAGTGTGTTTGTTGGGCCTGTCTGTCTTGGCTCAGTTGTTGTGTTATGGTCCAATTCTGTCTTACTGGTTCTCTGCATCGGGGTGGCCGGCTCTCCTTTCCCTCTGTGTTTCTATATTTTGTCTCTCTGCTTTTTGGTTTCAGTCTGTCTGTCATTCTGCCTGTGATCTTTCTCCCTTTCCTGCTGCCCTCTTCTGAAGTGCTTTGAACACTAAGTCACGTTTAGGAGCAGACAGCCTAAGCTTGAAATCACCTCCTGTCTCTTTCTTCAGTCTCATCTGTCCACATGCTTAGAAGGGTACATGCCTTGTAACAAGCATGTTGCAGTCATTCACTGTTACGACTCCCCACATTGTGTAGCACTTTTCCAGGTCGTTCCTGAGATCAGGAACACTGGGTGACACCATGAAATGGAAAGAAAAGTCTTTGAGAGAAAGGAGACTTCATGGGCTGATGAAAAGAAATACTTAGGTGAGTTCTCTTGGCTGTATGTTTCTTCTCACATCTTTCACAAGAGGCGATCTGAGATATCTCAGGCGATTGCAGGGTGTGCAACGTGGCATCTCTTGATTTTCATAACAGTTTGGCTGCTGAATCTCGATTCCGACCACGGCAATCTGTGAAAGCAAGAATATCGAGGAGAAAAGAGAAAAGAAAAGGAGAGAGAACATGAGAGAGAACAGGAGTGGAGAAAGAAGATGAGAATTAAAGAGAGGGTAGAAAAAGAGTTGATAAGAGTGATAGTAAGAGGAAGAGAAGGCGAGAGATAGAGTGACATTCACTGAAACCATAGAGCAGTGTGTCCTGCTGAATAGAGTCAGTGAGATCAACCTACATCCTTGGAAAAAAGATGCTAGGGCCCAGATTATTGCCCCTTATATTAAATTGTACTTAATATAAGTCTATTATCTGCTTAACGTAGTCTTGGTATAGTTCACTGTGCTCCTGTAGGCCTCAGTTTCCATCTGAAGTCTTGCCTTTGTAAGCAAAACTGTAGCTCTCTACAGCAGTGATTTAGCTCCTTTACAACTGAAAGAAGTTCGGCTAAAGAAAGGGTAAACAAGGCACTTGGTGATACAGAGTTAGAGAGAAGAGATACTGAAGTATTTTATTTGGAAGCAGCAAACAAAAATCAGTACCCAACGAATCTATGCCTTGCCATCTGCAATCAATATACATTATTACAGTTACACAGATGGCTGGGTTCAGAGGGAGTTCCAAGCCGGTGGTTCTCGACCTTAGCAGTGCACTGTGATCACCTGAGAGCTTAGAAAACATCTCAGTGTCCAGGTTCCACCCTAGATCAATTAAAGGGTGGAATCCAGGAATCAATATTTTTGGAGGCCCCCAGGTGACTCCATTGTGCAGCCAAGGTTGCAGCCCTCTGATCTTGGGTAACCCTGGGAGCCAAGCCACAAAGGTTTTGAACTATGTAACCTGACTGCAGGTAAAGTAGCTCAGTTGTACCTGTTGGGTAATTATGGTAGCAATTCAGGGACTCTCAGGGGACTATGAAACGTCCATCTGTTTGGGATGATGCAGTTTTAATCAAATAATATTCTTCAAAAGTGACTACCTCATTCTCTGACATTTGGTTTGCCCCAAGTGTCTGATGGTCCCAGTCTGCTGGTATCTGTTTATAGCTATCTTCTGCCAGTGATTGTGGAGGCAAGGAACAACATGTTGCCAGGTGAGGCATGCAGCAGGGCAGCTTCCCTACCTGCTTGTTTCCTGGAAGTAAAGGTATCTTCACCCCTGGGAGTAAAGGTACCTCAAGCATCCTAAATACACATGCTATGGATTGAGTTGTGTCTTCCCAATATTCTTATGTTGAAGTCTTAACTCCCTGTGCCTTAGAATGCGAGATTTTTTGGAAGTAGACTCATTGGAACCGTAATTAGTTAAGATAAGGTCATACTGGAGTATGATGGCTTGCCAGCTCATTTCTTTTTAGTTCTAGATAGTAGTCTACTTTTCATGGTAAAAGTGGAAACCATCCCACTATGTACGTTTATATCAAAACATTATATTGTACACCTTAGATATATACATTTAAAAAAGAAAACGCATTTCATTGTCTGGATATACCACAATTTATTGATTCACCTACTGAAGGATATAGATCTTTTGTTGAATTAAATTAGGGCCCCAGGGACCACAGCATGGAATCAGCAGGTGGCAGCATTCCAGATCACTTGGAACTCACACAGTCCCTCTGATTAACCTAGGCTCACAATAATGTACTCCAAAGCATAGGTCTTAGGTCTCCAAAGTCCCAACACCCACTGCATTAAGAGGTTAAAGATTTCCTGTGGAGGCTGCGATATGACTGGTGTTGTATAAAAAGGGGAAATTTGTACACAGAAATATGCACACAGGGAGAACACTGTGTGAAGAAAAAGGCAGAGACCATCTGCTTCTGTTAATATAAACCAAGGAGCACCCAAGACTGCCTGCAAACCACGAGAAACTAAGATGGAGACATGGAAGAGATTCTCTTACTCACAGCCTTAGAAGAAACCACGTCTGTTGATACCTTGATTTTGGCCCTCCATAACGGGGAGATGATAAATGTCTTGTTTTTAAGCCAACCAGGTCATGGTGCCTTGTTACAGCAGCCCTTGGAAACCGATACAAGGCCCCAGGCTGGGAGAACCAATTCTGCCCACTGATGGGAACCACATGGTGGGTTTCAGGCCTGGGGGAAGGTGGGCCCTGAACCAATCAGCCGTCCCCATTCCAAACCTGCTCCAAACTGATCACACAGATGGTTGCTCCTGACACCCTCCTGCTCACTGTATCCACTGTCAGGGGGATCAAAATACCCCAAGCTTGGCCAACTCCATGGGTGTGTGACCTGTGCAGTCACACAGGGCTCACTTCTATTTTAATTCTCCTGCATTGTCATCTTGAAGTTCTTAATTTTTGAACAAGAGCCCAGCTTTTTCACTTCGCATCGGGTCCAAAAATTGTGTAGCCAGTCCTTTCCCAAAACCTCTCACCAACTTTCCCTCTTTCCATCAGATCCTGTCTACTTTGTCTGAATTTCTTATTGTGTCTGATCCACTGATGTCACCCCCCTTCTTGCTTTCAGTGATGTCTTTATAGATGTTTCCTTTTTAATACTATTGTTTTTGTTATTTGTAGGGATTTGGGGAGGAAGGGCACTGTGTCAGCCACCTGAATTGAATAACCCAAAGCGAACAGGACTCTTGTGCTTATTAGGTTGTTAGTCCTATCAGGGACATTGGCTAGAGGATGGAGGAGAAGTTTATAAAAGACGGCGTGAGCCTTGGCTTAGGTAATATGGCTTTGGGACTCCAGTGACCATGAGTAACTGAGAGTCAGGAGGGAGTGATACACTGCTTAGGACTCTTGAAGACTTGAAGGTGGCTGGCTGTGTCTGTATCATACTAGCCTAGTGTTTTGCTAATCTAATCATTTTATTCACCGCTCCCCTTGAAATCCTGGCATAGGTTTCTATTATCCCTGGGATGCTGTGACAAGTTGGGTCATTGTTCCCATTCTTTACTCTTTCCCTGAATTAGACATATGCACTCAAGCTCTTTGCCACAGTCCTCTACGGCATGTCCCACTGTGGGCAACATGACCTTCCACCCCATTGACACTGGGTTAGCCATGTGACTTGCCTTGGCGGATGGAACTTGAATGGGATTGTCAATGTGCCAGTTCCCAGCTGAGGCTGCAAGAAGCATTACGTATTTTCACTCACCTTCTTGCATTTCTGCCATCTGCCATGAGAAAAACACATCCCAGATAGAAGCTAGTCCGGAGAGAATGAGGAGACAGTCCCAATGCCCAGCCTGGATTCAAACCTAGCAGATTCCAGCTAAGAGATACAGCCTCTCTACAAACTCACAAGCAGCAGTAATGTGCTTGTTTACAGAGGTCGGTGAGTTTGAGAGGTCTTTGCTATGCAGAATTATGGCCACCAAAGCTGACTGATGCAGAAATAATGGGATTTCCTTAGGTGGGCTTGCATGACCTTTTCTGGCCTGGACCTTTCTATTCGCTCAGTCTTATCTCCTACCTCCCACCCTCTTCTCTCTCCATTCCACACTCAGTTCAAACGTTCTATGTTCTCTCTCAGCTTTGAGCCAATAACACATTCTCTTCCTCCATCTCTGCCCTACTCAGGAGTGACATTCACTGAAACCACAGAGCAGTGTGTCCTGCTGAATACAGTAAGTGAGATCAACCTGCATCCTTGGAAAAAAGATGCTAGAGCCCACATTATTGCTCCTTATATTAAATTGTACTAAATATAAGTCTATTATCTACTTAAGTCTATTATCTGCTTAACTTAATCTTGGTATAATTCACTGTGCTGAATTATATGGAGATTAATTATAATCAATTATAAGTTATAATTAATCATAAATATATTAATTATAATGGAGATTCAGCAGCCAAACTGTTAAAAAAAATCAAGAGATGCCACGTGCACACCCTGCAATCGCCTGAGATATCTCAGATTGCCTCCTGTGAAAGATACGAGAAGAAACATACAGCCAAGAGAACTCACCTAAGTATTTCTTTTCATCAGCCCATGAAGTCTTCTTTCTCCCAAAGCCTTTACCCTACTCAGGATCCTCTGACTTGGCTTTCTCTTTCTCTCTCTCTGGCTCTCGGTCTAAGTGCCACTTCCACCAGTAAATCTTCCTTAAGGCACAGTAGGAAACGCTAATGGCCCTGCAATGTACTCTCTTTGCACCGTGTTCTTCCATACCATAGCATTTAGGACAGTATTGTGTCACCGCTAATATGGTGGGGGAAATACACTGAGATATTTATTCGTATTTCATTGCTGTAGAAGAATCAGGACAAGTGAGAGACAGCAATGCTTTGCTTTTTATACACTGCCCCTCACTTGCACACAAATGACTCCCAAGGAGTCCATAGGACCTTTCCCTTCCTCTGCCACCATCATTTTAAAGCAAAAGCAGAATCTGGTGTGTGTGTGTGTGTGTGTGTGTGTGTAGGGGATTGGTTTATCTTATGAAATCCTAAGAAATTCTAGTGAAATCCCAGAAGGGGAATGACGAGGAGGAGTGTGGCTTTGCAGTCTGGCTATGAGATGTGCCTCCAGAAGGATGGTGGACAGAGGTTGGCAGGTTCCATGAACATGCAGACCTGTGCTCGCCATAAGAATTTGGGGGGCTGGTGCACCTACGAGGAGCTGAGCCCCAATTTCTGGGCTCTCAGGCATCAAGAGTGCCTGTTGCTAGGTGTCACAGAAACAATAGCTCCAGTGAACTTCAGGAACCATGCAGGCTTGGACAATAGAGTGCTCAGCAGAAACTGGGGTGGACCAAAGAAAGTTTGCCAATCTAATGGCTTAAAACAACACCAATTTATTATCTCATGACAGCCCCGTAGGGCAGGACTCTGTGCACAGCATAAGTCCTCTGCTCAAGGACTCACAAGGCTGAAACTGAGGTTTTCTTTCTGCAAAGTCCGACATTAAGGGACTGAGCCCTAATGGTGTCTGAGACTGAATGGCTTGACACGCAGAGATGCCAGGCTGGCAATCGAACTTAACTTGGTTTACAAGCGTAAATACCTTTCCTATTTCTTGCATCATCTCATTTAGCTTTTAAATGCGTATCTATTATGCTTTAATGTTCCGCCTTTCCTGGTAGACCATAAGCTCTTGGAAGGTGGGCTGTTTCTGTCTTTCTTATTGTTGTGCCTCCATAACCTAAGACAGTTCTTGGGACGTTGTAGCAAGGGAGTCAATAAATATTTGTCAAATGAGTGCTTGACTTTTAGGTGCTTGATACACGCTTTTTGAACTAAAT
This sequence comes from Mandrillus leucophaeus, assembly GCF_000951045.1. Taxonomy (NCBI): domain Eukaryota; kingdom Metazoa; phylum Chordata; class Mammalia; order Primates; family Cercopithecidae; genus Mandrillus; species Mandrillus leucophaeus. The sequence continues at coordinate 1,764,782 of NW_012102621.1, read as the reverse complement.
GGAACCAATTCTCATAAACGCCATATGGTCTGGGCAGAGTGGGTATCGCTACAGCTGTTTCAAAGAGGAAGAATCAGGTTTGGGGAGTTTAGGTAACATGTTCAGGGTCACCTCAATGGTAGGAGTGGAGCTAGAACTTTTTCATTATGTTCAGGAAAAAAATTAATCTCTTTTTATTTGAAACACGGCCCTGAAATGTAACACTATGACACATTCTAAGTCTCATGACTCATGCTTTTCATCTTCTGTGATCAAGAGAGGGGGAAGATATAATGAATTAGAAGCCTTTATAAGATGTGATTTTATGTGGAGGCCTCAGATACTAACATCACGTAGAAGCTCAAACTCTGCAGTACCTGAATCTTCCAAATGGATGAGTCTCCTCTTTTTGTTTGTTTGTTTGTTTGCTTGTTTGTTTGTTTTGAGACGGAATCTTTACTCTGTCGCCCAGGCTGGAGTGCAGTGGCACCATTTCTGCTCACTGCAAGCTCCGCCTCCTGGGTTTGCGCCATTCTCCTGCGTTAGCCTCCCGAGTAGCTGGGACCACAGGCGTCCGCCACCATGCCCGGCTATTTTTTTTTTTTTTTATTTTTAGTAGAGATGGGGTTTCACCGTGTTAGCTGGGATGGTCTCGATCTCCTGACCTCGTGATCTGCCCGCCTCGGCCTCCCAAAGTGCTGGGATTACAGGTGTGAGCCACCGCGCCCAGCAGAGTCTCCTCTTAATAGAAGCACAAACTAAATCAATCTTGGCCGGGTACAATGGCTCATGCCTATAATCCCAGCACTTTGGGAGGCCAAGGCGGGTGGATCACTTGAGGTCAGGAGTTTGAGACCAGCCTGGGCAACATGGTGAAACCCCATCTCTACTAAAAATACAAAAATTAACTGGGCGTGGTGGTGTGCACTTGTAATTCCAGCTACTGAGGAGGCCAAGGCACAAGAATCACTTGAGCTCAGGAGGTGGAGGTTGCAGTGAACTGAGATTACACCACAGTAAGTGAGACACTGTCCTCCACTAGCCAACTCCTCCCCTAACCAAAAATCAATCTTAAGGGCTCATGGCATAACCTGGTTTCTCTCAGACAGACTAGACTCAAATCTTCTTTCAGGTTTATGTTGCCTAAATAGAGTGGTTGTTCAGTGAGCAGAAATTTGGCATGTGGATTGTATTTCTTATTCATCATGTAACCACTCCATTAATTCTTGCTTCAGGGCTTTTGCACATGCTGGGGTGTTTGTCTGAAAAGCTCTTCCCCTTTCTCATGGCTCCCTCCTTCTCATTCTTCAGTTCTTGACTTAAACATCAGTCCTCCTTATGATTTTCCTAATAACATTTTAGTAGAGATGGCATTTTGCCATGTTGGCAAGGCTGGTCTCGAACTCCTGACCTCAAATGATCCACCCACCTCGGCCTCCTGAAGTGCTGGGATTACAGGCGTGAGCCACTGCGACTGGCTGGTGGTCTTCTTAGTCCACTGATTCAAATGCTTATCCCTTCCAGGAATACCCTGTGTTAGTTTGTTCTTGCACTGCTATAAAGAAATACCTGAGACTGGGTAATTGGTAAAGAAATGAGGTTCAACTGGCTCAAAGTTCTGCAGGTTGTACAAGAAGCATGGCAGCATCTGCTTCTGGGGAGGCCTCAGGGAAGCTTCCAATCATGGTGGAAAGCAAAGTGGGAATAGGTTTCTTACCTGGCAGGAGAAAGAGAGTGGAGAGGTGCTAAACACTTTCAAATAACTAGATCTCCTGAGAACTCACTCATCATCGCAACAACAGTACCAAGGGCGATGATGCTAAACTGTTCAGGAGAAACTGCCTCCATGATGCAATCACCTCCCACCAGGCCCCACCCTCAACATTAGGGATTACAATTCGACGTGAGATTTGGTGGGGACAGAGAGCCAAACCATATCACACCTCCCTAGACGAAAACCCAGGAATAAAGTTTTACCAGTTATCTGGGTTTTTCTTAGCATAGTCAAGTTGATGTATCAAATTAACCACCACATTCCAGAACTGTTAGAAAATAAATTTCGGGGCTGGGCGTGGTGGCTCACGCTCATAATTCCAGAACTTTGGGAGGCTGAGGTGGGTGGATCACGAAATCAGGAGATCGAGACCATCCTGGCTAACACAGTGAAACCCCGTCTCTACTAAAAATACAAAAAAATTAGCCGGATGTAGTGGTGCGCTCCTGTAGTCCCAGCTACTCAGGAGGCTGAAGCAGGAGAATCGCTAGAGGTTGCAGTGAGCTGAGATCGTGCCACTGCACTCCAGCCTGGGCAACAGAGCGAGACTCCATCTAAAAAAAAAAAAGAAACCAAATAAATTCCTGTTGTAAGCCACCCAGTCTGTTGCATTTTACCATAAATGACTGAGACGACTAATACGGACCCACAGTGCTCCATGAGAATTTCTTGATTCCATTATCAACACTTGCCTGCCCTATGTCTATTTCCTCAGACCCCTGCTGCATGATCAGAAATAAACTAGAAATAAATTTGAACGGCCTTTTAGGACCTAATTTTTCAATAGCTCTTTTATTCCTGATTGTAATCATAAATTGAGTTCAGAGCAGCATTGTAGGCATGCAGTATATCTTTGTGGAATGCATGAATGGATGGATGAATGGATGAATGGGTGACTCTGGAGGATCAGGACTGAAGAGCATCCCCTGCAGAATGCACTTCAAGTAGCAACCATGCTAATCCCATGTGGAATATTATCCCTGATCTCTATTGGGTTTGACACCTTCAAAACACAGTATTGGAAATGGAGATAGTAATTCAAAAGCAGCACTTAATCATAGCATTAGAGGGTGCGGCAAAGAGTCATCACACTTATGCCTCCACAAGGAAGGAAGCACGTTATTAACATGAAATCATCTTCTGAGTAGGTTGTGTAAGGATCTGAGGACAGAGTGATGCCTTTCTAATTCAGGGTCTGAGACGGCACTCTTGAAAAGATGGATGGAGAAATGACAAGTGCAATTTTGTAGATGAGCATTTTGGTACCAGCTGGCTATGGATTCTTGGGCAAGTCACTTTACCTACATTGGCCTCGGTTTCCTCCCCTAGAAAAGAAGGGACATAAATGTGGTGGGTCTTCTGATGTTTGGGTGGGTCCTCTGATGTTTCTGTGACCATATAAAGCCAGAGTTTCATGTTTCTTCTCTAAAAACACAAGATATGGCAAGAGCAAATAACTCAACCAAAAGGCACATCTTGTAAATGGTAGAGTCGTGATTCAAACTCAGGCTCTGCTTACCCTAAGCTCATGTCAGGAACTTTCCTCTACTATTTTGTTGTTTCTCTATTATTATAATTATGTGATCCCCCACCACCTAAAATTCCCTTCTTCACTCAACAATAACAACAATGGTGTATCTAAGGTATCTGTATGTAGCCAGGCCCTTTGCTGAGCATAGGAATAAAATAGACAGCTTCTATGCTCTCACGGAGATTACAGTCTAGTTGAGGAGTTACACGTTAATCTAATAAGTATGCAGAGAACTACAAAAATGAAACAGTGAGAATTTTGAAAGATTTCAATGTTTTGAAGTCATATATTAGGGAAATTTAGCCTCATCAGGGAATTAAGTCTCTGAGGAAGGGAAGCCTGAGTTAAGAGATGAAAGATAAGTAGATGTTAACTAGGCCAAGAAAGAAGGGAAGGTAATTCCAGGCAGAGATACAGTGCATGCAAAGGTCCTGTGGTAGGAAGTATATGGTGAGATTATGGGACAAAGGCTATGGGTGGCCAGAGCACAGAGAATGGGAGGGAGGACGTGTTATGAGATGAAGCTGGAGAGATGGGTGGGGATATAGGGACTGCATCCTTGTGAGGTATGCTCGGTACTTTTTTTCTATATCCTAACACAAATAGATAATCACTGAAAGAGATTCTGTAATTGTCTTTAGGGATGACTCTCAAACATCCATTCTATCTCAAGTGGCCAGCCTGAGTCAATAATGTTAAAACTTTTTTCTGTTATAAGTAACTAATTAGAAATGGACATATGATCTAGCAATGGACATTAAGACAAGAGAGCATCTTCTAGGGAGCTTTTAAGGTAGGTTTCCATGTTCTTAAGAGGGACATCCTGAAAGAGATAGTCTACTTGTCCCTCTGGACACAGTCACAGATGTGATGCCTGGGACTGCTGAATCCATTCAAACATTACCTCCTAATTATCCTAAGGCAGGAAGAAGACACTGCATCCCTTCAGCTTCCATGGTGGATGGTGGTTACCTGGAATTAACCTCTCATGGAAAAGACACACATTGGGCAAAGGGTCTTGCCCCTCAAAGAAAATATGGGGATGGCTATAGTGTAGCAAAAGTAGACAAATCTTTATTATCCTATAATTGGTTGGTTTGTCAATAATTGCAATGAAGTCTGGATTTAATCATCTAGTCAATTCCATATATGTTATTTTCATGGTGCAAAAGCAGCCCAGTCCTAGTGAAAGGAAGCAGACCCCTTCGTGCCCTTAATTACGTGGGACCACAGGGTAGGAGGCTGCCTTGGGAAATCAGATGTGGAAGTGTTTCAGAAGCATTCTGTGCAATGTGCACTCACCCAGAAAATAGAAATATGCTCCCTGGAAAGCAGCTGCTCTGCAAGAGATTTTCTGACAGAAGGAACCCCAGAACCGGAATGACATTTGTTTGTCTTTTTAACTTTTATTTTAGGTTCAGGGATATATGCGCAGGTTTATTACCTAGGTATATTGCATGATGCTGAGGTTTTGGGTACGGTTGATCCTATCACCCAGGCACTAAGCATGTTAGTTTTTAAACCCTTGTCCCCTTCCTCCTCACTCTAGTAGTCCCTAGTGTCTATTGTTGTCATCTTTATGTCCATGAGTACCTAATGTTTTGCTCCTACTTATAAGCAAGAACATGTAATACTTGGTTTTCTGTTCCTGTATTAATGCACTCAAGATAATGGCCTCCAGCTTCATCCATGTTGCTGCAAAGGACATGAGTTCATCCTTTTTATGGCTGTGTAGTATTCCATGATGTACACATACCACATTTTCTTTATCTGGTATACCATCGATAGGCATCTAGATTGATTCCATGTCTTTGCTACTGAATATTGACCTTGGCAAAGAAATTATGACAAAGTCTCCAAAAGCAATTGCAACAAAACAAAAAATAGACAAGTAGGACCTAATTCAAGTAATGAAAAAGGAATTTTCTGCACACCAAAAGAAATTATCAACAGAGTAAATGACAACCTACAGAATGGGAGAAAGTATTTGCAAACTCTGCATCTGACAACACCTTTTTAACAGCTGCCCAGATATGCCACTCTTTGACTTTTTCTGAAAATTCACCGAAAGTTGTGCATTTTCCAAGCATCTTTGGGCAATCAGAAGAGGCAGAGGGTAGGAAACCATGACATTGTGGAGGCTTGTGAGCATAATCTTGTTAATACTTTGTACAAAATCTAATAGCTCACATTCTGTCTCTAAAATCCATTTAATTAACCAAGAATCAGTGCCAATCTTACTCTTAAATTTCCTGTCTTCTCAACCCCATTTTTGGTTCTGAATCCAGGTTCGTGTTATTTGCCTGGCTACCTGGAATAGATTCCCATTTTCAGTTTGACTTTGGGGTCCCCTCTAGGATGTTAATCCCTAAGAAATGTGCTTTCCAGACTCAGATCCAGGGCATCCTATTTTCACCTGCTGCTGTAGGACATTCTACTTTGTACTGTCTTGTAGTCCTTCCTCAGCACTTGACCATGCCCCTCAGACTTCTACAACTTATGAGTATGCATCAGAAACATGTCCCTGCAGGTTGAGAAGGCTGTCACATAGTGTAAGACATTAGTTGGGTTTGGGAGTCCAACACATTAGGATTTTCTGACCTCATCACTTTCTAGATGTGTGACTTTGGGTATATCATTTTAGATCATTAAGCCTTCACATGTTCATGTATAAAAAGGAGACCACAGACCGGGTGCACTGGCTCATGCCTGTAATCCCAGCACTTTGGGAGGCTGAGGCGGGCGGATCACCTGAGTTCAGGAGTTCGAGACAAGCCTGACCAACATGGAGAAACCCCGTCTCTACTAAAAATAAAATTAGCTGGGTGTGGTGGCACACACCTGTAATCCCAGTTACTTGGGAGGCTGAGGCAGGGAAATCACTTGAATCCAGGAGGCAGAGGTTGTGGTGAGCCAAGATCGTGCCATTGCACTCTAGCCTGGGCAACAAGAGTGAAACTCTATCTCAATAAAAAATAAATAAAATAAATAAAATACTCACGACTTGGGCTACTGTAGTCCATTCATGCTACTACAACAAACTACCATAGACTGGGTGGCTCATAAGAAACGGAAATTTATTTCTTAACATTCCTGAAGCCAGGAAGTCCTAGATCAAGGTGCAGGCAGATTCGAGGTCTGTTGTGGATCTGCTTCCTGATTTGTAGACGGCTGCCCTCTGGCTGTATCTGCGTGTGGCAGAGAGAGACAGCTCTGGTCTCTCTCCCGCTTCTTATAAGGAGGCTTAGTGCATTCACATGGTGGAAGAGGCAGGGATCTCTTTAGGGCCTCTTTTTAAGGGCAGGAATCTCATTCATGAGGGCTCTATTCTCATGACCTAATACATGCCAAAATGCCTCACCCCCAAATATCATCACATTGACTGTTAGGATTTAACATGTCTATTTTGAGGGGGACACAACTGTTCAGTTTATAGCTGTGATGCTATTGAGCAGTGAACACTGTTGGTTTCCTAACCGATAATCATTCCTTCTTTTTTGACAGTCGAGCATTTCATTCAGATATTCAGGGTAATGTGTCCTGTCTAAGGGGATGAATTCGTATTGTTACACTGATCATAATAATCCTCCACCCATTTATCAATGACTGCTTTAGGTTAGGCCATGTGACCATTTCTAAACTAGAGATTTAAAAGGACTGTGGAGGAATGTTTTCCTCCCTGATGAAAAAGAGAGACTTGAGAAGAGGAAGCACATCCTACTTTCTTCATAATTGTAGATGTTATTGTTTAATTCAGTGATGTTTGGTGCTACAGCAACCTTCTTGCAACCATGAGAAGAAAGCAAAGAAAATCACAGAGAAGTCATGTAGAGATCTAGATGTCTTATAGATCTAGAGATAGATGTCTTAATATATGAGAGAGTTAACTCAACGTGTGTATATGGTCAGGGTTCTGGATGACTTCTCGTTGATTTCTCCCGTTCTGTACGTTGTTTCTTTACTCTGTTGATAATTTCTTTTGCTGTGCAGAAGCTGTTTAGGGTTTCTTGGATGTCTACCTAAGACATCTCTAGATAGAAGTCTTATTATATGAGGAAGAAAAATGTCTATTGTTTAAGTCATTTTTACACATTTGTGGCATATGAAGGTTATGTTATGTTATAGACACTTTTTAAGTAAAAGAATACAAAATTAAAATATAAAAGTTGATATAAAAATGAATATTTACTTAGAATAAAAAGGAAAGAAAGCCACGGCAGATTACAAATACTAAAAGCTGATAAATGCCAGACATCACAAAACATTTTTAAATAGCAGTTTTTATTAATAATTGACTAATAAAATAAATACTTTGTCTTTTTTGTTCAGGCTGCATGGTCTGTCTTCATATGACAATAATTTTGTAGTATTATTTCGATGGAGAGAATAAAGAATTATTTTTTCTAGCATGGTTGATAAAATTTTAATATTATCAATGACTCAGAAATTTTTCTCTCAGCTCCACAATTCTTCGCTGTTAATGTTGTATAAATTTTTATGATTGCCGTCAAACTTGGGAAAACTCTAACAAGCTTGTTTCATATATGAGTTGTATACTTTAGAAGAATTTCCCACAGCCTAACTTTTGCCTTCATACATTTCAAACCTGTTTTCTCCTCTGTACCTACATTTCTACAGTTCCCATTGCAATACCAGCCCCAGCCCTGCTGTTGGTATCAAGATACCAAGTGAGTAAACAGAGTGGTGGCAGAAGTATTCCTAGAAGCCATCCCTATGATACGGATGGGAGACAGGGAAATACCAGGTAGAAGAGGGAGGTTTCCTGACAAAGGCCCCACCGTATGATACCCACGGCCCTAAGTGAGAACAAGCATTCTGGTTTCATGTCCAAAAAGTTGCCTTTTGGCCTGCCACACCCCACTATCCTGTACCCATATAAACCCTGAACACCAGGCTCCAGAAGCAGGAGATGACCAGATGAGGAGACAAGCAGACAAGTGGTAGAATGGCACGACAGGAAAAGACAGAAGAGAAGGGACGTCTGAACACTGAGAGGAGTTTGGCTGGGGGTAGTCAGAGAGGAGTTCAGCCACTGGACGGCTAAACTCCAGGGGAAGATCATCTTCCTACTCCATCCCTCTTCCAGCTCCCCATCCAACTCACTGAGAGCCACCTCCACCACTCAGTAAAACCCCTGCATTCATCCTTCAAGTCTTTGTGTGCCCCAATTTTTTCAGAATGCTGGACAAGAGCTTGGGATACAGAAACTTTCTGTTATCTGCCCTTGCAGAAAGGTGGAGGGTCCACTAAGCTGGTGAACACTTAAGCCATCTGTGGACAGCAAGGCTAAAAGAGCCCAGTGTAACACACGCCCACCTGGGCTCCTGAACCTGTCCGTCTGCACGCTTCACCTCCTGTAAGGGATTTGATCAGTGGTGGTGACCAAACAGAGGATCCCCACCCCTGTCACACATCCCGTGAAGGGAGTCAGGGAACTCTCCGGTCTCAGCTACACAAGGGCAGCTTATAGTGACTTAACTATACACGGAAATAATTGAGAACCCACATAAATATATCTCACCAACCCTATTCCTAATGTATTGTCTTAGCTGGATCTCAAAATGCTCCCAGCCTCTGCAGCACCAACTACCAGGAGGGAAAGTGTAACAAGAGAGAAGTTCAGGTGGAAAGAATTAGCAGCCATACACCATTGCAGTTAAGACATTTTACTTTTGCAAATTTTCAAAAAAATACGTGAGCATGTGAACACCTTGCTAGGGCTTCAGAAAGGGTTGCTGTACCTGAAGGGGCCCCAAAACTTAAACTTTGCAGTAAATACATCTTCTCTGATCATAGGCATATTATGAGAATGGAATGAACACGTAATATAAGTAAAGTGCTTAGCACAGTGTCCAGCATATAACAAGCCTTGAAAGATGGTAGCAATAATTATATTTTTAGTAGTATTAGTAGCATGGAAGATGGGCTCTCCCATAGAACTTTCCTTTTGTTCTCCTGAATGTGTTTTCATTGCTCCCAGCAAAGGACTGAAACAAGTCTTTGACCCATAGTTTTCTATTCTGGGTGAACAGAGCTTCAAAGTTGATTTTTAATAGGAAATGTGTTCAGGATAGGTCTTTAGTCTTCAGGAGTTAAACATTCTCATGCCTGAAAATGTTGCATATCTCTATAATTGCAGTGAGGAGGACATCAAAGTGACATCTTTCCAATCAATAGTTTTATTAGTATGCTTTAAATTTACAGGCATCTTTGCCCTAAAATCGGCATGCTATATTTAGTCACCATTACCAAGAGACATTTGCCCAATGAAGCAGCAGTGCTTTTCATAAATGATACGTCATATATTTATTTCAGCAGCTAAGCACCTTCTGGCACAACAAACAGCCACCTTTGGAAACAAAGATGTCATTTTGGGTGCCTTAACAGATATGGGTTGTCTAAAATTAAAGATGGTGCTAATTAACTGGAACACAGAATTAGAACCTACAGTTTGGAAAACATGCCAAAAAAAAAAAGTGTTTACCAGAAACTTTAGCACTGGAGAGTTAAGTTGGCTCTTTCAAGGACACTAAATTGATTATAAGAATTATATAATGTTGTGAGATCTCAATAAACAAAGCCTGTCAGGTTGTGCCTGAATTAGATCACTTGTTTGCTCAAAGAGCTGGTGCTTAAAGTAAATTCCCTTTCGCTGTTAAAAACTATGAATAAACCTAGTGAAAAAGATACTATCTGTGGGAGGGAGATGGAAATTGACCATAGCCTGATTTAAGTGTAACTAACAATTTTTTCTTCTGTCAGATACACCTTAATTCAAAAGAAGCAATTGGCATTAATATCATTGAATCTAAAACCAGAATGAGTTGCTTGGAGTGTTAAAAAATATTAGGAGAAGTTGGTAGAGTACTGGGTATATGTACCAGTGTTCTTCTAGGAGATTCATACTAATGGAATTGACTAAAAAGGGCAAGGTTTCAAAGTCTAAATACATGGGTTTTCATCCCATATCCATCCCTGATTCAATGGATTATTTTAGCCAATCTCCCAACTTGATGTGGCTGGTAGGGACAATGATGATTCCTGCCTCCTTAAATGAGATAATGAATTGTGGAACACTTTGAAAGCTAGAAGGCACTACATAAAAGAAAGAATGGGAATGGAAGTTGAGCATGGTGATTAGGAGCCCAAATTTTGTGTGAATCAAAACTAGACTCTGCAAGAAGCTTTGCCACTATCCGGGTGTATGGTCCTGGGCAGAGTAATTAACTTCTCTTCTTTAGCTTCTCTTCAACAGTTGTAGCAATGGCCATATGCAATAATACATGTTAATTTATTCACCTGTGTGTATCAGAAGCACAGGATAATTATGAGTTAAACACAAAGAAGATGAACTCGCAGTTCATCTAAAGGCTAGCAGTCCGGGCTGGGAGGGTCTGTTTGCTCCATGGGGTCATTCAGTGATCCAGGATCCTTCTTCCTGTTGCTCTGCCATCCTGAGGTTGTTGTTTTCATTTTCATTGGCAAAGATGCCTTGACAATACCTCTGAATTCCAAGCAACAGAATAAATGAAGGTGAGGTAAGGAGAATCAGGGTATAGCCCTTTTCTTTAAGGATACACTTTGTAAGTTACATGAGACACTTCTGTTTATATTTTATTGGTTAGAACATAGAGAGATGACTGCCCATGTCTCCAAGACAGACTGGAACACAAAGACTTTATTCTAGGAGGCCAGAGCCCAGATAAAACTCAGGGGTTATTTGCTACCAGGAAGAGGAAGAAAATTTACAGGAAGGACACTGAGGTAGGTCCGTCACAGCATCCAAACCTCTTAGCACTTACGAGAGATCAATACATTTTAACTATTATTATCTACAATAGAGTCATCAGGTGTGAAAAAAAAAAAACAAAACCTTGAGAAGGGGATGATCCCAGTTCATCTCTGCCATGTCTGGCCTGGCACACCATATTCTTTACCTTTCTGAGTAGTCTCACCCTGAGCATACACAGGGCCTATTCGCGAATGTAAGTGCAGAGAGGGATAAGTTTCTGAGATCCACGTGTACATCAAATCATTTTCTGGGTTCTCAACTGCAAAGTCTCTCATTCTCTGCTCAATGAGAAGTGATATCCAACCTGGGGAATGTTTCCAGACTGTCCACAGATGCTAAAATATTTGACCCCTGTGAGGGGTCAGCACCACATGAGTTAAATGGGCTGCAAATTGGGAGGGCTGATTTCCCCGATGAAAATAGGGACGTTAGAGACAGGGGAGGGAATGCTAGTGCTTAGTGTGAACAAACAACAGATGTCCATACCATCTCTTCCATTCTCTTCCTTTCTTCTCTATTCCTTCCCTCTCCCTACATTCTTTCTCTCTTCCTTCCCTCCCCTCCTTCTCCCACTTTCTCTGTCTCGCTAATAACCACTGTGCAAGACACAAAGATGAACCTCTTGTGGTTCCTGACTTCAGGCAGCTCTCTCAGATTCAAAAAGGAGGCCAGGCATGATGGTTCACACCTGTAATCCCAGCACTTCGGGAGGCTGAGGTGGACTGATTGCTTGAGCCCAGGAGTTGGAGGCCAGCCTGGCCAACATGGCGAAATCCCATCTCTACTACTAATACAAAAAATTAGCTGGGTGTGGTGGTGCACACTGGTAGTCCCAGCTACTTGGGATGCTCGGGTAGGAGGATCGCTGTAGCCCAGGAGCAGAGGTTGCAGTGAGCCACAATCACACTACTGTACTTGGTCTGGGCGACAGAGAAAGACCCTGTCCCCGCCACCAAAAAAAAAATAATAATAATAACAAAATAAAAACAAACAAACAAACAAACAAAAAACAAAAAGGAGAAAGACAGTTAAATAACAAACTCCAGTAAAATGTGATATGCTTTGGAAATGCATACACAAATAAATAAATAAATGAATGAATGAATGAATGAATGAATAAAATGGTATAACAGAATTACAAAGTGCTCTAAGTGAACAGAAAAAGAAGGAATTAACTCACCCAGATCAGATGAAAACTTGGGGAACTTTTCATAAAGGAAACATTTAATCTGACTCTGAAGGATGAGGAGGCATTCATAACATTTTCCAACAAAAAGAGACTCATAAAACCACCATTACGGTCTTCAAATTTTCACATGGAACTTGGAGAAAAATTCTATGATCAAATATCAGTGAATCTAAGTAGACACAGCCTGTCACTAAATTTAACCTTCTGTAAGTCATTCGTCTACTCTTTTTATCATTTGTAAGATAAGCAGATGGAGCTACTTCTGAAGCTCCTTCCTGTTCTTAAAAACAAGGAATTTCCATTTCAAAGGATGGAGACCCATGGGCTGTACAGCGAATGGAAGGGTGTTTGATGCTGAGATTCTAGGTAAATGTGCACTGTTGGCCAGGCGCGGTCACTCACTCCTGTAATCCTCAGCACATCCGCCGCTGAGGCGGGCGGATCACATGAGGTCAAGAGTTCAAGACCAGCATGGTCAACATAGTGAAACCCTGTTTCTACTGAAAATACAAAAATTAGGCGGGCGTGGTGGTAGGCGCCTGTAATTCCAGCTACTCAGGGAGGCTGAGGCAGGAAAATTGCTTGAACCCGGAAGGCAAAGGTTGCAGTGAGCCGAGATTGTGCCATTGTACTATAGCCTAGG
>NW_012102621.1:1749046-1750628 GCF_000951045.1 Mandrillus leucophaeus | reverse complement strand
CCATAACTCAGTGATTGCCACAGCTGTGGGCTATAATTGATTTACACCTTCACTTGTTATAGTTCATGACATACAGAAAAACCTTTAGGCTGAACTTAAATATGTAAGGAGGCAGCTTTAGGCTAAACTTGATTTGACACTGGATAAAGAAAATGTGGTACATATACACCATGGAATACTATGCAGCTATGAAAAAGAAAGAGATCATATCCTTTGCAGAAACATGGATGGAGCTGGAGGCCATTATCCTTAGGAAACTAACACAGAAACAGAAAACCAAATACCACATGTTCTCACTTATAAGTGGGAGCTAAATGATGAGAACACATGGACACATGGAGAGGAACAGCACGCACTGGGCCTTACTGGAGGGTAGAGGGGGGGAGGAGGGAGAGGATCAGGAAAAACAGGTAATGGGGGTATTAGTCTTAATACCTGGGTGATGAAATAATCTGTGCAACAAACTTCCATCACGTAAGTTTACCCGTATAACCAACCTGCACACATACTCCTGAGCTTAAAAGTTAAATACAAATAAAACAACACCTAAATCGCATGACAAAAAGGAACAAAAACAACAATGTGGAACTCTGTTTATGGGCCTAAGATTACGCTAATATCTAGAAAACAGAATGGATTTTCCAGAAAGATTTGAACAGCTATGGATATGATCCTTTTACCTAATCATTTCACTAATATACAAATCTAAAGACTTGATTTCATTGCAAACCTAGTAACCTAACCTTCTTTTGTTAAAAAAAAAAAGAAGGAAGTCACTTTAATTTGCTTACAAGAGTAAATATTGTATGAAATGAGAAAAAGAGTACATACTGTAAGATTATATTGATATGAAATTCAAAAACAGGTAAAAAACTCATCTTTGGTGTTAGAAGTCAAAATAGCAGTTACCCTTGGGAAGTAGCGACTAGAATGGGACATAAGTGAGGTGCTTTCGTGGCATCGGTGATGTTGTTTTTCTTGATCTGGGCCTGGATATATGACTGTTATTGTTTGTGAAAATTCATCAAACTATACTCGTATAACCTGTGCACCCTTCTGTAGGTATAGTCTACATGAAAAGGAAACCCTCAAAACATAAAATATAAAATTCACACAAAGTTAAGAAACAGGCTAACTGAAGGTTTACAGAGAGAATTATAAATGATAACAATAGTAGCTAGCATTTATCACTGGCTTACTGAGAACCTGGCATGTTTATGCATTAATTTATTCAATTCTTTCCACATCACAAAGTAGACACAATTGTTACCCCATTCTTAGAAAGGAAACGAGGCTCAAAATCTTAATTATCTCACTCCTGACCATACAACACATAAGCACTAGAGTAGGGATTCATACAGGAGTATCCCACCTCCAGGATCCACATTTTAACCATCATATGACACCAATTCTGCAACACTGGGAGGATGTGGGACACCCAAAGGTACCTAGATTCACAAGTTTATTCCTGTGGAAACCACTTAGAAACCCAAGAAATTGGTTAGCCAGGCACAATGGGGCCCACCTGTAGTCCTAGCTACTCTAGAAGCTGAGGCAGGAGGATTGCTGGAACCCAGGAGTT
>NW_012102621.1:1743721-1745321 GCF_000951045.1 Mandrillus leucophaeus | reverse complement strand
GAAGGCAAAGGTTGCAGTGAGCCGAGATTGTGCCATTGTACTATAGCCTAGGTGACAGAGCAAGACTTCGTCTCAAAAAAAAAAAAAAAAAAAAAGATGTGTTGATGTGTTGTTGCTGCATTGGAGAGTTGTGAGTACACATACTGGGAGAAACTGGTTTACCAGATGTCTGAATTGGCTAGTTGCTGCTATGGACACTAAGGAAAAGAAGTAATGAGACTTCTAGGCTAAACCTGGGTCACTTTATTCCACTGACTGAACTCATCCTGCAACCGTAGCAATGGGTGGAACCAATGTCAGTTGCAGAGCCAACAGGCAGTTCCTGTAACCAGATTAATCTTTTTCCTGAGTCCCACCATTTGAGGTTCATCTTGTTAAGTTCTTCTGATGGTCTTATCCCCAGGAGTTGAATTTTGCTTTCTCATAGTTAGGAAATCACACTTGGCCAACAAATGAGATGGAGATAGGTGTACCAAAATACGTGTACAGTTTAAACTTATCACCAGGTTCTTTTTTTACTTCTTAATTTAGTAAATGGGAGGAAAACAAACCCTAGGCCACCGCTCTGTGTTGTAATCTTGCATTGAAAAGTCCTGTTGTGAAAGCAGCATAACCCAGTAAACCCTGACGTTCAAACCACAAAAATTACTACCTCGACCTAATGATTACAATTTGTTATTGGTGCTCAGCTCCAGCAGATGCGTAAGTTCTAGCATACAGGGAGAAAATGGACTTGAAAACAGGATGCAGTAGGAGTTCACAAATGCCCACACAGCATTCCAGGAAGCAAGGGCTTTGAATTCCCTGGGGATATTATTGGCCTCATTTTAAAAGACAAAGAAACAGGCTCAGAGAAGTAAAAAGACTGGCAATGTCACATAGCTGGGAAGCGGACATGTAGGGGCTCAAAGAAAATTTTTGTTAATTGCTATGTTCTTTCTTTTTTTTTTTTTTTTTTTTTTGAGACAGAGTCTTGCTCTGTTGCCCAGGCTGGAGTGCAGTGGCACGATCTTGAGTCATTGCAACCTCTGCCTCCTGCGTTCAAATGATTCTCCCTAGTAGCTAGGATTACAGGTTCATGCCACCATATCCAGATAATTTTTTGTATTTTTAGTAGAGACAGGGTTTCACCATGTTAGCCAGGCTGATTTCAAACTCTTGACCTTAGGTGATCCACCTGCCTCAGCCTCCCAAAGTGCTGGGATTACAGGCGTGAGCCACTGTGCCTGGCCAGGACCAAGATATGTAGACAGCAAAAGGACAGTGACGTACAGCAAATAGAAGTGAAGCACGGAAACAACTGGATTGGCTATAACTCTCTGTCTGCCTTATTTGAACACAATTCGAACAGTTGGCTACATCTGATTGACCATAACTCAGTGATTGCCACAGCTGTGGGCTATAATTGATTTACACCTTCACTTGTTATAGTTCATGACATACAGAAAAACCTTTAGGCTGAACTTAAATATGTAAGGAGGCAGCTTTAGGCTAAACTTGATTTGACACTGGATAAAGAAAATGTGGTACATATACACCATGGAATACTATGCAGCTATGAAAAAGAAAGAGATCATATCCTTTGCAGAAACACGGATGG
>NW_012102621.1:1738051-1739661 GCF_000951045.1 Mandrillus leucophaeus | reverse complement strand
GCATTTTAATATGCCTATGATTCTGTGGATCAGGAATTTGAAAGCCCATGTCCATGTTCCACAATGTCTAGGGTAATGAAGGCTGGAGATGGTTGGAATGGCTCACCTGGGGCTGTATATCTGGAGCCTCCATCCTTCACCATGTGGCATCTGCTGAAACTGCATATGCAAGAGAACTACTTCGCTCATATGCATGGTGCATGGGCTGAAGTGGCTGGAACACGTGGGGTCTGACTGGCACTGCTTCTCCTCCGTATGACCAAATGGACTTCCCCCCAGTATGGAGGTCTTATGTTACTCAACCCGGAGACTCCTGCACAGTCCCATGGAGAGAGCAGAAGCTGCTGGAGCTCTGATGATGTAGGTCAAACTGAGATGTTCTGTGGCCCAGATGGCAAAGCAGCAAAGAGGTGGCATGATTTTATTCACCTCCTGCATGAATTCACAGTTACACAATGTGGCTCTAGCACCATAAGGGCTATAAGTAATAATCTGACCTGGAGAGCACAGAAGATAGCATGCCGGTGTGATTGCACTGATACCCTCAGCCAGCTCAAGAGGCAGAAGAAACAACGCGGGCTAGCAGTGCAGGACAAGAAGAGCACAGTGCACCTCCCTTAGTGACCAGAGCTAATAGCCTGATTAATGAGGCACAAATGAAACAACCTTGGGAGATTCCCAGAAATAAACTGGGAACATTCTAAAGGGCCTGGAGGCTCTATGTAAGTAGTTGAAGCAAAACTTGAGTGAAATGTGGATATTTAATCTTATATAAGCCCATGCGTATGAACTGGTTTGTGAAGATGCAAACTACACTTTACAAAACTTTTAGTTCAAGCTTTGTATTTAATGACCTCACCCTCCAGGGTTTAGCATCTAATTGGAAAAATAAAATTAATATACATTAAATAACGGCGTAAGGCAACATAACAGCGGTCACCAGGGAGCCCTGAATAAATGGCTCAAACATTAAGTTTTATAGGGATAACCTCCAAGAAAGAAGACGTTCTAAGAGATGGAATGAACAGCAGGCCTCCTGGAAGATGGAAATTCAATCTGTGCTTTGGAAGTTGGTGCAAATGAATTAGGCAGACAATGAAAGAAATCTCAAAACTAGAAATATGTTTGAATGGCTTTTGGCTTTCTGGGATGAATCTTTCATTTAATAGCTAAATAAAATAACTCCTAAGAACAACTATTTTCTTCTAAGCATTTTTAGTTTTTAAGCCTTAGCCTTTTTTAGTGTGTGATGTCTAGAACTCTGGAGTTTGAAGACACGTGGGAAGACTAAATGTGGTTATAAGAGACGACTGAAAAATCAAAAGTAGAGGAGGTAATTTAGAGTGGCTGTTTACTTACGTCTCTTCCTGAACTTGAAGGGAAATAATCTAGACCAGGGTTGGCCAGATAGTAAGTACTTTTTGACACTGTGTGTAATACAATTTTTATTGCAACTACTCAACTCTGTTGTTGCAGCCAGGAGTAATCGTAAACAAGGCATAAACAAATAAGCATGATTGTAACTGTGTTCCAATAAAACTTTATTTACAAAGCCAGGTGGCAGGCTGGATTTGGCCCATGGATTGTAACTGTGTTCCAATAAAACTTTA
>NW_012102621.1:1733381-1734576 GCF_000951045.1 Mandrillus leucophaeus | reverse complement strand
AAGGAAGGAAGGAAAGGAGGGAGCGGAGAAGGGGGAGGGAGGGAAAAGAAGGAAGGATGAACAAGCAAGAAAGAATGGCAGAGAAAGAAAGAAAGAAAGAAAGGAAGAAAGAATAAAACCTAAGAAATTGGAATAAATTCCTTAAAGTTATCTCTGGAAGAAAAAATGTTTAAATAAAAACTCAGTGTTCACTGAGATGGAGAAAGTCTGTTTATAACAATTTAAGGGGCCACACAGAAAATCACAAGGGCTATAACTTCCTGCTTGCCAAGGGCACCTTTTGGAGGAATTGCTGCTTATATCACTGCATGGCAACAGGAGAAGACGTGGATTGATGCAGTCATTCTGAGGAACTTAGAGGACTGTTAACATCAGCACAGGATTCGTGATGATGTGTTGAAAGGTGGTTGGCACTCACAAAAGGAAAGGAGATATGTTTCATATTTTAGGATATGTTTTGTCACTCGAGGGAATTTAGAGGTGGAGGCAGTTGATAGTGAGAATGGAAGCCAACTTTCTCTTCTTGTCACTTGCGTTATTTGGGATGTTTCGAGTTGGAAAAAAAAAAAAAGCAGAGACTGAATCTGTCCAGTAAAGGAGAAGGGAGAACTGGGTTGGAGCCAAGAAATGGGCAGACTGAGAAGCAAGACTGGGAACCAGATACTTGCTCAGTTTATTTGCTTCCTCTCTCTTGTTAGCTTTTGGGTTTTCATTATCGTGTATTCACTTCTTTCTTCAAGTCTTCACTGTCAGTGTCTTGCAACCTGCTGAACACCACTAGATCCCTCATTCCTAAAACAGAAGTTGCTTGACTGAATGTCATTGTAGTGGGAATCACACACGTTGGGCAGACTCCACCATTGCAGGCTACCTCAGTAGATATCGCCTGCAAAGACAGCCTGTGCCTGGATGGGGAGATCTGTCCCTGCTCAAGGAACAGCTCCGTAAGTGGAGCTTCCGCAAGTGGAGTGTAGCTTCCCTAAGTGGAGACAATGGGCAGGTTAATGCCAGTGGGCAGAGAAGGAGGGCATGGTGGGTGGTCCTATCAACATGCTCGAATGCTGGCATCAAACAAAGGGTGCTTGAAGCTTTGGTGTGGTGAAGCTGGTGGAACTTTTTGAAATCACTTGGGAAGGTTTATGCCAATGATACCCTACTTAAACCCCATTCCACATTTTCTTTGTTGAAACCATGA
>NW_012102621.1:1725865-1731423 GCF_000951045.1 Mandrillus leucophaeus | reverse complement strand
ATTTGGCCCATGAACCATATAGCTTGCTGACCTCCACTCTAGATGTTCAATTTATTCCATCAATGTTTAGTGAAATCTATACTATGTTAACCATTTTGAATAAGAACCTGGGATTAAACCTGTTTGCTCAAGCTGGGCACAGTGGCTCATGGCTGTAATCCCAGCCCTTTGGGAGGCCAAGAGGGGCAGATCACCTGAAGTCAGGAGTTCGAGACCAACCTGGCCAACAATGGCAAAGCCCCGTCTCTACTAAAAACACAGAAATTAGCCAGATGTGGTGGTGGGCGCCTGTAATCCCAGCTACTCTGGATGCTGAGGCAGAAGAATTGCTTGAACCTGGAAGGGGGAGGTTGCAGTGAGCGGAGATCGCACCACTGCACTCCAACCTGGGTAACAGAGGGAGACTCTGTCTCAAAAAAAAAAAGTTTTTTGCTCAGGAGGCGTTTACTGTAGGCTGATTGTGTGCTTGGTGCTATGCTGGTCAAGTGAAATCTATATTGAACAGATAAATATGACCCGCCCCTCACAGAAAGCTTCCAACCTAGGAGTAAAATGCCTGGAAGTGGGGACGAAAGTTATTACAGGATCTAACCCAGTCTTGGGAGATGAAGAAACCATAAATGTCTTTCCTGAGGAAGGGATGTTCGGTCTGAGATCGGAAGACGCTTGTTCTTAGCACAGACAGGTTATAAAAGTGGGGAGTGGTGGGTAAGGAAAGGCAAGAGAAATGTTCCATATGGAAGAAACACGCATTTCAAAGCACAGAAGGAAGGGTGTCTTTCATTAAAGAAACAGAAAAGTTCAGGATGGCTGAGGGAGCCTGATTAATGAAGCCAGAATGAGACAACCCTTCAACCCAAGATGGAATTGGAGGGCTGACTGGGAGCCCACCAGCATCCTCAGAAACACACAAATGCCCTGACCCTCAGTGTGTGCACATTTCTTCCACAGCGTCAGGGCATTTCATAATCAGCCTTGTTTAGGAACAGCTGAGATTCTGCAGATGACAAACACTGTGAAATCCTCTCACGTAGACATTGATTCCACTCAAGAGATGATGGTTTTACAGCTGCTCCCAGTGAAACAGCTAGATTTTGCTTCAGAGGAAAGCAGTGATCCGACTTGGACTCTTCACACATACCATGCAAGGAGAAAGTCCATTTCCACATCATTTTCAACACTGATGAAACTGGCACCAATTAATGCAAACCTAGGGAGCACTTGAAGTGATCCTTGGCCCTTTCCCTTCAATAAAAATATGTAGTTGGCTAAAAATCTTCATCCCTTGCCCAGGCCAAGTAAGAGAGAATCTGCCATGTTCAAATGTCCTAGAGACAGTGTCATTTCTTCTCTGTGTTATTACTGACAACAAGTACTTTCTGCATTCCATGTAATTCCAATATACCATCCTTGGGCTCTATATTAGTCTTTTTCACACTGCTGATAAAGACACACGCAAGACTGGGAAGAAAAAGAGGTTAAATTGGACTTACAGTTCCACATGGCTGAGAAGGCCTCAGAATCATGGCAGGAGGCGAGAGGCACTTCCTACATGGTGGCGGCAAGATAAAATGAGGAAAATGCAAAAGCAGCAACCCCTGACAAAACCATCAAATCTTGTGAGACTTATTCACTACCACGAGAACAGTATGGGGAAACTGCCCCCATGATTCAGTTATCTCCCACTGGGTCCCTCCCACAACATGTGGGAATTATGGGAGTACAATTCAAGATGAGATTTAGGTAGGGACACAGAGTCAAACCATACCAGGCTCTAATAAACTGAGATGCAAACTTCATCCAATAGAACAAAGTAAACACTCGGTAAATTTTTATCTATGTTATTTTGTTGTACATAAAAGAACCCAATACAATATTTGACACACAGTGAGTATCAACGAATATTAGTCCTCTTCCCTTCTTCCAGGCCATTCTAGTCTTCACCTCTCTCCTGAGATCTCATAAAACCTCTTCTGTGCCATATTTTCCCAAATGAATCCCATATTGGGGTAAATGCTTCTAGCCACACTAAAGGAAATGTCTGATCAGCAGAATGTGGAGGAGATGCTAACTCCCTGGTGATAAGCACAGGAAACGCTCTTGTGGTGATCTAAGTCCTATGTGGGACTCTTCTGCCTGCATCCTCTAATATAAGTGACTGGTTTTGCAGAACCAGCTTTGAATGCATATACCTAATCACTACACAAGTGGGGCTGGTCAGCTTTTCTTGCCTCTGTGGCCACAGGAGACAGCAGTCTCAAAAACACAGGTCACCCACAAGGACCAACCCGCTAGTAAAATGCGCCTGATGTCTGACTGCAAATGCTCCCCCTAGAGCCAGCACAGAGGTTCAGTGAGGCTCCAAGGATGTAACTTAGGCTTCCAGGCTAAAGCACAAAGTAGCAAATATGTTCCTGTCCTTGCTACAAGTGTCATGATTTTTTTTTTAAGTTATTTCTGAATACATCAACATTCAAAAGTTACTTATTAATGCCATCAACATTCACATAGCCTGGAGAAAACTACATTGGCACTGATTGATATAAGATGATTGAATTAGGCTGGGCGTGGTGGCTGACACCTGCAATCCCAGTGCTTTCAGAGGCTGAGGCAGGTGGATCACTTGAGCTCAGGAGTTCAAGACCAGCCTGGCCAAAATGGCAAAACCCCATCTCTACCAAAAATACAAAAATTAGCCGGGCATGGTGGTGCACGCCTGCGGTCCCAGCTACTTGGGAGGCTGAGGCTGGAGAATTGCTTGAACCTGAGAGGCGGAGTTGTGGTGCACCCAGATCACTCCACTGGATTCCAGCCTGGGTGACAGGGTAAGACTCTGTCTCAAAACAAACAAACAAATACAAATAAACAAAAAACAAACAAAAACCACCACCAACAACAACAAAAAACAATTGGGTTAAAAAGTTAAATGTGAATGCTGATCCTGTAATTTTCATGACCTTGTGAGTGATCTTAGTGAGATTCTGTCCCCAACTTTGTGTCTCCATTTCTTCGTCTTTCTGATGAGAGTCTTATTCCAAGTAGAGCTAAGATTCCTCCTAACTCTAAAATGAAAGGATCCTCTTGTATCTTTGGAGAAAGGAGGAAAGAGACCTGGACTCCAAGTTACAGAACTTGGATTCCTGTCCTAATTTTACCATTAATCAGATGTATGGCCTTACATAAATAATGTAGTGTCTCTAAGAATCCAGCTGCCTTACCTTAAAATGAGAGGAACGAACTTGATCAGCTTGAAGTTTGATGAGTCAGTGACTTGAAGATGGTATTCGTCTGGGCATCTTCTCTGAACAGTAGCATCCAGGAGCTCCAAAGGTCAGATATCTGAATGTTTGCCTGAGAAGAGTGAAGGCTTCAATCCTCCAGGCAGTACAGAAATTGTCTATTTACTTTGTAGAGAGACCACCAGCCTCTGGCCATCTGACATCTGCCTTGCATTTACCCTGGAGATTGTTTTCTTTATTTTTGTTTTATTACAAAAGGGAGATAAGTTCAAAGGAAGAGAAAAGCAAAAAGAAGAAATAACCCCTGTAAGCTACCTTATCCCCCAAAGTTACCCAGAGTTCAATTGCATTTTATATCCGCTCTACCTGTTTTCAGTATCTCCCGGAGAGATCCGTTGTTTATCCAAATCAGCCCTAAGTTCTTCAGCTTTCGGGGACTAATCTTTCTTTAATATCCCAATAAAACAACTCATTTCCCCTGTATTGGTTCTCTATTGCTGCATAACAAATTATCACACGTTTTGGAGCTTATACCAACACCCGCTCACAGTTCTACATATCTGCGTGCATGGCATTCCTGGGTCCTCTGCTCAGGTCTTACAAGGCTGAAACAGAGGTGTCAGTAAGGCTGTGTTCCAACCTGTAGGCTCTGGAGATAAATCACTTCCAGGCTCATTTAGACTGTTGAATTCAGTTCTTTGCAACTGCAGGTCTGAGGTCCTGTTTCCTTTCTAGCTGTCAACCAAAGGCTGCTTTCAGCTCCAAGAGGCCACCTGCATCCTTGCCACATTCTGCCCTTACCCCATTATCAAGCCAGCAAGGATGCATTGAGTTCTCTTCATGCTTCTATCTTTATGTCAGGAAGAGCTCTGTCCCTTTTAAGGACTCGTCTGATTAGGTCAAGTCCACCCAGATAATATCTCTTTTGATGAATTTGAAGTCCATTGATTTGTAAGCAAACCATAGGAGCCATATCCAATCCCATTCACTGGCCCCACACAGACTCAAGGGAGGGGATTCTATATAGGATGTACAGGAAGGGGGCAGGAATTGTGGAGGGTCTCACTCCCATTCTGCATTACTGCAGGAAATTCGGTCCTCTCCTGAATATCTCACTAGGAAGTAGTCTGTTAGTGCTCAGCACATAGCTGGTGTTCAATAAGCAACTGATGCATGAATCAAAGTGGTCCTGAATGTAATGGCCTTGTGGGCCAGCCCCTCTCATGTGCTACTCCGATGTTACTCACTTCTTGGCCTCTTCTGGCCTTATCATCGTATTCCAGGCTTCTCTGCCTGTCTTTTCTGCTCCAAACCCCTAGACCTCAGCCCTCCAAGGCAACACTAGGAGGAGGACAATGCCTGAATGCAATAAGATTGGGAGAGGAAAAGGCCAATGAGGGCAATCACAAAACAGGGAAAAAGGAAATCATGTGAAACTGGGTACCAGGCATCACTACTCCTTAGTTCAAATCATATCCCGTCAGAAATGCCTTACTGGTAATCTCTCACCTTAGATGAGAGTTCAGAAAACTTTTATAAATATGTTAGATTTTGCAGGCCCTAATGTCTCTGTTGCAGCTATTTAACTTTCATCTGTAATGCAAAAGCAGTTGTATATTATATGTAAACAAATCAGCATAGCTATGTTTCAATTAAAATTTATTTATAACATAAGGCATAGACCAGAATCAGCCTTTGATTGCTTCTGGCTTAGACTCTGGCTGCTTTGAGGCTACGACGTACTCTCAGAACAGAGTCTTCAGGAGTCTTTGTTTCTTTACCCTCCTGGATGAAGGAAACTCTTGTCCTGGGCCAGGAGAGGAAAGTGAAATCATCATAACATCCAAATAAACTCTTCATTCAAAGAGAACCACTCTATATATACACTATGGAATACTATGCAGCCATAAAAAGAATGATATCATGTCCTTTGCAGCAACATGGTTGCAGCTGGAGGCCATTATCCTAAGCAAATTAATGCAGGAAAAGAAAATCCAATACCACATGTTCTCACTTATAGGTGAGAGCTAAACAATAGGTATACATGGGCATAAAGATGAAAACAATAGACATTGGGTATTTCAAAAGCAGGGAGGGGCTGGGTGCAGTGGCTCCCACCTGTAATCCCAACACTTTGGGAGGCCAAGGTGGGAGGATGGCTTGAGGTCAGGAGTTCAAGACCAGCCTTGCCACCATGGCAAAACCCCGTCTCTACTAAAACAAAAATTAGCCAGGCATGGTGGCATGCACCTGTAGTCCTGGCTACTCAGAAGGCTGAGGCAGGAGAATTGCTTGAACCCAGGAGGTGTAGATTGCAGT
>NW_012102621.1:1694841-1725380 GCF_000951045.1 Mandrillus leucophaeus | reverse complement strand
AAAAAAAAAAAAAAAAAAAGTTTTTATGTTCACATGAACATAAAAAACAGTTAACTTCCCATTGTCCTGAGCTTTGTCATTATGGATTTTGCACTACCGCGGAAAAAACTTATTTGAGAGTTGTTGTTGTTTGCTTGTTTGTTTCTTCCTAGAGAAGGTCCCAAAACCACAGGAAGACCCCAGAAAAACTTTGAAATTGTAGCTGTTATTGTGGCTTTAACTGATCCTGCAGGTCTAGATGGAGTTCTTGGGGGCTGCCCAAGGTCAAGAACTTGTGCTTTGCTTCCTACCAGTCATTCTGTAGGGGAAGGTAATGAACAGGAAAGAGACAACACAGAAGAGATATCTTCCCTTTCCCGAGCCAACTCTGAAGGTCCCTGCTTGCTTTCTTCTTTTTCCTTCCTGTTGTAATAGGAACTTCACGGTTGAATGGCTTCTGTGGAGCACTTGGCAGAAAATGTAGTTTAAGCTGCAACTTTCTGTAATAATAATAGTTACCATTTATTGGGAGCTTACTACACGTCAGGCACCTCGCCAAGTGTTTTATATGTGTTATCTCATTTGATTCTCACAACAATTTTATGAGATAGGCACTATTCCTTCTTACATTTTATGCACAGAAAACTGTAGTGTCAAGAGGTTAATCGGCTTCGCTAGGTACATGGAGCCAGAAAATGGTGGAGTCTATTCTGAATGCAGATCTCTCTGACTCCAAAACGAGTTCTCCCAAACATGACACCAAAGAGCATCTGCATCTGGAAGATACAGCCCCCCTGGAAGGCACTGTCTGTGCACCTTCCCTTTGCCATCAGGGTGATGGAAGGTTATGGCCCACCTGATAGAGGGCACCTCGGAGAATCTTGACATTCTTTTCAGACCAAGGCCACTTAATAAAGTACTTCTATTGATTGTTCCAAGTAAATAAGTTCAAGACAGGCTACAGGGCTTAATTTCAGACAGAACAATACATTAAGAGGAAGCACAGGCCACATAGCTAACTTAATAATGCTTCTTCACTTAGGGCATCTTTCAGACCACATCAAAAAATAATACTGAAATTGAATGGCTGTACGTAAATAAGTCAGAATTGACATCATCCCCACCTTGTGGTGTGATTCATGAATGGTATTGACAGTAATTAAACACTTCTCAGCTGCAAGTATCACCAAGCATTCTATTTACATTATCATACTTAATTTTCACAATAACTCTCTGCATTAGTCAGGACAGTCTAGGCTATGCTGCAGTAACAGACAACCCCCAAGTCCCGGAGGCTTAAAATAGGAGAGGTTTATTTCTCGCTCATGCTGCTTGTCTACTACAGTCAGCTGGAGAGTTTGCTACTCTGGGACTAGGCTAGCAGAATATTCTGGAACGTTTTATCAGGAACGTTCCTAGTTGGTGTCTGAAACATTGTTGGCTGGCATTGTAAGAGGGGAAAGGGAGCTCTGGAGAGCATATGACTTCATCAATTAAATGCTAAGCTTAAAAATGTCACATGTTGCTTTTGTACAAACTCATCAGCCAGAGTCACATGTGAAAGAGAAATAAAATATTTGCTCGAAGGCAAATGTCATCCTTATCCTGCCTTTTATAAAAGAGGAAAGAGAAACTAAGGCGTTTACCCAAGGTTATACAGCTAGATGAATGGTTGAGCCAAGATTTGACTTTCTGACTTGACTCTTCAACCTCTCTGTTAGAGATGGAAGTGTAAACAGGTTTCTACAGTACAAAAGAAGATTAAAATGCAATAGCATTTTAAACAAAAATTAAAGCTCAAAAGAACTGTAGGGAATGAGCAATTCTAACTGGGAGGTGAAAGATTTAAAAAAGAAAAAAACAAAGCCTTATGGAAGACATGTGGCTTGAGCTGAATGATAAAAGATGGGAAGGGCATTCCAGGAAAGAGTAGAGGAAAGTAGAGGCATAGAGAGGGAAGAGCAGAGGATAAGTTGGTACACGAATGACAATGTGGCTGGAGAGAGAGAGAGAACTTGAGAGAAAGAGATGAGTAGAGACACAGCAGGAAATAAGGCAAAAAGTGAACTGGCAACAGACAACAGTTTTTATTCTCCTAGCTGTAAGGAGAGGCAAACAGGGTATTATTCCAGAATAACTCATACCCACAGCTAGACAAATGCATTGAAACACAAACCCACTCAATAATGAGTCAAAAGCCTCATCTTTTATAGAATCACAGCAGTCCTAGAGTTCTGTAGAGTGCTTGGTATATTGTAGATGTTTGATAAATATTTGGTGCCCATTGAATGATTTCCAGGAGAAGTGTCTACGAGGTTTACAGTTTGCCCCAAGGACAAAACAGAAAGAACTATGAAAAATCTAAGCATAAACGAAGCCCTGCAAAGAATTTCCTAGGTTGAATTTGTCACCGAAGACACAGAATACCAACATACTGGCAAACATTCAAGCCAATAAGACAGATGCAAACTGTGTGGTCGAGGTTTAACTGGTCCTGTGATGAAAGGGACTGCCATATGGAATAGCTTTTTATTTGATGTGGGTAATTTTCTGTGGAAGAGCATCCTTCTAACCTAGCATAATGAAGCTGATTATTTGTGCTTAGCATAACCAGCAAGACAAAGAAAGAGAGAGAGAGAGAGAGAAATTCAGTCATAAAACATTGGAGTTAAGCTACATCCTTGGTAGAATTTCATCAGTGGAGCCCCCCTGCATGGATGACCAAAAAGCTGTCAAGGGCTGGCTTGTCAAATACATTGGCCAAGAGCTCAAAACAATTGGGTTTTATAGACACAAACTCTAAGTGGAGACAGAATTCTGCTCTGGGACCCTGGTGATCTCTAACCTTGAAGATAGTCATAAAACCTCCTGATTGATAGCGTCCTTGGAGTGGGTCATTCTTTTCATTTCATGCCCAAATGAATTCTGCACACTAAGAAGAAACTTAGAAGATCTAAACATTGGATAAATAATGTTCAGGGAAGAGAAGTTATTTTATTGATGAGGAGTCTTGTCTGTTGGGCTGACGATCTTGGAATATATCCTGAGACTAGTTGTGAACATTCCTACAAGGGGACACTGGAATTTTATTTTATTTATTTATTTATTTTTTGAGACAAGAGTCTCACTCTGTTGCCCAGGTTGGAGTGCAGTGGTGTGATCACTCACTGCAACCTCCGCCTCCCAGGTTCAAGTGATTCTCCTGCCTCAGCCTCCCGAGTAGCTGGAATTACAGGTGCATGCCACCAGGCCTAATTTTTGTGTTTTTAGTAGAGGTAGGGTTTTGCTATGCTGATCAGGCTGGTCTCAAACTCCCAGCCTCAAGTTATCTGCCCGCCTCAGCCTCCCAAAGTGCTGGGATTACAGGCATGAGCTACCAAACCCAACCAAATTTTAGAAAGATCACTAGGCAGCTGGGCAGGGGATAGATGGCAGGGGAAGGTTTTGCAATGGCGATGGTGTCAAAGATTGATAGCAATAGACCAGGTGAGAAATAACAAAGATCTCAATTTTAGTAGTAATGATAGGCATATAGAGAAGCAAACCTATATTAGTTTGATAGGGCTACCATAACAAAATACCACAAACTGGGTGGCTAACATAACAGAAATGTATTGTCAGGCTAGAAGTGCAAGCCAACAGAGTTGGATTTTTCTGAGGGCTGTAAGGGAAAATGTGTTGCATGCCTTCTCTCACAGCAATCTGTGATTTGTTGGCATCCCTTGTCTTCTGCTTCATCACCCTGATCTCTGCCTTCCTCTTCACATGGTGTTTTCCTGGGTGTCTTCACATTGTCTTCCTTCTTTGTGTGCCTATCCCTATGTCCAAATTTCCCCTTTCTATAAGGATACCAGTCATATTGGATTACAGGCCCTCTCTACTCCAGCATCACTTCTTCTTAACTAATTATATCTGCAAAGGCTCTATTTCCAAATAAGGTCACACTGTGATGGCTGGAGGTTAGGAATTCCACATAGGAATTTGCGGGGGGACATAACTCAAACCATGACAGAACCTATTTCAAAAGTATGTTGGAGTTATAGTTAAAATGACTTGATAACTAATTGAATGTGCTCAGTTATTTATGAATTAAGATAGTTTGCAGGTGTTGTATCAGCATATAAAGATGATATTTGCAATTCACCAAAGAATAAACAATAGCGACAATGTCCTTGTTATGAGCTAAATTGTGTCTCCCCCAAATGTATATGTTGAAGTTCTCACCCCTAGTATCTCAGAATGTGACTATATTAGGAGATAGAGTCTTTAAAGAGATAATTAAGGTTAAATGGGATCATTAATGTAGGTCCCAATATAATGTGATTAACGTCCTTGTAAGGAGGAGAAATTAGAACACAGACACACCCAGAAGAAAGGCCATGTGAAATCAGAGGGAAAGACAGGCATCTGTAAGTCCAGGACAAAGAACTCAGAAAAAATTAACATTGCTGACAGCTTGACCTCAGACTTATAGCCTCTGGAACTGTGAGAAAACAAATTTGTGTTGTTTCAGCCTCCCAGTCTGTGATACTTCGTGAAGGCAGCCCCTAGCTGATGAATACAGTTCTTTATAATCTAATGATAGTCATTTGAGTATTGTGCCAGACCAGTGCAGGAGACGAAACTTTGGAAGTGGAAACCATTGTATCTTT
The DNA here is from genome assembly GCF_000951045.1 of Mandrillus leucophaeus. NCBI lineage: Eukaryota > Metazoa > Chordata > Mammalia > Primates > Cercopithecidae > Mandrillus > Mandrillus leucophaeus. The sequence continues at coordinate 1,720,749 of NW_012102621.1, read as the reverse complement.
CCATATAACTTGATTCTTACCTGTTTAGGAACAAATTTCATGTTGCCTTTTGGAATCTGATGATTTGCAAACTCCAGTGGGCCTGAAGCTCAGAGGAAGAAATATTTATAGGACACTCCACTGTAACAAATCCTGGTATCCTAAACATCACCAAGCTGTTTGCCCCTGGCAACCTTACCCTGTGGGTTTTCAGATGTAACGTCTGCTCAGTGACGAATACTTTATCTTTCATCAAGAGGAAAAAGAAGATGGATAGAAAAGAGGATTAGACAGACCAGGTATGGTGGTTTATTCCTATAATCCCAGCACTTTGGGAGGCTGAGGTAGGAGGACCACTTGAGACCAGGAGTTTGAAAGCAGCCTGGGCAACATAGCCAGACCCCATCTCTAAAAAAAAAAAAATTTTTTTTAATTAGCTGGCTGTGGTGGAACATGTTTGTAGCCCCAGCTACTTGGGAGGTCAAGGTGGGAAGATCTCCTGAGCACAGGAGTTTGAGGCTACGTGAGCTATGATTGTGTCACTGCACTCCATCCTGGGCAACAGAGCTAGACTCTATTTCTTTAAAAAAAAAAATGAAAATGAAAGATGTTTATTTTGAAAATGGAGGTTGTTGACTGTTCTGACATTGCTAACTACTGCAGAAGCAGGGAACGTCTTCTCAGGAGATATGGTTGAGCAGAGGCTGTTTGGGAAAGCTCTTCAGGTAGTTGAGGGAAATCTCCTACACATCCTCCAAGACCCATCTCAGAGGACCCTTACTGAGGAAACCTGCCCAGAGAAGCTTCATGGTCCACCCTGAATTCAGTTCCTTGAATTTGACTTCCCCTGATCCTGCACACAAAACCTTTACTGCTTAGGTGCCTTTTTTTACAGCTAAATGGTGATGTCTTCTAAAACAGAAACTCGGTTGTTCACCTCTGTAGCCACAGTCCCCATCATCATGTCTGGGAGTGAGCAAATACTCAGATGGGTCGAATGGGGGAAAAAAATAACTGATGGCCAAAAGCAATTTCTACTTTGGAGAAGGGGATGAAGTTCATTACCTATAAATTTCTAGTTAAGGAAATGTCCATTGAACTCAAATATGTGATGCTTTCTTGCTTATATTTTTCAACATGCAACTTATTTTTATCAAGGCCTTATCAGGCTGAATGACCGGCATCAAAACAACAGCTTGAAGCAAGAAAGGGAAAAACAAACAAACATTTGGTCCACTGTTTTCTTGTTTTTTATTTTTTTTCCAACACAATACCCAATGGTCCATTTTGTAGTACACACAATTTTTCTCATTGATGGATTAATCTGAGAATCCACTGACCTCAACAATAGCTTCTGGACTGACTCAGCTCCCTGTCTTCTCATAGCGAGTGCTTAGACAAACATCTGCTGGAGAATTAAGACCTGTAAGAAAATATGTATTTAATTTGAATAACAAAATAGGCTGGGCGAGTGGCTCGTGCCTGTAATCCCAGCACTTTGGGAGGCCGAAGTGGGCGGGTCACCTGAGGTCAGGAGTTCGAGACCAGCCTGGCCAACATAGTGAAACCTCATCTCGACTAAAAATACAAAAATTACCCAGATGTGGTGGCACATGCCTGCAGTCCCAGCTACTCAGGAAGCTGAGGCAGGAGAATCTCTTAAGCCCGGGAGGCAGAGGTTGCAGTGAGTCGAGATCGTGCCGCTGCACTCCAGCCTGGATGACAGAGTGAGCCTTCATTTCAAAACAAACAATAAAGCTTGAATAACAAAATGAAAATAACCTGTCTTCATGTCGTACCCAGACTTGTAAATTCTGTTATCAATTTCTAGGCTATAATCTCTGATAGGTAAAAAGTCATCCAACCAATTGAAAAGGTTGGTAAGTCCACCCTCATTCCTCTTATCTCTACACTTCCAAGTTCAGAAGACGTAGGATATCTGTATTCTTTGTCCTTTTTAGCATAGATGCCTGTTCCCCAGGAACACCGGGCAGGTGACTATTTGCAAGCCTGTAAATAAATAAAAGTTGCAAATCTGGAATTGAGGGTGAGAATTATTTTCTAAAAATGACTTGCGGTGATGCGTTGAGAGAGAAAGAAGAGAACTGGAGGCCAGTGAGCTGTGAAATGATTCAAATGGAGGGTGATAGTCTAAAGTATTCAAGAATTTGCATTCTAGATAAGGCTCCAGAGTCACAGAACAAAAATTATCCACAAAAATGGACACAACCCAAATTGAACAGTATATTTCTTAGATTTTTGTTAGTTCGTTTTTGCTTTTTTGTGATGGCAGTCATTTCAGTTCAAGTCCACAAACAAATATTGTGGACCTACTATATGCGAAGCACAGGAGTGAGAGGCATATAAGTGATTATGACATAATTTTTGTTTCAAGATGTTATTAACAGAGTAGTATGCAGCCATAAAAAAGAATAAGTTCATGTCCTTTGCAGGGACATGGATGACGCTGGAGACCATTATCCTTAGCAAACTAACACAGGAACAAAAAACCAAATACTACACATTCTCACTTATAAATGGGAGCTAAATGATGAGAACATATGGACACACTGAAGGTAACAACATATCCTTGGGTCTGTCAGAGGGTGGAGGGTGGGAGGAGGGAGAGGATCAGGAAAAATAACTAATGAGTACTAGACTTAATGCTTAGGTGATGAAATAACTTGTACAACAAACCCCCATGACACAAGTTTACCCATGTAACAAGCCTGCGCTTGTAGCCCTGAATTTAAAATAAAAGCTTTAAAAAATGCTATATTAAAGCTTGAAAATGAAAAAAAAATAATTAAAATTGTGTTTATAACAGGAATAGTCATAGTTACAGCTTATTAATGCTTACCATGTTCTTCTAGAAAAATCAGTAGCGCAGAGTGGTAAGATAATAAACACAGCACGCAGTAGGCCTCCAATCAAACTTCAGATCCACCATTTAACTCATGCTGTGACTTTGAGGGATTTCCTCAATCTGCCTGCATCTCAGTTGCTCATCTGTGAATCTGAAGTAACCAAAGTATTAAAAGAATTATTGTGAAAATCAAATGGGTTAATATACATAAAGTACTTAGAAAAGTGTAGTTAGTGCTGTATGTGTTGGTTATAATTGCTATTATCTCTATGTGCATGAAATACATCACATATATTGTATTTTGGGGCAAACTGCTATTATCCTTATTTCATCTGTGAAGAAAGAGGTCAGAGAGGTTAATTAATGTGTTCAAGGATACAGAGCAAGTAAGGGTTAAAGCAAGGATGCGAATCTCAACCTGCCTCTAAGATTCATGCTCTTACCACTGCCTGTCACTGCATACAAGGTAACAATAATATAACACAAAAGGAAATATGTGAAAAAGGAGGTATTGGGTAAAAACTCTGGGAATGCAAGGGGAGATGGATAGATTCATAGAGGAGGTAGCATTGGAACTGAGTTTGGAGGAAGGATTTGTCCACTGACTAACCCTTGTATCCCCAGGATAGACAGCCCTGGTGTGCTTTGGCTTTGACCATCTATTGTCTGATTTTTGTCAGCTTGGTGATATTGTCTGTGTGTGTTAGTCAGGGTTCCCTAGAGGGGTAGAACTAATAGAATAGGTGTATATATAAAGGACAGTTTATTAAGGAGTACTGACTCACACAATCACAAGGTAAGGACCCTTCTGCAAGCTGAGTAACAAGGTACCCAGTTCGAGTCCCAAAACCTCAAAAGTAGGGAAGCCGACAGCGCAGCCTTCAGTCTGTGGTCGAAGGTCCAAGAGTCCCAAAGCTGAAGAATCTGGAGTCCAATGTTAAAAAGCAGGAAGCATCCAGCAGGGGAGAAAGATGGAGACCGGAAGACCCAGCCAGTCTAGTCTGTCCACATTCCTCTGCCCGCTTTTATTCTGGCCATGCTGGCAGCTGATTAGATTGTGTCTACCCAGATTGAAGGTAGGCCTTCCTTTCTCAGTCCACTGACTCAGATGTTCATCTCCTGTGGCAGCACCCTTGCAGATGTACCCAGCAACAATACTTTGCATCCTTCAATCCCATCAAGTTGATGCTCAATACTATCACAGGGTGTTAGACAAGCTACGTCTTACACATAGTAAGTACTCAATAATTCTCTTTGGAATGAAGAATAAATGAACGAATAAATGAATAGGAGAGGATTGGTATTTCAGGTTTTCAGTGGAACTTTAACTAAGCAACTCAGTAGCATTCAACCAGCCCATTAGCCAGTCTTCTGATTACAAAGTAGTTGGAGTCTGTTTTGTTTAGAAAGAGATTGGTGCTTTTCAGAATGCACTGTGAGCAGAGAAAGCCTTTGGGGCTTAATTAATAATCCCTGTTTAAAATGAAAAATACACGAAATCTACAAATGTGCTGTGTGACAAGATTTCAGCCCTGTAGGTAATCTGTTCCTTTTTCAAACATAGTTTCCTCCCTATTTACTGAATCCATTATGTTAATTAAGGAAAACACCAGCTTCCAGAAATATCCCAAGGTTTTATTTTTGATTTTTGTAGTAAAGCCTCTATCATTTTAACCATATTTATTCCCCGAAAGGATAGATGTACCCATTCTTAGAATCTTTTTTTTTTTTTCCTCAGTAAATGTAACTGAGATAACTATGTGTCAGGAGCACTTAGAACTGCAAAGACTTCAAAGACGTTCAGCAAGGACTCACCCCTCAAGGAATCTGAAATGTGGTTGAAAAGATGAGATAGATGCACATAACAAAGTTAAGTAAAACATCAGGCAAATGACAGTAAACTATGTCACAAGAAAGGACAGAAAGCTGTGTGTGATCGAGCCCACCTTGGTGGAAAATGACACCTGTTCCAATGGGGGTTTTTATTTTTACAACTTTACATTCTTTGGAATATGCCTGGAAAAGGCACTCTTCAATGAGTCAGCTAATACACAAACTATCCCAACCCTTTGAAAATTATTTCTGCCAGGCTCAGCCTTGGCAAAAACCTGAGGGGGAAAAAAAATAGTACATCCTACAGCCTCTGATGTTATCGAGCCAGGTTCATTCTGCCCACACGCCGCAAGCCAATCACTGAGGTGACAGGTTTTGCAAAAGAGTGAAGATTTTATTCACAAGGCTGCTGTGCTAGGAGGCAGAAGAACAAATCTCAAATTCTCCTCCCTGAATACAGGGTTTGGGGGTACTTCTGGGATAGGAAGCAAGGTGGTCTAAAGTGTGAGGAAACTTGATTGTGTGGTAGGAAAGGTGAGGGAATCAGGTTTCTGTGCAAGCATAAGTGAGCTACATGGTTCTTCATAGGACACGCGTGCAGAAAATGGTGGCTTAACTTGAGGGTGAAGTTTTTGGTCTTCTGATGTCAAAAGTCACTGTTGGGGCACCCTCGCAGGCCCAGTTGGAGGGTTAGTGATCTGAACTGGCTTGAACCGAACAAGAGCTGCTCCTTAGCGTCAGAGGTGTTAGAACCAGAGTGACTCCATCTTGAATACGGACTGGGTAAAATAAGGTTGAAACGTACTGGGCTGCATTCCCAGGATGTTAGACATTCTTAGTCAACAGGATGAGACAAGAGGTCAAAAGATACAAGTCAGAAAGACCCTGCTGGTAAAAAAATTGATGTAGTAAAGAAAGCAGCCAAAACCTGCCAAATCCAAGATGGCAACTAAAAGTGGCCTCTGGCCATTCTCACTGCTCATTATACACCAACCATAATGCATGAGCATGCTAAAAGACCCTTTCACCAGTGCCATGACAGTTTAAAACGCCATGACAGTGTCCATAAATTACCCTATATGGTCTAAAAAGAAGAGGAACCGTCAGTTCCAGGAATCCCCCACCCCTTTCCCAGAAAACTCATCAATAATCCACCCCTTGTGAAGCATATGATCAAGGAATAACCACAAAAATAACCAATGAACAGCTCTCGGGGGCTGCTCTGCCTATGAAGTAGCCATTCTTTTATTCCTTTACCTTCTTAATAAACTTGCTTTTACTTTGCTCTGTGGACTCACCCTGAATTCTGTCTTGCGTGAGATCCAAGAACCTTCTCCTGGGGTCTGGACTGGGATCCGTTTCTGGTAATACTAGTTCCTGAAAACCAGCTCTAAGCACCTGTTACTATAGTGACACACAGTCAGAGATGTTTTCCCCCCAGGAAGCTAGTGGGAGTTGAGTCACATATTGTTTGGCCACGTGATTTGCTAGTGGGAGTTTTTAAGATCAACCAGAAGTAAATGATTGAAAGCAAGGAAGGCAGTTAAGTTTGATGGGCTTAATCACAGTAACCTTTGGTTTCACCGACAGTTCAAAGCAAAGTCTTAAATGGGGGCAGGCAAGAGAACATGTGCAGGGGAACTGCCCTTTAAAAACCATCAGCTCTCATGAGACTTACTCACTTTCATGAGAACAGCACAGGAAAACCCCACCCCGTGATTCAGTTACTGCCCACTGGGTCCTTCCCGTGGCACATGGGGATTACGGGAGCTACAATTCAGGATGAGACTTGGGTGGGGACACAGACAAACCACATCGTTCCAGAAAAATTAGGGATCTTTGATTCCCAAAAAAGATTTTCAAGTTTTTACTCAAAAAAAATGTCATGGAAACACCTGGGGGGATTGGTTGCCATGGTTACTGTAAGATGATATGGCTTCAAAAAAGATGGACATTAAAAGGCTCCCCTCCCACTCTACCCTGGGGAGAAAAGAGATTTCTATGATGATGATGGTTACTAATTGCTCAGCACTTACCTATTCCAGCCTTAAAATCTAAGCACATTAAACATAATATGCCCAACCACTCAGTAAGGAAGACACTATCGATAGTCCAATTTTATGGATGAAAAACTGGAAGTAGAGAGAGGTGAGGCCTTTTGCCCAACGCTGAGTAAGCAGTCAGTAAGTAGAGAAGCCAGGATGAGAACCTGCCTGGCCCCAGGGCCCCTGTGTTTACCCTCTTCTGCGTTACCTCACAAGCCATAAACAATTCAGTTACTGTGATTCCGCTGAGAAGATCCTGATAGCTTGCAATTCCTTCTCCTGTGAACTCCCCCACTGACTCCTGGGGGCTAACAGCATCTCTCAAGTCATTACTGATATCAGCTTTTCCCCCAGATGATCCTTGACTCATGGGGAAAGGGATCCAAGGTCCTATCAGTGAGGACAGCAAAAATAATCAAAGGCTTGGCAATTTCCAAGTGTTGGATCTAAGGGAAAGCAAGTCTAAGTTCCTAGAACTTTTTGTTTGTTTGTTTGTTTGTTTTTTGAGACAGAGTTTCACTCTTGTTACCCAGGCTGGAGTGTAGTGACGCGATCTCGGCTCACTGCCACCTCCGCCTCCTGGGTTAAAGTGATTTTCCTGTCTCAGCCTCCCTAGTAGCTGGGATTACAGACATCCGCCACCACGCCCAGCTAATTTTTGTATTTTTAGTAGAGATGGGGTTTCACCATGTTGGCCAGGCTGGTCTCGAACTCCTGACCTCAGGTAATCCACCCACCTTGGCCTCCCAAAGTGCTGGAATTACAGACATGAGCCACCGCACCTGGCCTCAGCACTTTTTCTACCATTTCAATAACTATGAGAATGTCTGCAAAGCATTCACCTTCTGTGACCCTTAGTTTGCTCATCTGGAAAGTGGCAATGAAATCATTTTCTTAAGATTCTGGGAGGTTTAGAAGAGGTTAAGTATGCATTGGGCACACAGGAGGTGCTCAGATAGTATCAGTTCCCCAATACCCATCATTGTGGTGTTTGTATCACAGAGACCTAACAGCGTCTACCTATTTTCTATCTCTAACAGTAGCTAGCACACTCTTACATATCTAGTAGTGCTTTGATAGCTATTTGAACAAATCTTAAGTAATCATTTTATTTTGTAGATAAGACATTAAGCTACAAAAATAAAGAAAAGAAGAGAGCATAGCTGACACTTTGGAGGGAAAACGTCCTTACAGAAATATAACTGAAAAATTAGACATATCATTGTTGTCAAGTATTTCTCAAAAATGTACCGGAGTTTGCTATTGCAACTAGGGGGAAAATAATCATTTCATTATGACCATTGAAAAGTTTTGGCCAACTGTGAAGACTATGTAACCGCTGGAGAAGAACCAGAAGTAAGCAGTGAAAATTCATTAAAAGGTCAGAAAATAAAGGGCCTCTGTGAAAAGGTTAAAAATAATTGGGATTAGTTAGCTCAGAAAGGAAAAGACTAAACGGTAACTTAATTACTGTCTTTATTCTTTTCAAAATGAGGTCCGCTCCATCCCAGCTGTCTCTGCTAATGAGAAAACTAGAAAAAGTGACCCTAAAAGAAAGCAAAGGAAATGTAGGTCATTCTTGGGACATTTTACTGAAGAGAGCAAACATTTAAAATCCTGCCATTCGTGAAAATATGGATGCCCCTGGAGGACATTATGCTAAGTGAAATCAGCCAGACACAAGAAGACAAATAGTGCATGAGCTCACTTACATCTTTAGAAAGTCTTTTAAAAAGTCAAACTCATAGAAGCAGAGAGCTCACGTAAGAGTAAGAGATGGACCCTACGTCTCCTCTTTTCCCCTAGACTGATATCAAAACAGTGGGTAGTTTCCAGGGGCCAGGGGGAGAAGGACGTGGGGAGATGTTAATCAAAGGAAACAAACTTTCAATTGTAACATGATTACATTCCGAAGCTCTAATGCACAGCCTGGTGACTACAGTTAATAATACTCTATTGTATACTTAAAATTTGCTAGAAGAGTAGATCTTAACTGTTCTCACCAAACACACCACACACACACACACACACACACACGTAACTATGGGAGGAGATGGATGTGTTAACTTGAATGTGGTAACCATTTCACAACGTATACATGTATCAAAGTGTTGGTTATTTACCTTAAAAATACACAATTTTTGTTTGTCTATTGTACCTTAATACATCTGGGAGGAGGGAAGAGGTTACCTGAAGTGATTCTAGAATTGGATATTCAGGAAAGCCTGTTTTTCAGATGTAATGGCTTGGAAGGGGAACCTGGAGGTTGGTAGAAGAAACCAAAAATGGCCACCCCAAAATGGCGGAAACTGAAGGCAAGAGACATGGCTTCTGGTGGCCCTTCGAGTTCTCAAATCTTTAATACCTTGAACGTGAGCCTGAGCCTCCCCCTCATTAAATGCCTCCGCTGCTGCCGGTGTATGAAAACCAATTACAAGGGCCTTCTTGAGAAATGAGGACTTGGTTCTGCCACAGAGCCATAGAGGGAAATAAAAGGTCAGCTCTCAAAAGCCCAGCCGGGAGTCAACCCTGCTCCTTCTGACCTTCCAGACTTTCCATTAGAAGGGCAGTGATCTCAGCGATTTACCAGCCTGGGCAGCTGTGGCTGTGATTAGATAAAATGCTGTTAAGGGACTGAGTTAATACTCAGGCAGGCGCGCCTCAAGAGGACGTGCGTTCTGGGAGGGTCAGAGCCTTCCTATGCTCGTTGGTAAGTTTATCTCCTTAATGGTGGAGGGGAGGTCTGGAAAATTATCAGTCTTACTATCACCCAGTCAAACGCCCCCACAGAATCCACGAATTTGAAGGTGGTTTCTTAATGGTATGGGGGTGGGGGTGGAAGGTTCATTCTGAATACTCAGGGGCTCCCTTTCTTTAGAAGGAAGCCTCTGCCCTTTGTATACCCTCTAATGCCCAGTCCTCATTCATGGAACCCTAATTCCTTTCATGCCTTCAGTTTCTGCAATAGAGCCTCATCTGCTTTTCTCTTTGGCTTTAGGGAAGACTTGTCAGTCATTTGATTCCATCTATTTGGTTTCCTGCTGTGTTGGGAATCAGGGATAGAGTTTAAGCTCCTTTATTGAAGGGGGAGAAGGAAAAAGAAAGCCCCTTGCCATCGACTGGCTTTAAAACCGAGCAGAGACATCCAGATTTCAAAATGTCAAGACTGACGCTCTCTTTGCATATCTCCTAGTTATCCTGTTAACAGAGTCTCTTCTGCTCTGAGCCTTTTTTCTAAATGTCTTTTCTATTAGCCTACAACCTGTGTATGCTTTGACTAAAAAAGGGACGTTGGTGGCCGGGTGCAGTGGCTCACGCCTGTAATCGCAGCACTTTGGGAGGTCAAAGCAGGCAGATCACGAGGTCAGGAAATCGAGACCATCCTGCCCAACATGGTGAAACCCCTTCTCTACTAAAAATATAAAAATTAGCCAGGCCTGGTGGCGTGTGCCTGTAATCCCAGCTACTCGGGAGGCTGAGGCAGGAGAAACACTTGAACCCGGGAGGCAGCGATTGCAGTGAGCTGAGATCGTGCCACTGCACTCCAGCCTAGCGACAGAGCAAGACTCCGGGGGAAAAAAAAGAGTCGCTGGTATATTCCAGATCCTGGGAGGGATAATCTGGGAGTGGAGAAAATTAATCCAACTCACATGGCAATAATGAGAGCAAGAGGTGGGGCCTGCGAAGGTAGTGGAGAGGACAGACATAGCAGAGAAGACATAAATTTTATTTCACAGGGACCTGAGGAAAAATAAAAGCATTAGATAAAAGCAAGATGCAAAATAGAGCAAACTGTGCTTAGAACTCCATTTCTGTCTGTTGGGAAGTAGGAAGCTGAATTGTAGAGAAGGAAACGTAAACAACAATGTGGCATCCTTCTAAAATGAAAATGCTTAAACCTGCCAGGTTCAGAGGGACACAAAACTTTCCTCACTGTCAGGAGGTTCCTGGAGTCACCAAATCCCAAGAATGGAAATTTGTGCACCTGCATGGTGGACATACCTGAGAGCAAGAGTTTAACTTAAGCATACCTGAGAATGACACTATGATCTAAGAAGAATCTGTGTTTGGAGTTCTAACTGAAGGAATCCAAGAGTGGCCAACCTAGAGATCCATTCCCTATCTATGAGGAACACCTGAATCCCCCGGCCTATCCCATGGAACACGGGCCGTGCATGGAGATCAATGCCCTTTGCGTTAGCTTAAATGAAGGTTGCTAGGTGTAGGTTGCTAAGGGGAGGGTGCTAAGTGAAAATGCTCTATAGACTGCATGCTTTCTATAAGTGATTGTGGTTCCCCTGTCCAGCCTGTCCCCACTGGACTGCCCTGTATGTAAGTCCTCAATGAACCCTATGTGTCATTCACTAGCTCTGGGTCTCGTTGGCCTCTCAAACCTGGTGCCGTCCGTGTTGAAGCCACCCCAGCTTAAGACTGGGATGACTTAAGCATGACAGCACCCCAGCCTCAGAGCGCTGGTTTCAGATGTGTTTTGACATGAAACTATGTGTGGGGCTGTAGTCATATAATTCCACACCCAAGGGGTGTGCTGAAAAGGTAACCCAAGATGACTTGAAACTTTCCCTTCCAAAAAATGCAATTACCTCTACTCTGTATTTGCAAATGCAGACTCAGCAGCCTCCAGAGGCCTGACAGATAATGAAAGTGATGGAGCTTCATAGATCTGAAGAGTGCTTGCCTGCTGGCAAGAGGCAGCCAGTAGTCAGCCTCAATAGTTTCCATGCGGGATCACATTGCCAGATCTTCCAAGTCTCCAAGAAAGGCCAGAATCTAACTCTTCTGTTAGGCCTCCTAGTTTTGTTGTTGATGTTTCTTTGCTTGTTTTGATTTGGTAAAAGAATGAAAAACAAAATAAATCTTTTTCCAGCTGTAGAAATCTTTCTGGAAGAGACACAGAGACACCTGAATCTTGATGTGTCTGCAAATGTTAACAAGGAAACATTTATTTATTTATTTATTTATTTATTTATTCATTTATTTTGAGATGGTGTCTCACTCTGTTGCCCAGGCTGGAGTGTGGTGGCGCGATCTTGTCTCACTGCAACCTCCACCTCTCAGGTACAGTGATTCTCCTGCCTCAGCCTCCCAAGTAGCTGGGATTACAGGTACGCACCACGACACTCGGCTAATTTTTGTATTTTTATTAGAGACGGGGTTTCACCATGTTGGCCAGGCTAATCTCGAACTCCTAACTTCAGGTGATCTGCCCACCTTGCTGGTGGCAAGTGCTGGGATTACAGGCATAAGCCATCTCGCCCAGCCAACAAATTCATTTTTAAAAAAATTCTGCAATAATATTGTACTACAGATTTTCAAGATGTTACTGTTGGGGACTAGGTATGGTGACTCATGCCTATAATCCCAGTATTTCAAGAGGCTGAGGCAGGAGGATCACTTGAGCCCAGGAGTCTAAGACCAACCTGGCCAACATAGTGAGACTTGGTCTCTACAAAAAAAAAATAAAAGTTTAAAAAAGGATGTTACTGTTGGATGGCTAAAGGAAGGGTGCATGGGACTGTGCACTAAGTTTGCAACTTCCAGTGAGTCCATACCTATTTCAAAATTAGTAGTTAAAAGAAAACAAGCTGCTCAAAACAAAATACTTTGCAAACCAAATAAAAGTAGGTTGGCAGCTGACTGTTTCCTACTCTCCTTTAGTCTAAGAGACTTCTTTCCTTCACCAGAGCATAACTCACCGAGAGGCAAAAGCAGACTAGACTCACAGGACGGCCCATAAAAGGACTTTTCATTACACTTCTTTTCTTTTGAGACAACGTACTGTTTCTTCTGGGGAAATTCATTGGAGTAAGTGGAAAACAATGTTTCTGGAATCCAACTATACCAAATATAATGAAAGTCATCTGTGTCGAAGAGATTTTATCGAGGTTGATGGTTAAATGTGACTTAGGACCAGGGAAATGAAGAAATTCTAACTAATGTTCGGAGAACTTTTTCTAGGCGAGGGTGTTTGGGAGAGGATGTCATATAGACCAAATGAACTCATTTTAGAGTCAATGCACTTGAGTTTGATTCCAGTTTGGTTCCTTACTTACTGAAAGACTTTGGGAAATACTTGTCCATTTTATTGTCTGTTATCTATAAAATGGGAATGGTACAATTTCCACTTCCCAGGGCTGAGATAGGATCTCATGAAATAATGCACCGTGGAAGCACTGATAACCTTTAAAGTAGCAATCCAACATAAATGACGGTGATTGTTTTTGTTACTACATGCTGGGATATACCCCTCTGATCAATTTTATGCCCTTGTAATCAACTCCCCATGTTCCCAAACCCCTGTGTTTTTATTTAGTTCACAGGGGCTTATTTCAAACAAGAAAATAAAAGTTTCATTTATTGCCTTGTTCTGTGACTTCTATGACACACCTGGGAAAGATTAACATTAACAAAATGGCACGCATCATAAACCATCCACTAATGCCCCTTTATTATTCTTCTTAGGCCTCTCTTCATTCATTTTTCTCCCCCTTGACATTATTTTCTGTCTCTTATGGAATCATCTGGGCATCAATCTTGTTTAAGCACAGTTTCCTTCTTGTACAAAGTAGAAGTCCAGCCTAGAAGTCCAGTAACTTACTTCCAAAGTACTTCTTGGCCTGGCAAGGCAATCATTGTCACGGAATAGCCATCTCCCAGGATCTGTGTTTTACACAACCGTCTTAGAAGGAAGTTCCTCACCCCTCCCCTTCACCAAGACTGCTTTGTTTCCTTTTCATAGCTGTTAAATATTAGGTAGAAAATGTGGCTCACGCCTGTCATCCAAGCACTTTGGGAGGCCAAGGCTGGAGGATCTCTTGAGCCCAAGAGTTCAAGACCAGCCTGGGCAATATGGACAGACCCTGTCTCTACAAAAAATATGAAAATTAGCCAGGCATGGTGGCATGCACCTATAGTCCCAGCTACTCAGGGTGCTGATGTGGGAGGATCGCTTGAGCCCAGAGGGTGGAAGTTGCAGTGAGCTGAGATCACACCACTGAACTCCAGCCTCAGTGACAGAGCAAGACTCTGTGAAAAGAAAGAGAAGAAGGAAATAAGGGAGGAAGGGAGGAAGGAGAAAGTCTTGCATGTTTTATGGAGATATTTTCATTTTTCCAGCACGTTCTATTGTCTGTGTCCTTCATGTTCTCCAACTTTATCTACAATCTTGATTGTCTCTTGCTATGTGTAAGCAACACCAAACTGTTTGTAGAGAGCTGCTCAGGAGGTTGTGGGTCCTCCTCTCTACACCTTTGCAACAGCTGCACCAGTGATCTCCACCTGGTTAGCACTTGTGCATTCTTCAAGATTCAGTGCCGTGTCTCCTCCAGAAAGACATCCAGATCTGAAAAAAGATTTCTCTTTCTTCCCTCCCTCTTCCCTTCCCTCTCTCTTCCCTTCCCTTCCCTTCCCTCCTCTTTTCTGCTCTTGATCTGTGACCCACGCTGGAATGCAGTGGTGCAACCTCAGCTCACTGCAACCTCTGTCCCCCTGGGTTCAAGTGATTCTTCTGCCTCAGCCTCCCAGAGAGCTGGGACCACAGACGCCCACCACCATGCCTAGCTTTTTTTTTTTTTTTTTTTTTTTGTATTTTTGATGGAGACAGGGGGGTCTTGTCTTGTTGCCCAGGCTGGTCTCGAACTCGTGAACTCAAGCAGTCCGCCCACCTCGGCCTCCCAAAGTGCTAGGATTACAGGCGTGAGCCACTGCACCCAGCCCGCAACAAGATTTGTTTTTCATCCTTTTACATTTTAATTCTTGTTATGTGCTTGTCTCTCTGCTATTTGTAAGTTCATCACGGCACCCACAGAGTCTGGTGGATCCATCTTTGCATCTCCAGCACTTAACACAATCTCAGCACAAAGGAGGTTCTCAAGATATTTGCTGAAAAACAGTTACCTTTGAATGAATTTAGATGCCAAGCTTTGTGGAGATAAATGTTGTGTCCTTTTCTGTTCATTACTGAAGCCCAATTCCTATAATAGTCCTTGGAACATAGTGGTCAATAAATATTTGCAGAAAGAATGAAGGAAGGAACAAAGGAATGAGCACATATTGGCTTAAATATTAATATCACTTAAATATTAAGTGATAGCAAAAAGAGGCTGTTATTTTTAGGTGAATTTGAAATTATTTTGTTCACTACCCTTTCCTTTGAAATATTTGGTCTTAATTCATAGTGCTATGAGATTATTAGGTAAATTTTAAATTATTTTGTTCACTACCCTTTCCTTTGATTGAAACTTTTGGTTTTAATTCACAGTGCTATGAGATTATTCTGGGGACAATATACTGAAGCAATAGGTTAAATTCATGGGTTCTACTTGAAGCCAGACAACCTAGACTCAAATTCTGACTTTACCACTTACCAACTATGTGACTTTGGGAGGTTATTAAGCCTCCCAAAACAGAGATGAGACTCTGTTTTCTCATCTGTAAAATGGGGGCTAATAACATTACCTCCAAGACTAATAAGAAGTTTTGCCCTCACTTGAGTGTTGAAGAGGTATTTAGAATAGTGCCTAGTACTTTTTTTTTTTTTTTGGGACGGAGTCTTACTCTGTCACTAGGCCTAAGTACAGTGACATGATCTCAGCTCACTGCAGCCTCCGACTGACTCCCTGGTTCAAGTGATTCTCCTGCCTCAGCCTCCCAAGTAGCTGGGACTATAGGTGCCCGCTGCCATGCCCAGTTAATTTTTTTCTGTGTTTTTAATAGAGACGGAGTTTCCCATGTTGGCCAGGATGGTCTCGATCTCCTGGCCTCATGATCCACCCGCCTCAGCCTCCCAAAGTGCTGGGATTACAGGTGTGAGCTCCAGCGCCTGGCCGTACCTAGCGCATTTTAAGAGCTCATTGTATTATTATTATTTATATTAACTAGGAGGCAGGTTTACTGTAACATTCAATATAATGAGAAATATTTACTAAGTCCCTATTATGCATTTGACACTGGGCTATGTCCTAGGGAGGCAAAGATGTTGGCAAGAAAAATTCCTGCCCACAAGTCACTGGTAGTCTATAAGAGAAAAAGTTGAATTTGGTGTTATGAGTTCAGTGAGGCCAATAAAGCAGAGTCAGCAGAGGGGAAAGTGATTTGCTTTCAATTGCTGGAGCAAGACAAATAGGGTCTTAGAGCATGAGATTTTGAGCTGGAGGTTAGAGGATTAATAAGAGTTAAGCAAGAGAGCACACGTATGGCAAGGCAACTTGTTGAGACTCTGTATGTATGTGTGTGTGTGTTTCTGGTTGTGGCAGAATCAGAAAGAATAAGATACAGGCCAGGCTTGGTGGCTCATGCCTATAATCTCAGCACTTTGGGAGGCCGAGGAGGATGGATCACTTGAGGTCAGGAGTTGGAGACCAGTCTGGCCAATATGGTGAAACCCTGTCTCTACTAAAATATACAAAAAAAATTAGCCAGGCATGCTGACACGCGCCTGTAGTCCCAGCTGCTTGAGAGGCTGAGGAACGAGAATTGCTTGAACCTGGGAGGTGAACATTGTGGTGAACCGAGATCGCACCACTGTACTGCAGACTGAGTAACAGAGCGAGACTCCATCTCAAAAAAAAAAAAAAAAGAGAGAGAGAGAGAAAGAATAAGATCCATCTGTATTTTGTTTTCTGTGTTTTCTCCCCACCCCTGCTTAAAGATGGCATCTTGGCACATGTGAGTCTTTGGCTTGAGTATGTTCACCCAGAAGCTGAGGACAGCGCCCTATCCCATTCCCATTTTCATTCTGAAAAATCCGTTAAAGAGATTTTGTGAATTGTATCAGTGGGCTGTTTTGAGTCCCAGTAGTCGGAAGCTGCAGGAACAACATGGGGAGGTTCCTAAGTCTAGCAAGTGGTGGTTTGGGGTTCCCTATGGATTGCGGATTTGCGTTCTACACATTCACAGTGTCCTAAGGAGGTGGCAGGAACTCTGAGAGGAATAACCGAGAGAGATGGGTGGAAAGGCTGGTCACGTGTTGGCCCATCTCTGGCCGCACAGTGTGACTGAAAGGTGGGGCAGCTAATCCAGCAATGTGGGGCAGACAGGGAAAAGCAGAGCACCTGCCAGACCCACTACAGATGCTGCACATGTGGGCAGATCCAGGCTACCAGGAGCGTCCTGCATCCAGGCATTCACCTTAGTCTCAGCCTAATCTCCATGGAAGTTGGAATCGGTTTTTTTGGGAGACAGACATGCATTATAATCAGCAAATCATGGAATAAACACAGAGGAACCAAGAATGGCAGGGCTAATGAGACTCGGAGAGCATCAGCTCGTCAGCTGCATGCTGCATATACACACAAAACTCTTTTTTTCTATCCCACATGTTGAAAGATCGTCACAGAAATGTGATTACTATAGTGGATAAACATCACAGCACCTAATAAGGTCTTCTGGAAAAAACCACATTCACAACAAAAATTACTGCATGCCCTTCATTTGAATGCATGATGGACTTGAGTAAAGACATACAAAAGTCATTAGGTGAGGGTGGCCGTCATGTGCTCCAAAGTAAAGAGAAAACTGAAAAGGAAAACCATTCCAACAAACACAGGCCCAGGGTGTCTGTCGTTCGTCACAGAAGCGTTACTTCCAGGGTGGGTTTAGAAATCACCTGTTCACATGAACCTCTTGCTGACAGACACATGCACCATTGGACTTACTCCTTTGAGCCTTTTGAAAGTCTGCCAGAGGTGAGTTTTCCCATTTAGTTGGAGAACAATTTTCGTTGGAGTGCTTTTCCTGGAAGTAGGTTTGGAGGTGTCCTGTGGAGAGCATGCACATGTACCCTGGTCTTTTATTCCAGTGCGAAACGCCAGAATTCCTGGTGCTGGGTGGGTAAGTTTAGACAGCGGAACACGCCTTCAAAGACCATTATCGAGTCCGACCTAAGCACCAGGTTGGCCCTGATCATTATGCCTCTTAGCTGTGCCCTACGCTGTAATAATCAGTTCTCATGCTGCCCCGATTGTCACAAAGACTCCCTCTCAAGCTGCACAAGTCACAGACTGGGTCTGTCAACTTCTTCCTTCCTGATGCCCAGAATGAGATAAGAGGTGAACGGACCGTACTGCTCTGCAGACGGTTATGTAACAGGAGGCCATCTGTGACCCTGCTCCAAGGCAGAGCGTACATGTTCCTCACGTGCCCTCCCTACTCATTTCTCATTGATGGCTCCAGATGTTGAACTAAAGTGATTTGTGAGGTCACCTATTCAGAACATCCAAACATTATGGAATATCAGAGGAGAATAAGCCAGTATTGTTCTTCAGAGTGAATACCAAACAGAACTTTTAGTTCAAGAGCTTTTCTAAACTTTCCTGGATAGTCTCAAATGTCAAATAAAAATTAGCACTCAATGCCGGTAAGTGTGTGACTCTGTGGGTGCCCTTTGTGTATCCAGATGATAAGAAGTTCAATGTATACATTTTGGAAAGCTGTTTGGCAATGGGTTTCAAGCGTTTGAAGAATATGTAATTTTTTAGCCCAGTACTTTCACCCCTATTCTAATAAAATGGTCTAAATTCAGACAGAGCTTTACGGAAAAGGTGGTCATTACTGTGACACGTTGGAAACAAACTAAAATAGCCAACATTTAGGGAACCAGTAAGTCCTTTTAGCTGAATTCCTCAATGAAATATTTCAAGCCATGTGAAATGAAGTTTACAAAGAATTTGTAGTGGGAAAAATACTAATGTCCCTAATGATTCACTTAAAAAATAGAGTATAAAATTAAATATACAATATAGTCTCAAGTTAAAATTTTAGAATGTACAACAAAGACAGCAAGAAATAGACCAAAATGTTCAAGGAATAGACCAAAATGTTCAGGCCGTAAGATTATGAGTGATTTAATTTCTTCTCTTCTATCTTTTTGTCATCGTCTAAATTTTCTATGACATGCACGTATTCTTTTTATACATTAGAAAAGTGTTTCTTTAGAAATCTAATATTTGGGGATAAAAGTCAGAAAAACTTCCTGGGGGCAAGGGGAAGTTATTGATTGGAAAGGAGCATGAGGGAACTTCCTGGAGTGATGGGAATATTCTATATCTTGATTTGAGTGGCGGCTAGATGGTTGTATACAGAGAGAAAAATCCATTGGACTGTACCATCAATGTGTGTGTACTCCATTGCAGGTAAATTTTGCTTCCGTTTTTAAAATACAGCATATTTGCCTTTCCATTCCTTTCATTGTGTAAAGCCCCCACTTGCCTTTCTTCCATGGTATTCATGGTAAACCCCATTTCCCATCACTCCTCTCAAAAGTTGCTTCTACCCACATGTCCTACCTTCACCATTAGATTGTAGACATCTTCTGGGAAGAACCTCATTGTCTCTTTCCTACAAACCTCTCTGAAGACAGGTCCGGGCACTGTGGCTTACGCCTGTAATCCCAGCACTTTGGGAGGCTGAGGTGGGCGGATCACAAGGTCAGGAGATTGAGACTATCCTGGCTAACATGGTGAAACCCCATCTCTACTAAAAAATACAAAAAAATTAGCTGGGCGTGGTGGCACATGCCTGTAGTCCCAGCTACTCGGGAGGCTGAGGCAGGAGAATGGCTTGAACCTGGGAGGTGGAGGTTGCAGTGAGCCAAGAGCGTGCCACTGCACTCCAGCCTGAGTGACAGAGAGAGACTCTGTCTCAAAAAAATTAAATAAAGAAATAAAACACACACACACACAGACAGACACACACACACACACACACACACACACACAAAGCTCACCAATGGCAATTCCTACTTTTAGTTCATGTTCTACTACTTACTTGATGAATGACCTCAGGTAATTAACTTTTTCTTTAGTTTTTTGCATCTTCAAACTTGAGGGTACGGTTAAGAACATCTACC
Organism: Mandrillus leucophaeus; assembly: GCF_000951045.1. Classification (NCBI taxonomy): domain Eukaryota; kingdom Metazoa; phylum Chordata; class Mammalia; order Primates; family Cercopithecidae; genus Mandrillus; species Mandrillus leucophaeus. The sequence goes on along the minus strand of NW_012102621.1, from coordinate 1,701,161 downwards.
TTGTAGGGTTATATTGTGAAGATTGGGAATTACATATATAAAGTACTTCCCAACAGGGTCTAAGGCACTGGTGAGCATCTGATAAGTTGAGGTGAATATTACTCTTAGCCAAACTGGTCTCCCATCTCCCACTGATCCATGCTAACCCCACTCATTCTTCAAAGCATAACTAACTCTTCTAGAAGCCATTCATGACCACTCCAACTTTCATGGGTCTCATCATTTTGGTAGCCCAATTTAGCCTTTTGTCACCTACTGCCATGTAGAACTTGCTGCTATTTCATGGCAAATAAAAATGATATTTATGGGTCACCTGCAATATGCAGACACAATTATAAACTATATACACCGTCTCCAACCATTTTACAACCCTCCTATGAGGTGGAATTATTACCCCATTTTACAAGGCAGAAAACTGCAGACTCAGAGAGGGACATGAAATTTGTCTAAGGTCACACAGCTGAATTTGAAGCCAGCTCTGTCTGAGCTCAAAATCTGTGTTTTTGTTGTTGTTACTGTTTTCTTCTTTAACATGTGCTAGCGATCTGCCCTATTAGGCTTGAACATTTCTTGAGGATCTGATATGATTGACAGAAGGAGGCACAGGAATCATGCATTCACTCATTTAACACATACCCACAGGGCACTATGACAGATGCTATCAGTGTCCCCTCTTCTTCCTCTTAGGTCTTGGTACACATAACCCAACCTCCAGCGGTATCATCCACAACTCTTCACCTAAAGACTTTCTCTGGCCACCAGAGCCTGCTCTGCCCCTGGACATGCCAGAGTGAAAGTGATGGAGAATGTCTGCTTCCCGGGAACCGCCCTCAGCGATGGATGGGAATTGGTGTACAGCCGCCCCAGCCCTATCACTTTTCAGTTGGGGTATGTCTGAGGTACGTATTCTATGCGGGCTCTTGGAGCTCCCTGGGAGGATTATTCTCCAGCTGCTCCCATGGTAACTCACTGGACAACACACCCTTTATGGTCTGCCTTTCCTCACTGCCCTGCCTTCACCCCCCAAATCAACCACTTGTACTTGAATCCCTGACTCAGCGTCTGCTTTGGGAAGAAACCAAGCACAGAGAAGCACACACATGTATCAGGTACCTATCTATGCAACTTGCTCCCTATTGGGAGAGACTAAGTCATAAATAAGCCAACAGCAAATAAAGATAATTATAGATCCTCAAATTCACCAGGAAATATCCAAGATGCTGTGATAGAGAATAAGGTGGAGGGATTATTTTTAGATATAATGGGCCTGGTCGTCATGAAAAGGGGCCTTCAAACTGAAGGTCGGAGGACCTGAAGAGCAAGAAGGAGCCAACCACATAAAGGGCAAGAGAAAGAGAATTCTAGCAAGAGGAATCACAGAGGAAAAAGATCCCCTAGTTGGGAAAATGCTTTGCACATTTATGCACTCAAAGGAGGGCAGCATGATGATAACAGAGTGAATGAGGAATGTAGAGACGTAGGCAGGTGACAGATCCTTTAGGACTGTGGACATGTCAAGAAGTTTGGAATCCTGAGAAGTCACTCGTGATTTAAAGGAGATCTTTGTACGTAACTCTGAGCCATGCATGAAGGTTACTGCTTTCATTCTTCTAAGGGCTTGGGCTTCAGATTCATTCACCTGGCTTCAGGGAGAAGGGGAAGGGAGAAGGGGTACAGGGAGACTGCTTTTGCAAAGAATTATGTCAGGAGATGCTGAAGGAACTCTTTGTTTCATCAAGTTAGTTTTTCCCTTTGATTCCCCAATACGTCTAATTCTGCATGTCACCAGGAAATAGGTGTGCTGCAGCTCGGTGACAGCCTTCTCCAGTGTCTATGGCAACCTGGAGCTGGGGCCATTTTTCCTTCAATGAATGGGCTGGCTTCCTGAAGATAAGTAAAGCCCCATTGTTGTTCTCAACTGTTACAGAGGGAGCGTGCACAGGGGTAATAAAGTTACAACTGAATACTGCTAATGATAATGCATAAAATAACATGAATTAAGTAAATCATTTCTCTCCAGCTTAATTATAGATGCTTCAGGGTGAAAATGCAAGAAAGAGCCTCAAACCGAGGCTTTGCTTCTTATTCCAGCCATTATTTCCAGTGTTCTTTTTTTGTGGCCACGGTCCATGTACCTTATTGTCTGACGACTATGAAAAGAGCTGCCTTCCAGGTTTGTGAATTACAACCACTTAGCTGTGCTCCTGAGAGAAACAATAGAGCTAAACAAAGCTGGGTAGGTGGAGGATGGAGCATTATTTGACAACAGAAGTCTCCCAACTAACAGATCAGGTGGGTGTAAGACTCTTGATTGTCTTCTTACTAGTTTGGGCAAGGGTTACCTTTCCAAAGAAAAGCTGATCACATCATTCAATAGCATAATAATCTTCCGTGGCTTCTGGTAGACTGCAAGATAAAAAACTACGTATTTGGCTCAACCTCTTCAACCTCAGCTCTCATGTTGCCTCTTTGTTCTTACTCCACTGAGCTATTACTAGGTCTTCCAAGACACCAAGGTGTCCGGGGCCTCTGAGCTACTACTTGAGCTGGTCTGCCCTCTTCTCTTTTAAAGAATATACTCTCATCTTCTGAAAGCTGGCTCAAGAATCCCTCACATTGTACAGCTTTTCTTTTCTTTTTTTTTTCTTTTCTTTTGTTTTCGAGACAGAGTCTCACTCTATCGCCCCTGCTAGAGTGCAGTGGCGCGATCTCAGCTCACTGCAACCTCCACCTCCTGGGTTCAAGCAATTCTCCTGCCTCAGCTTCCCGAGTAACTGGGACTATAGGCACGCGCCACCACGCCCGCCTAATTTTTGTATTTTGTATTTTGTATGTTGGTCAGGCTGGTCTTGAACTCCTGGCCTCATGATCCACCCGTCTCGGCCTCCCAAAGTGCTGGGATTACAGGCATGAGCCACCGCGCCCAGCCTTGTATAGCTTTTCTAGCATCCCCAGGGAAAACCATTTGTTTTCGCCCTTGCAATATGGGGATATGTGTCCCAGGCTCCTTATCGCAGACTTTGGGATCGAGATATATTGATTGCATTGGTGACCCCAATTAATGGCCTTCCTTTATCCACACCTTTTGCCTGTAATTCTGTAGCTCCCTGGCTTGAAAATGTGACTTGTTTTATAAGATAAGACAGTCACAAAAACTTCATACAAAAGCAGAGGCTTGCAAACCCGTGCGAGTTTTTTCTTGCCTTCTCAGTGCAACTGGGTTTACTCACTCTTGAATCCCTGCCATGGTCATGAGAACAAGCCTGGGCTAGCCTACTGGAGGATGACAGACACATGGAACAAAACCGAATTGTCCCAGACAAGGCCATCCTAAACCAGCCAGCCCCCAGACAGCCCTCCAGCAGCCTGAAGATGCGGGAAGGAGCCCACCTGAATCGGCAGAACTATCCTGATAGTTCGTAGACTAGTAAAACATAATAAATGGTTGTTGTTTTAAGCCACTAAGTTTTAAAATACTTTGTTTTACGCCCGTTGTTAAATGATATAGGGGACCACAGAGGAGAAGGCTTAGGTCTGGTTGGTTGTTGTCCGACATCTGCTTGGAAGACTGCAGCTCACCTCACTCCCAGTCAAGAGTAAGAGGTGAGAGAAAGAGGGATCCACTGTCTTTAGAACATGGATTCTTTCCAGTATAGAGGCTGGTCCAATCTATGTTATAATACCCTCATGTCATACATCAAATGTTATGACACCGTCATCTCATACATCAAATAATACCCTCACTTCATAGGCCATTTAAAGAACTCCTCCTTCTTCGAAGAGTACCAGTGAGGGGTAAGGAGAAGGTAGACATGGCTAGAGGACAGAAATTTCTCTTTTGTGGGGCTAGTTGTAAGGCGATGAGAGGGAAAGGGCTCCCCCTGCAGGACAAATTTAACCAACCATACACCATTATAAAAGGTTGACCTTTTGAGAACCATTGTATACCGTGTTTTCCTATCATATGGGTTTGTTTTGGAACATGAAGCAGATACTATATCAGTGTAAATTATTAAGGAGAAAATGGAGATGAGGATATGGGCAGAAGAAAGAAGAACTGAAAGATGCAGGCAGAGTAGAAGCAGCACTTTACAAAAGGTGTTTGCCTTCACTGACACCTCTCCACTTCTCACTCTGACTCACATGCATGGATCCTCTTCTCAACACATTAAATATCGTAATAGAAAGTGCTTGATGAGTGCTTGCTATGTGCTAGGAATTGTGCAAATTCACCTATCTCTCACAATAATTCTATAGGTTGGTACCATTGTCGTCATCTTTGTTCTACAGATGAGGGAGGAAGAGTCAGGAAGAAATATGCCTGAAGTCACCCGGATAGTAAGTGACGAAATGGAGATTCAAATTTAGGCAGACTTGCTCTAACACCTGCGTTTCACCTGGCTTCTAGGAAAGAAGCCAGACTGTCCCTGAAGCCCATGATGTGGCATTAGGCTTTGGACGTGGATCAACAGAAATGGACAGAAGGAAGGAGAATCATCTTTTCTATATTCCACCTTAGACCTTCTCTAAAATTGGAGTTAGCAGACCTGTGCTACTCTGTCCCTGCTGACTGTTGACTTCTAGACATGTGGCTTCCTTCATTACAAACTCATTAGCTGAGGGAAGGGCAGTCTCCTAGCCCGACCATGTGAAGACTTGCCTGAGTGTTCACCCACTCCACTTGGTTGAATGTTACCCGTGTCCTTGGCCAGTCTCACTATTGCAATCACAAAAGCATAATCAGCTACCTTCTTCTTTTTTTTTTTTTAATCGTATCCCGTGAGTCATTTTCTAATTCTACTATTTTAGTTTATTCAATTTCTACACCAGAATATGTCCAAATATACATAACCACATAATTATACCTTTACACACCATGTATCCAAAATTCATTTTATATACAGACCTTAGCGTTTTTCCTTTTCCAGAATGAGATTCCCCTTCTATTCCCTATTTCACATCGTCCCCTGCCTCAGCCTTTGTCTGAGGTTATTTCCCAGCAAATGAAGCGGCCTACCTCTGCATTGTCCCAAGTCATTCTCTGCCAGTTCCACCATCCCATAGGATGTATCTCTTATTTCCTCCACAGAAAGCAAAGTCAAATTTCATTTTGTCCTCCACTCCCAATTATATTGGCTTCAAGTGCACCTTCAGTGTTTTGCATTCACCAGGGATTTATGTAGAAACCGGTAAAAAGAAGTTCAAAGAAAAAAGTGACACGAATGTGCACATGGTAGATGAGAGAAGAGAGCAGATGTGCTCATTGTCATTGCTGACAGCCTGTGTTTAGGAAGCATTTGCCTGGCCCCAGCTGAATCCTAATACGCATGTGGAAATTGATAATTATGTTCATTCAACCCTTTACAAAGTGCCTTCGTGTGTTAAGATGCAAGAACATGAAGCTAAGTGTCCAATTCTTTATTAACTCGGTGTGGAGTTTCGCAGTTAGCGGTGCCAGGTTTGCATCTGCAATTACCCGTCAGCTTTTTAGTGGATCCAGAAGGGCAAATGAACTACCCTAACTGCAGCCTCCCTCCCGCAATACAATGCATCATTCTCCTGTTTGAAGAAATGAAGGGGAGTTGATACGGAGCTAGACACTCTGTTGGTGACTGTGTTTTTCTCTAAGATTTAGCTGGAGAAACCTAAGCCCCGTAAGCTCCTCCCTCATCTGTAAAACAAAAGAGATATTTCTTGTGGACTGGAATTGGAATCAAACTCACTTAATGAGGGGATAAAATGTGGCTACCTTGGGCTAAGGACTCTCAGGACCTGGCAGGTGTCTTGAGAAAGACAAACAAATGCCGTTCCCCATTGTCCTAGGAGAGGCAAACACTAAACAAACAAACAAGTAAACAAAATCATTTCAGATGTAAGGACTGCTAAGAAGACAATCAAATGGAATCAAAATCTGGCTAGTGATTCCTCTTTGCCAATTTCCTGTGAATGTGAATGACTTCGTCACTATGCTCTAGACACATGATCGGATTTTCTCACCTCGTCCTTTTGAAATAAGAAGTGGAAGCCGTTAGACTGTGCACTTCAACCTGTTTCTCACTCGAATGCTAGCCTATCTAGCTAGCTAGACCACCTCCGTCTCCCACCTGCTGTATTTCCCCATTATTGCTGACATCTGAGTCAGCTTAATAATCATGTTTTCTCTACCACCGTTTATTTTCCTTACAATACCTAGTACAATATTTCAGACAGAGAAATGAATGAATGAATGGTTCACTGGGGCAATTCTTGGATGCCAATGTCCATTCTTTAATGCCACTGCGTCATGAAGAATTAATCATATCCAAAGTGAGGTCCAGTCT
>NW_012102621.1:1649627-1694520 GCF_000951045.1 Mandrillus leucophaeus | reverse complement strand
CACGGCCCTATTCCCTTGACTAATTTTAATCTATATTCTTTCTCTGTAATAAACTGTAACTGTAACAGCTTTTGGTGGCCAGGCACAGTGGCTCACGCCTATAATCCCAGCACTTTGGAAGGCCAAGGCAGGCGGATCATCTGAGGCCAGGAGTATGAGACCAGCCTGACCAACATGGAGAAATTCTGTCTCTACTAAAAATACAGAATTAGCCGGGTGTGGTGGCACATGCCTGTAATCCCAGCTACTTGGGAGGCTGAGGCAGGAAAATCACTTGAAGCCAGGAGGCAGAGGTTGCAGTGAGCCAAGATCGCGCCATTGCACTCCAGCCTGGGCAACAAGAGTGGAAACTCTATCTAAAAACAAACAAACAAACAAACAAAAAAACAACTTTTGGTGAGTTCTGTGAGTCCTTCTAGGTAATTATCAAAACTGAGGGTGGTTTTGCTCCCCTCCCTTGAACTTGCAGTTGGTGCCAGAAGTGAGAGGAGTCTTGTCTGGACTGTGTCTTCAGACTCTCACGGCCACAAGTGCCCCATAGCACCACCTAGAAAGGGAAATCTCACACGTACTTGCAGCTCACAGCCTAAGTTTTGAATGACTCCCTTTTGGCTGATTCTTCATGTGGACGCCACCTCTGTGTAGCCTTTGACCATTCCACCTTCTGCTTGTTCTCTGTTGTTCTTTCTATATTACCTAGAACCATTTTACCATCGGTAAGATTAATCCCACTTGCACTGAGTTTCTTTGCACTGGCTGCTCAGTCACCAACAAACACAATCCCTAAAACTTTCTGTTGCCACCCTTTATGCTTAGGAGTGTCCTCAAACAGGAACTGGAGGTTCAGGTAATTTACCTGAGAAACAAGAAGAAAATTAAATGAATAATTGCATATGAGAAATAGGAAATATGGCTAGGACCTCTCTAGGCAAGACCTTAAAAATAATTCTTCCATGGTAAAATATTTTTCCTTCCTTCTTTCCTTTCTTCTTTCCTTCCTTCCTTCCTTCCTTCCTCCCTCCCTTCCTTCCTCCCTCCCTCCCTCCCTTCCTTCCTTCCTTCTTTCCTTCCTTCCTTCCTTCTTTCTTTCCTTCCTTCCTTCCTCCCTCCCTCCCTTCCTTCCTTCCTTCCTCCCTCCCTCCCTTCCTTCCTCCCTCCCTCCCTTCCTTCCTTCGTTTTTTCTTTCCTTCCTTCCTTCCTTCCTTCTTTCTTTCCTTCCTTCCTTCCTTCCTTCCTTCTTCAGTTATCTCAATGACAATATCTGACATGGACTAGAAGCTCTGCAAATATTTGCAATATTGTTCAATGAGTGGATGAACTAACCTATACTGAGTACCCACCATACTGTATACACCATGCTAGGCAATGGGAATACAGTGAAGGATAAAATAGACATTCCAAGTTTGATGTACCATCCTATCAAACCAAGCAGTATCTGGAGGAAACACAAACGAGGATAAGAATTACCTCTTATGGACACTGACTCTGTCATGCGTCACCTTCCCCTTCCAACAACTGTGGCTCTCTGGGGATCCTGGGAGATCACAAAAATGATTGAGACACCACAGGATGAGTCTCATGATCATTCATTTGGACCAATGTCTGTATCAGCAAAAGGAAGCAATCTTTATGATGCTGTAAGGATGGGAGTAGGGTCAAGCATTATTGAAAACCTTCAGTCTCCGATAAAGCTAAGGGAAGGGGAAATTACTCATTTACAGCTAGATATTGTCAATCTAGAAGAAACTCTATCAATAATGGCTGAAGAACTAGTAAAATTAACAAATCAAAATGATGAACTTGAAGAGATGAAAGAGATACCCAGACTTAGAATCCAGCTAACAGATTTGGATCAAAGATACAACACTATTCTGTGGACGTATGGAGAAGAAGCAGAAGAAGCAGAGTAACTTTGATTAGATCTTGAGGATGTAAAAAAAATGTATAAAATTCAAATAGATGAACTTTCACGACAGAGGCTCAGTCAACTTGTGAAAATTGAATTCTCATCAAACTGAATGTAAGCATTTAATATCTGAACATTTATTGTAGACTTCCAATAATATTCTTTTTTTTTTTTTTTTTTTTTCAGATGGAGATTCGCTCTTGTTGCCCAGGCTGGAGTGCAATGACGCAATCTTGGCTCACCGCAACCTCCGCCTCCTGGGTTCAAGAGATTCTCCTGTCTCAGCCTCCCAAGGCCTGCACCACCACACCCAGCTAATTTGTGTAATTTTAGTAGAGATGGGGTTTCTCCATGTTGGGTCAGGCGGGTCTCAAACTGCCGACCTCAGATGACCTGCCAGCCTCGGCCTCCCAAAGTGCTGGGATTGAAGATGTGAGCCAATGTGCCAGGCCAAATTCTTTTATAGAATTGGAAAGAAATTATTGAGACTCCAAATGAAGATTCCTAGATATTCGTAACATGTGCCCTTACCTTACAAGTCACGTGCAGCCCTGGTGTAGCCTTGACTTAGTGAAGAGGATTTTGACAAAATCTTTATAAAGCAAACATCCACTCTCCCTCTGGTGACATGGGGGGAGGAAGGTGGTATGAGGAGGGTAGTATAGACATATCTCAGTACCACCTTCCTCCCCCCACGTCACCATGCACAGGACAAGGGTAGAAGGATACAAAGGGAGTGGTATCAGTAGAAACAAGATACAGTAGTGAATAACTATTACCTTTTGCCTGGAATGTTCTAGCCTATTTATTTTTAATGCTTTTATTTTTCAGGGGGGCTTTATCACCTTTGTTATTCCAAATAAGCCTTAGTCAAATTATTGGGCACTCTAGGACCCACCTCAAAAACAGATATCACTGAAGATTATTTACCGGATGGGTAAAGTATACATATCACAGAAGGGGAACTGTGCATTTCTCTTCACCTTTTCCAGCCTGGCTCTTGCTAACAGGAGGCTGTAATTGACCCTGCATATCATGTCTGGAGACCTTAATGGAAGGGTTGTAACACAATTAACTTAGAAGCAAAGGGCAAAAGAAAAGGCATCGCACTGTTATCAGGCCATTAGAAGCTACTCTGCCTTGAGATAAAGGGTATGGAAAAAGAAACAAGTGTGCATGAGTCCTTAGATATTTTTATAGTCAGCATCAAGCTTTATATGGTTATGAATATTTTTTTGAGAGGAGCTCTCACACTGTTGCCCAGGCTAGAGTGCAGTGGCATGATCTCAGCTCACTGCAACCTCTGCCTCCCAGGCTCAAGTGATCCTCCCACCTCAGCCTCCCAAAGTGCTGGGATTACAGACATGAGCCACCATGCCCAGCCTATATGGTTATTAATATTATCCCTAAACATATCAATTTCCATATTTAATGGACATACCCATTTCCATATTTAATTTAATGATTGAGTGTCTACTGCATACCCATCAATCCTGGGTTCATGGCAAATACCAGAAGAACAAATATCGTCCCTGTCCTCTGGGAGATGGGGGTCTATATAATATACAAACAACACACACACATGCAACCTCAAAATGAGTCTGTTCCATGAACACCTCAAGGAGAAGAATGGTATCATCGGGGTCACGTCATAATGGTATCAAGACTCAGTACGTATCAATCACTTACTGTGTGCTGGAAACTTTATGCTTATTTCTCTGATCTTCACAACAAGCCCCTGAGATCCATCATATTAGCCCCACTTTACAGATGAGGAACCCCAAGATCAGAAGTTTTGTGAGTTGACAAACGTCCCACAGTTGGTAAATGCCAGGATCAGGCCTGGCACTCAAGAATGTCTAATTCCTCCAAAGCCCATGAGTTTTCTAGTAGTTTGTGTTTTTAGGGGCAACCACAGTGCCTATCACATATGGATAGGTTCAAGTAGAACTTGTTTGATGCTTAAAAGGATATGATAGAGCTTATCAGTAGGATATCTTAGAACAAGGGTGCTCATGAGGACCCGTGGATCTAACTGTAAAACAGCCCAAGGTTAGTGAGATCCACATTATGGGCAGAATCTACCTGCCTTCTCTCTGGTGTGACTTGTGCTAGGCCGACTGCAGCTGCTCTGGACTTGTAATGATGCAGAATACTATGGTTAGGTCTTGTGGCAAATCCTGCCCCACATCCAGAGACAGTGGACTTGCCTTCCAGAATCTTCACCTTCTCCCAACCAGCTGCTCATTATGGCATGAGCACACCCATCCTTGTCCTTCATTGCTCCTTGTTAAAACCACTTTCAGCTTTCTACTTGCGTCTTTTGCTCTCTCAGGCAGTAATCCATTTCTCAACATGTCATTTATCCAATAGACAACAGAGCAACAAGACAGTTTTGATTTGCCCAAACATCTTTGGCAAATGAAGGCAGCACCCTTGCTGAGGTGGCAATAATGTTAACAGAAACTCAAGCCTAAAGTTCTGACAGCTCTCCCAAACTGTGCACACTCGCCCCTCTTGGGCAACTCTTAGTGTCCTCAAAGACTGGCTGAGGCACTGTCCTAGTGGCTGAACCCAAGACATCTAGCCCTTCAGGTTTAGTGGTTCTCTAAAGAGTTATAGACTTACAGCCAGGCGCAGTGGCTCGCACCTGTAATCCCAGCACTTTGAGAGGCCAAGGCAGGTGGATCACCTGAGGTCTGGAGATCGAGACCTGATCAACATGATGAAACCCTGTTTCTACTAAAAATACAAAAAAATTAGCCGGATGTGGTGGCACACGCCTGTAATCCCAGCTACTATGGAGGCTGAGGCTGGGGAATTGCTTGAACCCTGGAGGCAGAAGTTGTAGTGAGCCGAGATTGTGCCATTGCACTCCAGCCTGGGCAACAAGAGTGAAACTCCATCTCAAAAAAAAAAAAAAAAAAAAAAAGTTATAGACTTACTTTCTTAAGGAAGTATTCACCCACTCAACAAAGAAGAATTGTTGCATACCTACTATTTTCCAGTCTTATTAATCTATTCATGTAGCACTTTGGGAGGCTGAGGCAGGAGGATCGCTTAAGGACAGGAGTTCAAGACCAGGCTGAGCGACATAGTGAGTGAGACCCACATCTCTGCTTAAAGAAAAAAAAAATAGCTGGGTATGGTGGCATCCACCTGTAGTCCCAGCTACTCAGGAAGCTGAGGTGGGAGGATTGTTTGAGCCCAGGAGTTCAACATGAACCTGGACAACATAGTGAGACTCCCAGCTCTACCAAAAAAAAAATTCTTTAAAAATAAATAAAGAAATAGAGTCAAACCACTTATTTAATCTCATTCAGCTTGGAGAAGGAAGCAAAAGTAATTCAGACAAAAGAAACAGCATGTATAAAGGTATAAAAGAGTTCAGGAAACTGACAGATCACTCAATACGGAGGCCTGAAGAAAACAGGTGTGAGAGATGAGGGTGAAGGATTAGGCAAGGATCAGATTTCAGAGGATATTATGTCTTGTTAATGAGCTTAATTTCATCCTATTGTACTGGGACCATCTAAGGCACAGGCAAAACTGCAATGTAGGGTGGCTCACACCTGTAATCCCAGCACTTTGGGAGGCAGAGGCAGGCAGATGGCTTTGAGGTCACGAGTTCGAGACCAGCTTGGCCAACATGGTAAAACCCTGTCCCTACTAAAAATACAAAAAAGTTGGCCGGGCGCAGTTGCTCACACCTGTAAACCTAGCACTCTAGGAGGCTGAGGCGGGTGGATCACCTGAGGTCAGAAGTTCGAGACCAGCCCAGCCAACATGGTGAAACTGTGTCTCTACTAAAAATACAAAAATTAGCCAGGTGTGGTGGCGGGTGCCTATAATCCTAGCTACTCTGGAGGCTGAGGCAGGAGAATCGCTTGAACCCGGGAGGCAGAGGTTGCAGTGAGCCGAGATCACGCCATTGCACTCCAGCCTGGGTGACAGAGGGAGACTCTGTCTTAAAAAATAAATTAATTAATTAATTAAAATAAAAAATAAAAATACAAAAATGTTACCTGGGTGTAGTGGGACATGCCTGTGGTCCCAGCTACTAGGGAGGCTGAGGTGGGAGGATCACTTGCACCTGGGGGGCGAAGGTTGCAGTGAGCTGTGATAGTGCCATTGCACTCTGTTTTGACTGGGTGATAGAGTGAGAACCTGTCTCGAAAAACAAACAAACAAAACAGTGTAGAAAGTTCACTATAGTTTTCGTGTAAAGGATAGATTGGGAAGAATGAGCATGGCATGTCCCGTGAGGAAGCTAATGCAGTAGTTCAGTCCTGAGGAAAGTGAGGATGGGAACTAACTAGCAGGTGTGGAGAGGGAGAGGACCCTGTGGGCAGGAGAGGGAGCATGCAGGTGGAATCAACAGTACTTAGAGGAGAAAGAGTCCTTGAAAGTTGTGGAACACAGAGAGGAGTCTGGAAAGATTCCTGGGACTGTTGTGGCTGGAGGGCCTCACCTACTCTTTGAACAGTTGCTGGGGAGCTCTATTGCCTTCTCAGTTCCATAAGTGAAGGAATTAAATGTCACCTATTGAGAGTGATGATCTTGATCTTGGCTTGGTGCTTCTGGCAGCCAAGGTCTAAAAGAAGGAAAAAATAGCATTTGTAAGTCGTAGATAGGTACAAACCAGGAAGCTCTGTTTCCTTAAAGAAAGAGCTTCGTTAGCAGATTCTTTATTTCATCAGTTCCAGTTGGCAGCATCCTCATGATTATGGCTGGGACAGGACTGTTGGCTGCTCAGGAAATATTGAACAAATGGGTTAATCAGCTGGCAAAGAATCGATTCCCGTGTCATATCCCTTCCCCTTAGGCCACAAGTCTACAAAATTGCTAAGTGGCAGAGGCTTCTGAATCCCTGCCATTGGCTCCCTGGAATTGCAGAAGCTTGTTAATATTGACTTTCATCTAATTACTTCACTATTTAGTTGGCAGGGTTGTTCTTTAAACCATTTTTTTCCTAGTTACCTTATGCCCAAAGGGAATGCTAATTAATAGAAAGATCCAGGCTCTCTCAGACTCAAACTACGTCATCCTTTCTCCTCATTCCATTACTTGTGTGTCATGAGAATTACACAGAAGGTTCATCTCTTAAGCTTTCCATGCCTCAGTTACCTTATCTTTAAAATGGGCATAATTAGATTAACTCTGTGACTTTATAGAGTAATTGTGAGGATTGGAGGAAACTTTTCAGGTTAGTGTGTTACCTAGCATTTAGGATTTAACTAAGGGTAGCTTTAAAGAATAATCACCTCATCTGCAGGGAGATGTTGCCAAGGCCTCTCTGACCTGTTGGAGGAGTTTGAGAATCACACTTGGTCGATGCCACCATTTTTTCATTGGCCTGTCTTACCATGGGTATCTCATGGATGGCTGCTAAGCTTTGTCCAAAATCAGTCCAAAACTTACAACCTTGCAGCCCCACAATTGGTGCTGTTTCCCCCAGCTCTGGTTCTCCCTATCAGCCTAAGTGCTCAGATGCTTTGAATGTGTATTTTGATTTTGTATCTTGAGCCTGAACCAGACCTTCCTTGTCTAAAGCTAAAGCCCCCTTCTTGGAATTTCATCTTGATTTTGTTTTGGTCCAAGCTGAAATTGCCTCCCTCTTTCCCAAAACCACTGATTTGTTTTCCCTAAATAGAGCAACTGGAAAATTTCCCCGTTTACTACTACTACTACCCCTACAACAACTATACAGTAAAATAATAATGGTGGCTGAAGTTGAGTGCTTATTAAGTACTGGGCACTCTGCTAAGGGATTCGCATAACTAATAGCCTTTGGTCCTCATAAAATTCCCAAGGTATGTTCTATTTCTATACCCTGCCCCCTTTTACAGTTCAGAAAAATAAAGACATGAGTAATTCATTAAATCCTACATCTAGATAGACTTCCATAAACCCTGAAACGGATAGATAACTTTTTCTAATGTTGATATTTAGGGGCCTAGTGGATTAAAGATTTTCTTATGAAGGATAATGGAGACCTCATCGTAAAACATACCTTTTATCAAAGAACAGGCTACTATTTGCCATGAACCTTACAGCAGGGCTTCTATGCCTCAGTCTTATTAACATTTTGGAACAAATAATGATCTATTCTGGGAGTAGGGGCCTGGGTAGGTGGAGGAAGGAGCATTGCAGAGCTGAGGCATTGCTTCTGTGCATTGCAGAGCATTTAGCAACATCCTCAGCCTCTACTTTTTAGATGCCATGAGCCCTCTGCCCAAACTCTGACAACCAAAAATGCCTCCAGGCATTGCCAGATGTCTTTTGGGGACACAGTCACCCCTAGTTGAGGACTGCTGCTTTGAAGCACAGAATAACCCTAGAAATCATCCTTCAAGTGAAGTTGAACATGGGGCAGGTTCATTTTGGCAGACCTGGAGGTCAAAGGAAAAGTCCAGCAAAATTTCATCCACCAGGGTAGGATCTCTAGTAGGTTTAGAGCATGGAGATGAAAAGGCATCACCTTAAGCCAGGTTGATTGGGGAGAAACAATACCCATAAGGGCATGAGAATCACAGGACTGGGCATAAGGAGAAGTTGAACTGCAACATACCATAGGAGACTGTGGAGCCAGAACACCCCATCAGAATGGTTTCAGAGTGACACACGGGAATGAGGCATCTTCACGCCTCTGTTGATCAGTTATTCAATTTGGGTTGCTCCTGGAGGAGGCATACACAAGGGTGAGGACTGAGCTCTGCGTCTTCAGCAGCCAAAACCCTCAACAGCTTAAGAAATAAGTGCTTTGCGGTGAAACCCCGTCTCTACTAAAAAATACAAAAAAACTAGCCAGGCGAGGTGGCGGGCGCCTGTAGTCCCAGCTACTTGGGAGGCTGAGGCAGGAGAATGGCATGAACTCGGGAGGCGGAGCTTACAGTGAGCTGAGATCCAGCCACCGCACACCAGCCTGGTCGACAGAGAGAGACTCCGTCACAAAAAAAAAAAAAAAAAGAAAAGAAATAAGTGCTTCTATCCTAAAAACGAGATCTCATGGCAAACCACAGCAGTCACTACAGACACTCAGCTGTGTGTTATCCTCTGTGATAAATGCTTTACATACCGTTTCTCATGTATTCCTCAGGAGAACACACTGCAGCGTGTAGGCATCATTCCTCCCATTTTACAGATGAGGAAACTACGTCTCTATGGATTAGGATATTTTTGGAGACAAATGACTAAAAGCCCAATTCAAACTGTTGTAAGCAAAAGAAATTAGTTTATTAGTCTTTGAAACTGAAAACTCCACCCATAGATTTGACTTGAAGGACAGCTGTCACCAGGGCTCAGATGGTGACATCGGGCCTTGGTTTTTTTTTTTCTCTCTCTCTCTTTTGGCTCTGCTGGGCCCTGTGTTGGCCTCATTTATAGATCCCAAGTGTTGCTCCTAAGCGTTCTAGACCTGGTTACTTCAGCATGCTTCCCTTCAAACTCAAACAAAGACCTTAGAATACATCCCTTTGGTCCTGAATAGCTTGATTTTGCCATGGGTCCATCTTGAGCCAATTTCTGAAGCCAGGGGCATGGTGTGAAGTAGATGTCATGGCCCAGGTCACATGATCTGTCTCTGGATTCAGGAATGGAGCTCCCGTCACTAGAACCACCTAGGATGAGAGTGGGAGAAAAGTAGATTCCCCCCCCCCTCCAAAAAAAAAAACCTGTTGTCTTGCTACCTCAGGGAAGGATGCTAGGGCAAAAAGCCAAGAAATCTCCACAGAGCCTCATTTATCTCAAGGTGATATACCTTTGAAGGCAGATCCAGGTTCAAGCTCCCATCTGTCTGACTCCATGGACCTTTCTCTCTCTCCCCTCTGCCTCTCCAGAAAGAAAAAGCTGCAGCAATGACTTAGTGTAGGGGCCGGCCAACTACAGCCCATGGGTCAAATGTGGTCCACTGCCTGTTTTGATAAGTAGCTTCATTATAACATAGGCAAATCAATGTAGGTACATGTTACTTACGACTGCCTTCATGCTATAGCCACAGAGTTGGCTAGTAGCAACAGAGACTGCATGGCCTGAAAGGCCCACATGATTTGCAAGCTGCCGCTTTACGGAAAAGGTTTGTGTGATGGCTAATTGTAGGCACTGGCTTGAGTGGATTGGGAGACGTGCACCACTGACCATTACCCCTAGTGACCAAGTAGCAAAATATGTGCTTCCTGTTCCCATAATGTTATGTTCTGCTGGCGTAGAGGTCTTAGTTCCAGAGGACGAAATGCTTCTACTAGGAAACACTACAATGATCCCATTGAACTGGGAGTTAAGACTGCCACGTGGCCACTTTGGGCTCCTGTGCTTCTGAGTCAACAGGCTGAGAAGACCGTGATGGTGCTGGCTGGGAAGATTGATCTGGATGATCGAGGGGAAATTAAATACTGCTCCACAATGGCAGTAAGGAAGAGTGTGTGTGGAATACAGGAGATCCATTAGGGCATCTCTTAAAATTACCATGCTCTGTGATTAGGGTCAGTGAAAAACTACAACATCTCAATCCAAGTGGGACGACAAATGACCCAGACTCTTTAGGAATGAAGGTTAGGGTCATCCCACCAAGTAACAAGCCATGACCAACTGAGTTGCTTATTGAAGGCAAAGGCAATATAGAATGGGTAGTTTAAAAAAAAAAAAAAAAAAGGTAATTATAAATGTCAGCTACAACCACATAACTAGTTTCAAAAACGAGGATTGTAACTGTCATGAGTATTCCCCCCTCTTTTGTTAAAAATACGTTTGTGCATATATCACATATATTAAGCAAATATCTTTGTTTTCTTCTCTTATTCCTTTATCATGTAACATAATGTTGATTAACTTTGTATCAGCATTTAAGCATTGTTAATTTTACATTATAGTATTTAGGTTTACTGACTTTGTATCTGCACTTAAGCATTGTTAATTTTACATCATGCTATTTAACTTATAGGATAGCAGGAGAAATGTAAATGTCACTCAGGAACTTTACCTCCTCTTCTGGGAATGGGATTAGTGCGGTTTTGGTTGTACTCAGGATAGTTGTATCATCTTAAGTGGAATTATGACCTTGTTTTGATCTTTATTTGGAAATTCAGCATGGTTTAATGAGATGCATATGGCTGCCACATTGACAAAGGGTAGGCTTGTGCTGATTAATTTTTTCTGTATCGACTTGACTAGATTGAAGGGTGCCCAGATGGCCGGTGAAGCATTGTTTCTGGGTGTGTCTGTGAGTGTGTTGTCAGAAGAAATTGACCTGTGAGTTAGTGCAATGAGACAGGAAGACTCGCCCTCTATGTAGGGGGGGCAGCATCCTATCTCCTGGGAGCCCGGTTGGGACAACCTGGCAGAACAAGGAGGAATCTCCCTTTTTTTTCTCTCTTTTTACCACTGCCCCAGAGCAGAACACTTTTCTCCTCCTGCCTTAAACATCAGACTCTGGGTTCTTCAGCTTTTGAATTCTGAGGCTAGCACTAGCCACCTCCTGGGAGTTCTAGGGCCTTCAGACTCAGACTGGGGACTGCACCATTGGCTTCCCTGGTTTTGAGGCTTCAGGGCTTGGACTGAGCCACACTATTGGCTTCTCTGGTTCTCCAACTTGCACGTGGCCTATCGTGGGATTTCTTCAACTCTGTGATCCTGTGATGCACTTCCCCTAATAGATCCCCTTTCATATATCTGATTGTTTCCATCTCTCTGAAGAACCCTGACACTCACAGTTTGCCCATCCATGATTTAGAGAATGAATCTCTACTGATATTCTCCAGAGTTGCCTGTTGGATGGAGCCAAGGGGCAGTGAGATGTTGAGCTTGCCGCATTTCAATCCTTCGCCCCCTCCCACGTGGGATCTTGGGCCACCAGCAGTATTTCTTGCTTTCTCTCCTATTCACCTAACACCAGGTTCATTTGTCTCCACTAGAAGAAGCCTGTAGTTAAAAAGTGGAAACAATTCAGGAAGGAATACTTGCAACACAAATTTCATGTGTGAGTGCTCCTGAAATTTACCCATTGTACATATCGCTATCCTTCATGGTGTTTTATCTCCTTTCGAAAGAACTGAAAAACTTAACAGCAACGGATATTACAACAAAACTCATCTCAGTCCTGCCATTAGACTGAGATGATTTTATTCTTCATGTTCTTCTGTCAGATTTTAAATGGATATAGTTTTATTCCCCTTCTCATCTAATATTGGAACCTATCAATCTGCAGCAAGATCTCATTTTAAAAGATGTTCTTGTATTTCAAGAGGCCTTTTAAAGGGGGAAAAATAGATCCACTCCACAGAAATCTTGTGGCTGGAAACCAAATATATTTATCTCCATTGATTCAATGACTATTGGCTGAGTTCTGGACCCGGATTATTGGTGCCCAGGGAGAGGGGCAGGGAGATGAGTTTCAGAGAGGAGACCTGACTTGCTCAGACTCATACAGCCAAGTGTGAGTCAGGGTACCTGTGCTTTTTCTTCCTTCTCATATGTTTATAACCAATAACCATAGATATAAAGGTGATGCATAGACTTATCCATCCATTTAACCAAGCATCCATCTACCTCCAAATTTTTAAATATAGTACTTTCATACTTTCATTTCTTCCTCTAATTCTATCCTATGTTTCTCTTTTATTTGCTTTTACCATTTTATCCTAAATATCTTGCTCTACTCAGAACTAGTAGGAGGCCCATTCCTGCACCAAGTAGTAAGAGAACTCTAGGAGGTGAATCTGTAGACTGATTCTCAAAGAAGTCCTACCAGAAATAAGAGTCCAGGTATATGGCTCACACCTGCAATCTCGGCACTTTGGGAGGCAGAGGTGGGAGGATTGCTTGAGATGAGGAAATTGAGACCAGCCTGGGAAATATAGTGAGACCTTGGCTCTACAAAAAATAAAATAAAATATATATGTATTCTTTTTTGTTATATAATATATAATATTGCTTTTTATATGTGTGTATATAAAACTATATATGTGTTTTATATACACAAAACAACAGCAACAAAAAAGAGGCTGGGCACTGTGGCTCACACTTGTAATCCCAGCACTTTGGGAGGCTGAGGCGGGTGGATCACTTGAGCTCAGGAGTTCGAGACCAGCCTGACTAACATGGTGAAGTCCCATCTCTATTAAAAATATAAAAATTAGCCAGGCGTGATGGCGGGTGTCTGTAATCCCAGCTATTCAGGAAGCTGAGGCAGGAGAATAGCTTGGAGGTATTCTCTGGAGGTATTCTCTGGAGGTAGTGAGCTGAGATCATGCTACTGCACTCCAACCTGGGCAACAGAGCAAGACGCTGCCAAGAAAAAAAAAAAAGAGGAAAGTAAGGTAAGGTAAGAGAGAGAGAGAGAGAAAGAGAGAGAGAGAAAGGAAGAGAGAGAGACAGAGAGAGAAAGAAAGAAGAAAAGAAAGGAAGAAAGGAAGAAAGAGAGAGAGAAAGAAAGAAAGAGAAAAGAGAGAGAGAGAGAAAGAGAGAGAAAGAGAAAGAGAAAGAAATGGAACTCTGCAAATACATAAAGATATGTGGGGTGGGCACACCCTGGCCTTTGAACCTCAACCTGTGCAGATTGTCTATCATCTCATCATCTTCTGTCCTATAAAATCCAGTTCTGTGTTCACCCAAATGACTCTGTCTCTTGTTCTCAAACCTTCTCCCACCCATGCTTCTTTGCCCCTTGGAGACAGAGGCAGCCACTCATTCACCACATCCCACCTGTGCATCCAGAACATCTTCCTCCTTGGGGTAATCACAGGGTAAGATTAATTATGCTAATCAGCCTCTACAGGCTGACACAATTAACCAGAGTATGAGATAACTTCAGAAATCTATATAGGAGGTATCTACCTGCTGGGTTTAATTTCACCATTCAGCACAGTAATTAAGGGGAGGGATGGGTGGGAAGTTTGCTCTTTTCAACTAAAGAGTACATGGTACCATCCTCCAATAGAAGCTGTATGAAGTTTTTCAGGAAATGTTTGGCCACTTATTGTCACCTCTTGGAATCTGCTACTGAACATCTCCTTCTTGGGGCTAGGCATGAATATTGTAGCCAGTTCTCTCTTCTTGATGGAACCAAATGAGATGCTTGTATTTTTATGCATTTTTAAATCCTTTTCTTTGCCCTACTTACTCTTCTACACCTTTAAAATTTTTTAATATTTTTATTTATTCAAAAATAAGAAAAGTTGCTTCTCAGAATAGGAGATTTGAAAAAAAAAAATCAGAAAAGTTATAAAAACTTTAGATTAGGCATACCTCATGTGTGTGTTATGAGGTGTTAATTCTGAAAGTTGCTTTGGGGAATAAAAGTTAGCAATCCAAGATAGAGAAACTCTAATTTCGGTATTCTTCTTCTGAATTTAATATCTGTAGAATTTAATGTATGAGGAGTGTGTTAGTCTGTTCTCTTGCTGCTAATGAAGACATACCCAAAACTGGGTAGTTTATAAAGGAAAGAGATTTAATGGACTCACAGTTCTACATGGCTGGAGAGGCCCCATAATCATGGTGGAAGGCAAAGGAGAAGCAAAGACACGTCTTACATGGCAGCAGGTAAGAGAGCTTGTGCAGAGGAACTGCCCTTCATAAAACCATCAGATCTCTTGAGACTTATTCAGTACCACGAGAACAATATGAGGGACACCACCACCATTATTCAATTGTCTCCATCTGGCCCCATCCTTGACACATGGGGATTATTACAATTCAGGGTGATATTTGGGTGGGGACACAGCCAAAGCATATCAGAGAGTCGTTCATTAAAGGCTCTGAAAATTCTGTAACAAAGAAAACATATTAACCAAACACAGTTAACCCAATATTTTCCACATTTATTTTACCACGCATTGAACTGTGCTAAAGTGCTTGTGTTAAGATCTCATTTCAGGGGCAAGAAAACACCGTAAATCTTAGCTTTCTTGCCCCGAAAATGAGACCCTAAGACAAGGACTTCAGCACAGTTAGTTCACTGAGAGAAGATTTCAGGAAAGAGAAGTGAGGAAGTGGGAAAAGTGAGGCAGGATAGGAGGACAGCCAATCAAAGTGTATTAATGAACCAGTTACTGCTGTGGACAACTGGGGTTCAGTCTTGCTGGAACCCTAAAGATGCATCTAGAATGCATCACAGAATTGTCCTTTTGGAGGATAGAAAGGCTAAGGCATTTATCCACGGACTCACATCACTTATTGTTTGTTTTTCTGTGTAGGTCTGAGTTGATCAGCTGATGGAGAGAAAATGCAACACACTCTTAATAGGGGGCTGACAATGGAGCATGGAACTGTCAGCCACGGCAGTGCTGAAATAGGGAGAACTGAAGGTACGCGGTGTGGCCATCACAAGTTCTTGCTACATTGTATAACATTTTTTAAATGTTTTAAAATGTGAATTTATTAACATCCAAACAAACTTGCAATCTATGTACATGATTTAGGAAACAGCGTTCTTTTAAATTATTCGTGTTTTTCTAGATCCGATTCTCCCCTTTTTCCTCATGGGAATATAAGCACTGACAAATGCTAGAAAGTAGATGAGTGTGTGTTCCTTCCAAGGTGAAGTGGAAAAAGTCTCTGCACAACTCTCCCTCTCTGCTTCCCCTGCAGTGACAACCCTGGAACGCATCAATTGAGGCGACCACAGGAAGAAAGCAGATCAGATCCCTGAGCAAACTTGAAAGGGACTGCCCCAGTGAGGTACCTGACCTGCAATGGACTTTGAGTGCACAAGAAATCAGCTTTCATGTGTCAATCCACTGGAATTTAGGGTTTTTGCTTAACCACACCAAAGCCTAGCCCACCCTGAGTAACACAACAGCCTTAGAGAACACAGCCACAGATAAGCAAAAGTCACGGTAATCTAAGATATTCCTTACACAGAATATCTGATACGGGTCAGCTAGTGTCATAGCAAGAAAAACAAGGAGAGGACAAAGAAACACTGACCATTGCCTGTTCTTCTTAGTGTAACTCACAGAGAATCACAAAGACAAGGCAAGGAAGGGTCAGTGAGTGACCCAAGCTCTGCATGAAAGTGTCCTGTTTCTGAAGAATGAGATGGTCTAGAGGAGGGTGTTCCATTTTATGGGAGCAGATATGCACAAACTCTTCTTGAAAAGAAAAGGAGAGCTTAGTGCTGTGTTTTCATGCCCTGCTTCTGACTGTTTAAGTGGGCTCATTGATCTGGAAAACATACACTTGCTGGCCCACAGATGTGAAAAATTGAAGCGATGTCACCTACCCTTGCTTATTCTAATTTGCTTTCACTACAATTTCCTATCTAAACTAGCTCTGAAATTTTGGCTCTGGCAACTCTTGTTCAAATATTTTCTCCTCTGTCCCCTCGTTTGGGGAATCTAATTAAGCATATATTTGCCTGTTTCAATTCATCCCTTCATTTAGAGTTTATTAACGTTCTGCTAAATTTTTTTTTTTTTTTTGAGATGGAGTCTCTCGCTCTGTTGCCCAGGCTGGAGTGCAGTGGCTCGATCTTGGCTCACTGCAAGCCCCGCCTCCCGGGTTCACACCATTCTCCTGCCTCAGCCTCCTGAGTAGCTGGGACTACAGGTGCCCACCACCATGCCTGGCTAATTTTTTTGTATTTTTAGTAGAGACGGGGTTTCACCATGTTAGGAGGAGGCCACCTCAGCCTCTCAAAGTGCTGGAATTACAGGCGCCCACCACCACGTCCAACTATTTTTTCTTTTTCTTTTCTTTTTTTTTTTTTTTTTGTATTTTTAGTAGATACAGGTTTCACTGTGTTAGCAGGATGATCTCAATCTCCTGACCTCGTGATCCGCCCACCTCGGCCTCCCAAAGTGCTGGGATTACAGGTGTGAGCCACCGCGCCCGGCCTCTGCTAAAATTTTTAAACGATCTTTTCTCTTTTAATTTCATTTTTGATAGTTTCTCTTGCTATGTCTTCAAGTCTTTTCTTCTATCATATTTAATCTCCCATTAATTCCATCTACTGTTTTTAAAATCTCATACATTGTAGTTTTCATCTCAAATGTCTTTGTCTTTTTACTATTTCCCATGTATCTATTCAAAGTTTTGGTATCTTGAATACAGTGATAATAACTATTTTAATGTCCTTGCACATTAATTCTAACATCTAGGCCAGTGCTGGATCAGTTTCAATTATTTAATTATTCTCCTCAGTGTGGGTCATATTTTTCTGCTTCTTTATATGCCTGTTAATTTTTGATTAGATGCCAGTCATTGTAAATTATGCCTTGTTGGATTCTGAATATCTTTCTATTTCTAAGTATTCTTGAGTTTTGTTATGGGGCACAGTTAAATGACTTGGAAAAGTTTTATTCTATCAGATTTTGCTTTTAATATTTATTAGGCAGGACTAGAACAGTGGTCAGTCTTGGGCTAATTTGGGCTATTTTCCACTGCTGAGGCAAGATACTTCTCTTTAAAGTCATTACTTCACATGTCTGATACGGTTTACTTTCTTTGTTCTTTTCATTCCTTTTACTTCTTTTCTTTTTTTTTTTTTTAATTTTTTGAGGGGGGTTGTTTCAGGTGAGAAAGTAAATCTAGTCCCTGTTAATCCATGTTGACTGGAAGCAGAACTGTGACTGATTTTAATTCTTATCAAAGTTCCCTTTGGAATTTGTGATTAAACATGCCTTCTTGGGTTTGGCCCACTGAGTTGAATAACTGATTTTTCCTTTTTCTGACCTTTCCCAGAGTCCCTGAAATATCCACCCTTCCTCAGTTTCTTTTGTCACACCAACACTCTTCATTAAGCTGTCAACTATCTAATGCAGTCTTTCTCTCGAAGACATTGCCAATTGCCTACCTAACAGTTATCCCTCCCACTTGTTTGCTAGGTAATAAAACTTGATATTGTTCAGGGAAGCAGTTTTCCTCAGCTAAGTCTTACCTCTCTGGACTTCATTAAATCTAGCAGTAGCCACAGGAAAGTTGTTTGTGAGTGTATGTGTGTGTTTTAAATAACAGAGCTATTCTTGCATCTGATTTTTTACTGTTTGGATTTTGGGTGCAACGCCTGGAGACGCAACATCAATCTTGCAACCAGAAATACATATATGACATATATTGTATCATACCAGATAATGCTATTTATATACAGTAAGAAGTGAATGGTGCCACTGCCTGACGCTGTGCAGTGTGCAGTATATGTGGCCATACTCAGAAGCCCTAAAAAGAAGGATGAAGATGCAGGAAGACAGAAGGGCTCTGGGTATAAGCCCTAGACTGACTTCTTGCTGTGTGAGAAAAAAATACCCCTTGCCTGTTTAAATCATCTTTTCTTGGTTTCTGTTACTTGCAGTTGAGCATAATCCTGACTTACATCCCTCTTCTTCTTTCCTCTACAGGTAGCAAAATATTGGCGTGTAGCGCTACTCAAAACATAGAAAGCAGAAATAAATCAATTCTTCCTGGAGGACCTCCTCCATCTCAACACCCAGTGGTTTTGACAGAATTGATATAGAAATAGAAACTTCAAGGTGAGAACTTTTTATTTAATGCAAAGTAATAAATGATTTAAGAAACTACATTTGTTGCATGTTATGTACGTGTCAGATAGTGGGTTAAGAAGTGCTTTACGTGAATTATACCATTTAATCTTCAAAACTACATTAAGATGCAGGGATTTACATATTTATCCAACCAATATTTATAAATTATTAGAACTGTTCTAGGTACTGTGGACCTAGCCATGAATTACAAGGTACTTTCTATCCGTGGAGTTACAGCCTGGTGAGGGAGACCAGGAACATCAAACAAATAAATAAAATAAAAATAGAAGACTGTGAACAAATCTCTGAAGATTATTAAATCATCTGATGTGATAAAGATAGTGACTATTTTAGAGCAGCTCACTGGGGAAGGCCTCTCTGAGGAGGTGCCTTTTAAGGTAAGAAGTCTGAATGACAAGAATAAGACAATCATGTGAAAATCAGGGCATTTCAGGCAGAGGTTATAGCGAGTGCAAAAGGCCTTGAATTGAGAAGATCGTGGTGAGTTGAAGAAACAGCAAAAAGGTCCTGTGTGTTTAGGGATTGAAGATGAAAGGGGATGCAGCTGTAGGTACCGACAGGAGCACAGTCATGAAGGACTGGGTAAACCAAGATCGGGAGTTTTATTCCATTCTAAGAGGAGTGCTGTGATTTGTTTTATATTTTACAAAATCAATCTGGCTCTTCTTTAGTGAATAAATAGATTATGGGTAGGGGAAAAGAATGAAAGCAAGAAAATGAATTAGGAAGCTTTGCAACCATTCAGAAGATGAAAGGGCTTGGCTGGGATGGGGTGATAGGAAAGATGAAGGAATGGAGATGAATTTGGACTGTTTGGGAGGTGGAGTTCTCAGAGCTTATTTAGGGATTGGCTTACAGGCGATGAGAAAAAGGAATCAAGGATTGCTGTTAGGGTTTTGACTAAGAAATTATCATCCCCGTGTCATAAATGAGGAAGCATATACATGCATGTTTAATATATATATTAATATATATGTTTCATATATGTATATGAAACAATTATATATGAAAAAGACTACGAAGTTTGCCAAAGGTCACACAGGTAGCCCATGACATTCATTTATTATGTATTTATTTATTCATTTGACAAATAAATACGTGTCAGGCACAGCAGAAATAGGAGTGATCAAGACAGTCACAGTCCCTCATGGAATTGAAACCAACTCAATAGTCACGTAGACCAATAGTCCCCAATGTTTTTGGCACCAGGAACCGATTTCATGGAAGACAATTTTTCCACAAACCGGGGTTGTTGGGGGATGATTTGGGATAATTCAAGCACATTACATTTATTGTGCATTTTATTTCTATTATGATTACATTGTAATATATAATGAAATAATTATACAACTCACCACAGTGTAGAATCAGTGGTAACCCTGACCTTGTTTTCCTGCAACTAGACAGTCCCAAATAGGCATGATGGGAGACAGTGACAGATCATCAGGTATTAGATTCTCATAAGGAACAGGCAACCTAGATCCCTCTTATGTGCAGTTCACAATAGGGTTCGTGCTCCTATGAGAATCGAATGCTGCTGCTGATCTGGCTGGCAGCAGAACTCAGGTGGTAATGCCAGCTATGGGGAGTGGCTGTAAATACAGATGTAGCTTTGCTTGCTCACCACTCACCTCCTGTTGTGTGGCCCGGTTCCTAACAGGCTACAGACCACCACCCATCTGTGGCCTGAGGGTTGGGGGAGACGCCTGACATCGACATTTTTTTTCCCCAGTAAACATATAAATTGACCCTTCTGGTCTTAAATCTTGAAGGTTACATTTGTTTTATCTGAGTTCCTTCCTCAGGAAAGGATCCCTGCTCCCCTGCCCCAGCCTCTCAAAAACTATCAAAGAGCTGAAACTCACCAGATCATCACATCCAGGCAATGAGAAGCCAGAGCACTTATTCATCCTGATTGCTTTCTTACCCCTCCCAAGTTACATTTCTTTCCTGCTATATAAACCCCTAATTTTAGTCAGTCAGGAAGATGGATTTGAGACTGACCTCCCATCTCCTCAGCTGCGGCACCCAATTAAAGCCTTCTTCCTTGGCAATAATCAATGTCTCAGTGGTTGGCTTTCTGTACAGAGAATAACAGGACCTAGACTGAACCCCTGGTGTTTCAGAGGATATTTTACTGCATTGTTAAAGTGATTAGGAGGATTTGAAATTCAAAGTCAGTCATGGTAAGTCAAAGTTCATACTTTGGCTTATGTGATGTCTGATGGAATTTCCTGGTGTTTGAAAGGGGACACCCAGGGATCAGGACTGTACAGACCCTCCCGCCCATCCCACTTAGCCCATCTTGTTCTTTGCTTGAATTTTGTCACTCAGCCTCAAGCACTCCTAGTTTTGTTCTTGTTTTTGTTTTTGTTTTTCCTTTTGAACACTCTTCCCATATGGGTTCACTGGTGATTACTGCAGGAGTCTTGGTAAACACTTATTGCATCCCTACAATGTGTCAGGCACTGCACTTGTCACTGGAGAAATAAAAAATGAGTAATAGATCTCCCTGTCTACAAGGAGCCCACCGTCTAGTTGGAAAATATAATCATAAACAATTATTTCAATGCAGTAGAATTAGGGCCATGATAGAGGCACAGGACATTGTTGGGTCACACAGGAAGGTACCTTACACAGACTGGGCAAAAGTTATTAGAAAAGTTCTCTCAGAGGAAGTGACAGAGAAAAAGGAAAAGGAAGTGGATTTTGCAAAAGGAAAGAAAAAGAATTCTAAGGCAGAAAAAGCAATCCAAGTAAAATCACAGAGGCTTGAAACAACATGGCAAGTGCAGGGAACTATGATGTGCTTGGACCATAAAGTGAAAAAGGGGGTGGGAGGAGGTGAGCCTGGAGAAAGAGATCCCAGCCTGGCCCCAAAGGCAAGTCATTTCAAAACCTCTTTGCACTACACTTTTTCTCTCTCCTTTCATTCTTCCAAAAACAAAACAAAAATATTTCCCAATGAATATTTGGGAACTGAAATCTGCACCTTAAAAGGCTAGATTGGGCCGGGCGCAGTGGCTCACGCCTGTAATCCCAATACTGGGAGGCCAAGGCAATTGGATCACTTGAGGTCAGGAGTTCGAGACCAGCCTGACCAACATGGTGAAACCCTGTCTCTATTAAAAACACAAAAATTAGCTAGGCATGGTGGCGGGCACCTATAATCCCAGCTACTTGGGAGGCTGAGGCAGGAGAATGGCCTGAACCCGTGAGGCGGAGGTTGCATTGAGCTGAGATCATACCATTGCACTCCAGCCTGGGCAACAGAGCAAGACTTCATCTCAGAAAATAAATAAAATAAACAAAAGGCTAGGTTGTGTTGGTTTTCTCCCCCCTCTTATTTTCGGGGGACCTGCTACATTCTGATCATGGATCCTCTTTTGTCTGAACAACATCACGTTTTCCTCTGAAATCCTTTCTGTCTCTCTTCCATCCAGTTGTTTCTTTAACTGAAAAAGGAAGCTGCCAGGGGAAACATGTCGGGGTCTTGACAGCATCTGCTGTCTGTGTATATTTCAAAACACATAAAAGAGATCCTGAGTCACTGAGGGGCATCCTCCTGTTTCTTATGTTTTCTGTTTCAAATATTGTCTCCAAAGCTCACCTCTCAGTGCTGAGAGTTTGGGGGCTTCTTCATGGAGTTATAGAGTCATGTTTAGGGAACTCTACTGGGTTAGGCCCTTGAAAACTTTTGCCTTGTAGAGAAAAAAAATTTTAATTATTCTTCTGAGTGCTCTCATTATCCTTTCATATCTCCAACGCACACTTGCACACACACACATGCACACACACTCACATACACATTCCCAAGTTCTTTTGTTTTTTTCCACATAAATGCAAACTCTTGTAGGAATCTCTGAGAACGTGCCCCATTTTAGAGTTTTGGTCTACCAGGGTTTGAGCTGTAAACCTTGAGAAACCTGTCTTCTCCCAGATCCTACTGCAGGAGCAGTTCAGGGAGGACTCCCTATAGTCATTTTATGCTCAAGGTTTATTTTAATGCCTTTATCCCGTATTTTAAGAGACTGCTCTGAGAATTTTAAAAATACACCCTCTTTTCATTCCCAAGATGACCTGTAAGAATTTATAAAATGTAACAATAGAGCCCTTTTTTTAAAGCCAGAGAAATGAAAGAAATAAGAGAGAGGGAGAAGGAGAGGGAGAGGGGGAGAGAGAGCTAGAAAGAGAGAGAGAATGAGGGAGGAAGAGAAGAGGAAGATGAGACCAAGAGAAAAGATAAGATGTAAACGTACAGTCAATAAGATGACATGCCAGCATGAAAACAGGATTTTTAATTTGGCTCTGAGCTGTCTGGAATCCTAAGAAAAAAATACGTACTTGCAAATCAGTGGTGTCTTCACAAAGCAAAAGATTACACCCTAAGAACCAGGCTTTCCCTGTTGTTTAAGTCAAATCCCTTTTGACCTAATTCTTAGGGTCCTATAGCTCTGGACTCCTTTGGGCCAGACTTGAACTCTATAGTTTATCCACTAGAAACCCTGGAATTCCTTGTGCATCAGTTCCTGCAGCTGTAAAATGCAAGCATTGAACTAGATCATCCTCGAAGGTCTGTTCCACTCTAATAGTCTAGGATTTTGTAAATAATTTATTTATGATTTAGTTGGTACTTCTGCCTAACATATTCTATAAACCTTCACCCAGCTTTTGAAAAACAACAGATCTTTCTAGATTTCATCTCCTTACATGAGTATTAGCCTTTCTACATCGGTACAACCTAGATAATTGGAAAAGGAAGGATGTTAAGAATGCAGGCTCGATGGCTGAACTTGGATCTAATGAATCCTAATATCTGGGGGTGGTACTTGGGGACGTGTAGTCAATAAGCCACCTGGGCGATTCGGATCCACCATTAGTGCATCTGATGTTTCTGTAGGTAACACATTGTATTAGTGTCCTATTGCTGCTGTGAAATATTACCAGAAACTCTTTGTCTTAAAACAACACAAGTCTGTCATGTTTACGGGTCTGTGTGTGTTTAGAAGTTCCAAATTAGTTTCATGGGGTGAAAATAAAGGTGCCAGCAGGGCCTCCTACTGCAAGAATCCCATTCCTTGCCTTTTCCAGCTTCTAGCAGCTACTCGTATTCCTTGGCTTATGGTCCTGCACGGCTCCTATCTGTTTCCTCTGTCTCATTCCTCTCACTGACTCTAAATCTAACTCTCCTGCTTCCTTCTTTTAAGGGCCCCTGTGATTACTGTGAGCCCTCTTGGATAATCCAGGATAATCTCCCTGTCTCAAGATTCTTAACTCCATCATGTCTGCAAAGCCACTTTTGCCATATAGGTAACATATTCATAGGTCTGGGTACTAAGGTAAAGACATCCTTTGGATGTTCTTATTCAGCCTGTATCACATACTGCCTTGATTTTGCTGAGGCTGATACAAGGAGCCCTAGAATTTGTTGCTACAAATTTTCTCTACAAAATCCAATAAACTGACTCTAGGAGATGTCACTGAAGCACTTGCTAAAAATATTCTATATTCCGCGAGGTAACCTACAATCACCTGTATCATTTAGAACCCTCCATTTCATCATGCAATTAATTTTTTAATATATATATACTTTCATTATTCACCTGTTAACTCCATAATATGCCAATCACGAGCTAGTTTGCAGCAGTCACATTCCCTTGATCACAGTTGCATGAGGATGTGATTAACTGGAAAACAAAGACCAGAGACGTGATCAGAAATGACGTCATGCAGCCCATGCCATCGCAGTACAATTGTCAGGTTTGCTGGTGGTTTGGTAAAGCTGGTTCAGTTCTATTCCCTTTGCCAGGGATTCCCACGTGTGTGAAAACTGGACCAACAGTGGTGGAGTTCCATTTCCTGGTTCCATTTCCTATGTTCTTCTCCAAAGATAGAATAGTGTCTATTAAGACAAGATGGCTTAGGAGGCAGACTGACCTGAATTACCATTCTGCCTTGGCCACTTACTAGCTGCATTGGGTTTGGCACACTACTTAACCTCTCTGTGCCTCAGTTTTGTAATCTGAAAAATGGGATCTCATAGCTATTAACTAGCAGCAAAGACTGAGCCCTCCCTCTTCTGGACCCCATGTTTTGCTTGGTGCGAGGTGTAGTGGGCTTTTTTATTCTCTAAAATGCCTTAATTTTTGTTTTGGGCCTCAATTCTAACACGCAGAGAAAACAAGGCTTGGGCTGTTTAGGGTTTTTATCCTCTCTTTTTTCAAGGGGTTGAGGCTAAGTTCTGGGGCATGTGGACTGACATCATACTGAAGACGTCATTAGCAGTCGGGGGCAGCTCCTCCTGAGAACTGCTCTATTTCATCTGGTCAAAGCCAGGACCACTCCAGGCCTCAGTCACTCTCAGCCTCTCTTGAATATAGGAAATACTTGGCTGCCCTTTCTCTAGGCTTGAGGAACAGGGAGAGAATGCATTCCCCACTGTGTCAGCGTGCACCTTGCTGGTCACTCAGAACCTTGAGATTCTTGGCGCATCTATCTCAGAACAATTGGTCAGGGCAACCCCACTTCCATTTTTCCTCTGCTATTCCCTGATGACACAGGAATAGGGAATAGCATGCCCCATTCTAGGGTCTTGCCATTTGTCACCTGTGCTTTTTCTACCACACCATGCTTTGCACCCTCTGGAGCAAACCATATCAGCCTCTCATCCAAGCTGCTCTGGAAGCTTTTGTTCATAGGCAGCCAGAGATAAGGGGCTGAGAATGGTGCAAGAAAACCATCAAGAGTAGACCTGCTAAAACTAGGGACCCCTTTGCTAGAAGACAAGTTATATGTGCGTCCATCCCCGACAAATCACTCCTTGGCAGAAGGAACTCAGAAGGCGGCGGAGGGGTTGTAGACAGGATAAAACACTCATGCTCAATTGCTTTGGGAGAGTCAGAAACAAGTCTCTGTTCAGTTTAGTCAAGCTAATTAGTTAGAAAAGAATGTGCTCAGCATATAAACAAAAGCCTTTTTTCTATAAGCAATTAGGAACCACCCTAATCTTACTCATTTAAACACACACCCAACCACAAAGCTGGAAAGACACCAAAGAGTTGGAAAGACACCAGAGTTGGGGCTGAACAACAGCTTTTGCTAAGTTTCAAACCTTCACGATTAAAGACTTATCTTCCTTTCTGAAAAGCTTCTACTCTTGGCGAACCCCTGGGCGTTCGTTTCCAATTTGTTTTTGATCGGGCAGCATTATCTGTGTACTTTATTTACATTATTTAGAATGTTCATGACATTCTTGCATTTTTTTCTCATCACCGAAGTATTTATCATATTTATCATGTCTATATGTTGGGTACATTGAAGGTCTTCTAGCTATTTGGAAAAAGTACAACCCATTTTGTTAACTATAGTCACTGTACTATGCTAGCAAACATTACAACATACTCCTTCCATCAGACTGTATGTTTTACTCATTCACTCTTAAGTTTAGCAGTGATGGTGGCAGGCTGTCCTCAACCATGCTGTAGAGGCGCATCCTCTCTGCTTCCACTACAGCCTTCTGTCCTTTCTCCGTCTCACATTCATACACTGTTTTGTAATTGACGGCTTATGTGTCTCTGTCCAGTAAACAATGTGAGACCAGTCTTATGTCTACCACTGTGTCCTTGGTGTCTTGTACCATGCCCAGCACATAGACGCTACTGGATAAATTATTGTTGAGTGAATGAATGAATGAATGAATGAATGAATACCTTCTCTGGGAGTAAAGGTCAAAGGTGTCAGAGGTCATTGCCAGGGTGATGAGGATCTGCAAATCTGCAAAGCAAATAACACTGAGAATGGAAGCTATCTTCCCCCCAAATTTCTATGCAATTGAGTGTCAAAATTGAAGTGGAAATGAATCACAAGATGGTAGATCTCTCACTGTACACACTTTGATTGAATAATCAGGGCCAATATTTTTTGAACACTTATCACATGCCAACCACTGACACAGCACTCTTTACATGCATTCCTTCCTCTATCGGGTACTTGGACTGAATGTCTTCCACTGACCCTTCCAGATCCACATCTGTGCTTTTCCATCCCTGCCCTGGTGCTGGAATGCTAACCTGTACAGACTGCATAGTTCCTCTTGCTCTCCAGCTTCTAGATGGATTCAACCACTGGGAGGCATCAGCAGAAGTCAGAGAAGAGGGTAAAATGCAGTCCAGGTGTTTAGTCTGTTAACTCCCTGCCAAGTCACCGTGGGTGAGTTAACTATATCTACTGAGACCATAGTGCCTGTCTTGCAGCCTTCTTCATACAGTTGCCTTTTCTGGATGCCAGTAACCCCCTCTTTCTCTTGCCCTTATAGGCTTAGAGACGTATCAGCTGCCTTCTGTTATTACCCCAGGGGCATTCACCATGCCATGTGGGTTTCCTTAAATCCTATCACACTTTTCTCATAACAATAGTTATGTCATTAATAGCTCCGTTTTAAAGAAAGGACACTAAGTCTTAAAGAGATTAAGAGACATTTCGAGGCCAGGTGTGGTGGCTCATGACTGTAATCCTAGCAGTTTGGGAGGCTGAGGCAGGAGGATCACTGGAGCCCAGGAGTTCAAGACCAGCCTGAGCAACATGGCAAGACCCATCTCTACAGAAAAGTAAAAAATTTAGCTGGGCATGATGGCACATGCTTGTAGTCCCAGCTACTCAGAAGGCTGAGGCAGGAGAACCACTTGAGCCCGGGAAGTCAAGGCTGCAGTGAGCCCTGTTCATGCCACTGCACTCCAGCCTTGGCAACAGAACAAGATCCTGTCACTAAAAAAAAAAAAAAAAAAGGGAAAACAGAGAGACGTGTCCAAGGTCGCAGAGTCCGTAGGAGCAGATCCTCCAACCTACATCCATCTAACTCTACTGCTAATGCTTCCCTTATGCGATATTCAAGGGGAGAGAGTGGCCGGTGCCCCAACGCTGAGATGTAACTCAGAGAAAAACGATCTGGAGCAATGTTTACTGGGAGCCAAGAGCAGAGTTCTCATTTCAGACCTCTGCTTCCACAGATGGGCACTTAGAGTTTGGCTCCGGGGGATGGTGGTGGTTCACTCAGAGTTCAAACCCCATCACAGACACATGTGGGTGAATAAAGTGGCAGGGTCTTTGCTTCTTCCAAGTGCCTGATACAGGCTTGCAGATGCGTGGGGGTGTGAACGAGAGAGCCTCAAGTGGATTTCACTCTTGGATGTAGCCTATAAATATGTATGTTGGGTACCATGAATCATTTAGGGCTGGATTGGTTGCAGTTTTTCATTTTTTAAGGGATGGTTTCATGACTCAGAGATATTGGCATGCACCCCCGGGGCCAGAGTGGAACCAAACACTTTACAGAAATTGGAAGGAAACAAAATATTTGCTGCCTA
The DNA here is from genome assembly GCF_000951045.1 of Mandrillus leucophaeus. NCBI lineage: Eukaryota > Metazoa > Chordata > Mammalia > Primates > Cercopithecidae > Mandrillus > Mandrillus leucophaeus. Next base: position 1,666,756 of record NW_012102621.1, on the reverse strand, counting down.
GCTTTACTCTGAGAACTTTTTCTAAGTTTGAAAAGATACAAGGGCGCAGAGAACAGGTCACAAATAAGCTTCACTCAGGATTGTGGTATTTTGATATGTATTTTACTCGTTTTTGACCACAATCCCTGGCTCATAGCTTCCATAGCCTTTGTTCCAGTCTTTTGTTAGAATGTCGGGTGTGCCAGGCATCAGGAAATAGAAGCTCTCTGACTTTCCCCAGCCCTCCTCTCACTCTAATCCTTCTCCAGTCTTTCTGACTGTGGGTCTTAAGACCAACACTCCCCAGAGAAAGTCCTGCTTTATACCCTGGGAAAAGGAAGACTGAGGTCATGAATCTTCCCTAAAAACACAAGAGAACTGGGTCCAGGGATCTTTTGGATAACTGAACATGCAGAGGTTTCTGAAGGGTGGCCCCCAGGGAGAGAGCATGGAAGCTCTGTGTCCCTTCTCCCATACCTCATCCTACACGTCTCTTCCTCTGGATCCTTTGCAATATCCTTTACAATAAACTGAGTTCTGTGAGATGCTCCAGTAAATTAACAAAAAAACAAATAAACAAACAAAAAAAAAAAGAGAGAGAGAGAAAGAAGGTATAGAGAGGATTATTGCAGATCCCCACTGAGCATTTGCTATGCCAGGCTGTAGAGATTTTTATATGCATTCTACTAAAAAAAAGAATGGTTGGTTCCAGAAAATATTTCTTTCCATTTTATAAGTGGGCAAAATCAAATCAGAAATGATATGGAGTAAAAATGAGTTGGCAGCAAGTCTAAAATTATTTCAAAATAGTAAGTTAAACCAAGTTGATAGATGCTAGTCTGCCACCAGGATGCTGACTCTTGGTTGCAAGTGATAGAAACCCAAGGAGGGATTCATGGAAACCCCAGTTTGAAGCTGGTCAGAATTGTTTTACTGTTTTTGAGATGGAATTTTGCTCTTGTTGCCCAGGCTGGAGTGCAGTGGCATGATCTCAGCTCACTGCAACCTCTGTCTCCCAGGTTCAAGTGATTCTCCTGCCTCAGCCTCATGAGTACCTGGGATTTCAGGCATGCACCAGCTAATTTTGTATTTTTACACCCAGCTAATTTTGTATTTTTAGTAGAGACAGGGTTTCTCTATGTTGGTCTGGCTGGTCATGAACTCCCGACCTCAGGTGATCCACCCGCCTCGGCCTCCCAAAGTGCTGGGATTACAGGCGTGAACCACCGCACCCAGCCCACTTCTTTCTCTTGAAGTTATTTGCTTCTTGGTTCTGCACCGGGCTAGGCTAAGTAGTTGCCAGCCCATTTTTCAGGTTCCTTTCCTGAATGAATGATTTCCACCTCTTTCTTCATTGCTTCTACAGTCATCCCTTGGTATCTGAGAGGGATTTGTTCCAGGACCCTGGGAGATACCAAAATCTGCAGATGCTCAAGTCGCATATATGAAATGATATAATATTTGCATATAACCTATACATATCTCTGTGTGTTAGGCCGTTCTTGCATTGCTACAAAGAAATACCTGAGACTAGGTAATTTATAAAGAAAAGAGATTTCATTGGCTCACAGTTCTGTAGCGTGTACAGGAAGCATCACAAGGCATCTGCTTCTGGCGAGGCCTCAGGAAGCTTACAATCATGGCAGAAAATGAAGGGGGAGCAGGTGTCTCACACGGTGGGAGCAGGAAGGAGGTGGGGTTGTCACACACTTTTAAATGACCAGATCTTGCAAGAACTCAGACAGAGAGCTCACTTGTCACCAAGGGGATGGCACAAGTCATTCATGACAGATCTGTCCCCAAGATCCAAAAAGCTGCCACCAGATCCCACCTCCAGCATTTGGGATTACAACTCAACATGAGATTTGGATGGGACATCCAAACTTTATCACTCCATATACTTTAAATAATCTCTAGATTACTTATAATACTAATATAATGTAGATGCTATGTAAATAGTTACTATACTGCATTGTTTTTAAGTTTGCATTATTTTCATTGTTATATTGTTATCTGTTTTTCCCGGATATTTCCTACTGTGGTTGGTTGAATCTGCAACATGTAACCCTTGGATACAGAGGACTGGCTCCATGTGCATTTAGGCCAAGATAGTTTGGGTTGGGCCAATGCAATTATTTGGGAAAGTGCTGGATGGCAGGGACACTTTGGAATCAGAAAGGAGAATCTCTTTTAAAGCAAGAATCTCACTCAATGAGACCAAAGAGAACTTTTAACAAGGTCAATACCTGAACTTGACTCACGCCCAAAGTAATAAATGCTAGTGCTCATTCAAACCCTTTAATCTGATGTTTCAAGAAGATAATGGACCACCAGGGAGGTTTGTTAGCCAGTGAACTCGGCCTCCACAGTCATCCTTCCCTGCTCTTCCCACCTGAGCCCCTAATGGCTTTACCTCCCGATCATTCTTTCCTCCAAATTAAATATATATGGTAAAGGATATCAAAATTCCTCAAAATTGCAAAAAAAAGGAATTAGTTATAATTTTATGTCAAAGAATGTGAAATGTCTATTTAAGGACAATGTTTTAGTTATAAATTTTCAACTGTTATTGCCCCTCTGTCACACTTCAACATAAATGCTGCATTTTTCTCTATCATCTGGGAAGCTTTCATATGAAGGTTTCTTTATTCTCATGACTAATAGCTGATTCTATAAGTACCCCCTTACATATACATTACTGTTGCATATACAATAGTCCATAAGATTATAATACTCTCTTTTTACTGTACTTTTCTATGTTTAGATATGTCTAGATACACAAATACTTACCATTGTTACAGTTGCCTACAGTATTTCATATGGTCACATGCTGTGCAGATTTGTAGACTAGGAGAAATAGGCTGTACCATACAGCCTGAATATGTAGTAGGCTATATCGTCTAAGTTTGCGTACGTAAAAGTTTCAATGTTTGCACAATGATCCAGTCACCCAACAATGCATTCCTATTTTTTTTTTTTCACTCTTATCACCTAAGCTGGAGTATAATGGCACGATCTCTGCTCACTGCAACCTCCACCTCCTGGGTTCAAGCAATTCTCCTGCCTCAGCCTCCTGACGTAGCTGGGATTACAAGCGTGTGCCACCACATCCGGCTAATTTTTTTGTATTTTTAGTTTAGGAGGGGTTTCACCATGTTGGCCAGCTTGGACTTGAACTCCTGACCTCAGGTGATCCTCGACCTCCCAAAGTGCTGGGATTACAGGTATGAGCCACCGCACCCAGCCTAACAATGCATTCTTTAGACTGTATCTCTGTTGTTAAGTGATGTATAACTGTATGTGTATATATTTTTTTCTCACTTGATCCCTGATATGGTTTGGCTGTGTCCCCACCCAAATCTCATCTTGAATTGTAGCTCCCATAATTCCCACATCTTGTGGGAGGGACCCAGTGGGAGACAATTAAATCATGGGTGCAGTTCCCCCCATACTGTTCTTGTGGTAATGAGTAAGTCTCATGAGATTTGATGATTTTATAAGTGGTTTCCCCTTTCACTGGCTCTCATTCATTCCTTGCCTTCCACCATGATTGTGAGGCCTCCCAAGCCATGCGGAACTGTGAGTGAATTAAATCTCTTTCCTTTATAAATTACCCACTCTCAGGTATGTCTTTATTAGCAGTGTGAGAACAAACAACTACAATCCCCTATGAATGCTATGAGATAGATTCTATTATCTTCATTACACAAATGGGGAAACTGAGGCACAGAGTAGTTAAGTAACATTCCCAAGGTCACAATGCAGATAAGTGGCAGACCTGGGATTGGACTGAGGAAGTCAGACTCCGGAGCCTATCTCTGTACGCCATTGCCTGTGTTGCCTCTGCAGTGCGCAGTGTAAAAGAAGCATGCATGGGATACTAGGGGTCTGGTTAAATCGAACGAAATTGGCAATATTCAGCCACTTTAACCTAAAAGATGTCAATTTCATATGGTAGGAATATAGTAATCACACAAGATAGTAAGTCAAAAAGGGCATCCCTGGGAGACGTTGGACTACAGCTGAGTTTGTGAAGATAAAGAGGCAAAGAAAGTTTAGGAACAGATGATGTTGGCAGAAGCCATAGCAGGAGCAGTTACTGAGGCATGGAAGAGCACAACACAATATGCTGGCTGGGACGTTGGGTGTTTGTCGAACAACGGTGGGAAATGAGGGCCAGGCACAGTGACGCACACCTGTAATCCCAGCACTTTGGGAGGTTGAGGTGGGTGGATTGCCTGAGACCAGCCTAAGTGACATGGAGAGACCCTATCTCTACAAAAAAAAAAAAATTAGCCAAGCGTGGTAGTGTGCACCTGTAGTCTCAACTCCTTGGGGGGATGAGGTGGGAAGATCACTTGAGCCCATGAGGTCAAGACTGCAGTGAGCCATGATTGTGCAACTGCACTCCAGCCTGGGCAACACAGCGAGAGCCTGTCAAAAAAAAAAAAGCAAATGAGGACAGAATCTGAAGGCCCTTTGGGTAAACTGAGTCTGAGTCTTTCATCTGGAAACTACAGGCTAGGCTCTCTGATTCTCTGCCCAATTTTCTTCTTGGTGCCATGTATGTATTGATCCACTCAAACTCTCTGGGACCTTCTGCGTCTTCTTCCCTTCCATAGTGTGCCAGGCAAAGCACTTAGCACTTAGAAGGTGCTTAACAAATGTCTGCTGATTGGCCAACTGACTGCCCAACACTATCCCGTGGTGATGACAATATTACATGCCAGAGAAACCAATCGAAGGTTAACTTGATTTCAAACAGGTTGTAATATATTCTCTGCTTTCTACTCTTTGGGAGAGGGAAATGTGCTTATTTTTTTCTTTAATTATAAAGGCCCTTTCAAGTTTTAGCAGAGGAAGCAGCCCCAGAATCAAAGGCCATATTGCTGCAAGATGTATATTGAAATTCAGGTTCAACTAATTTGTGTTAAGCACTTATAATATACCCAATACTTCCATGTAACTATGTTCACTGAATCTTAAAAACACTGAAAAATAGACTCTATTGTCTCCATTCTTTACATAAAGAAACTGAGAAAGATGCATTAACAGGCTTGCTCATAAACAGTGAAGTCAGAATTTGAACTTTGTTCTTTGCCATGGCTTTTCCCTCTACAAAGATGCGACTGGGAATCCATTGGTGATAAATAGTGATAATGACGATGACGATGATGGTAACGAGGATGATGGTGCCAGTAGCCACAAAACTAGAAAACACTGATTACCTTGTTGTATAACAGATATTGTCATAAGCACTTCAAGGAATAAGTTTATTTACTTTTCAGAGCCTTTTTTTTTTTTTTTTTAACTTTTCAGAGACTTTCCTGATGGGGAAACTCAGGCTAACAACTGTTAAGTAACCTGTTGAGATTACCTAGCTTACTCATAACAGGACTGGATTTGTTGTTGTTGTTGTTGTTGTTGTTGTTGAGACTGAATCTCACTGTCACTGAGGCTGGAGTGAAGTGCCACCATCTGGGTTCCTGCAACCTCTGCCTCCAGGGTTCAAGCAATTATCCTGCCTCAGCTTCCCAAGTAGCTAGGATTACAGGTGCACACCACCAGGCCTGGTTTATTTTTTTGTATTTTTAGTAGAGACAGGGTTTCACTGCATTGGCCAGGCTGGTCTCAAACTCCTGATTTCAAGTGATCTGCCCGCCTCAGCCTCCCAAAGTGCTGGGATTATAAGCATGAGCCACTGCATCTAGCCTGGGATTTTAAAATATTTATTTATTTACTTTTTTTTTTTTTTTTTTTGTAGAGAGAGGGTTCTCTCTGTGTTGCCCAGGCTTGTCTTGAACTCCTGGGCTCAAGCAATCCTCCTGCCTCAGCCTCCCAAAGTGCTGAGATAACAAGCATGAGCCACCAAGCCCAGCTAAGGGCTGGGATTTTAAACCAGAGGTAGTAGATTCCAGAACCCAGAACCCACCTTTGTCCCTACCCACCTCACTCCTCCTGCACCAAGAAGGAAGAACAAAGAAAAGCTTCCCTTGGAGCATCAGGCAAGGCTCTCTGCTTCCGGTGTCACCGTGATAACCAGCCCTAGTCAACTTCCTCACAAGGAAGGGAAAAGCAAACGTCAAACAGAGCTTCCCCAGCAACATTCTGCGGGCAAACACCGGGGACAATGTGCTGGAGCCTCTGTGTTCTCACTTAAATAAGGTGAATCACTCCTGGAATTGGAGCTGGGAGGCCGGCCATGTTCCTAAATAGGTAAGGTTAATGGTGTTCTTGGAGAGCCTCTAGGTCACTTCGAAAATTAATCCTTTTTACTTCAGAATCTGAGCTCCTAAATGAGCAGATTAGAAATCAAAGGGGGGAAGCAAATGGGTGTTCTTGGCAAGGGATTTTTAGAGCATTAGAGCACCCTTATTAGGCTGACATCATCTTATCTCAGCTCTACTGCCCACCTTTTGCTGAGGTCTTGTCTGTTTGAAGACTGTCGGCTGCCAAAAGCATGTAGACCCCAAGAAGCCGGGGCCATGTAAGCCATTCACCACTGTATCCACAGTATCTAACATAGCATCTGACTCAGAGTGGGAAACTTACTCATTGTTGATCAACTAATGGACTGATTGCAGCTATCACAAACAATGCTTTAGTTGGGGCAGAATGCTTTTGTTTCCAGTATTTGATCATTTAAAGCACAATGTTTTGACCTTTCTGGCAGGAGACATTTAAGCTGAGATTTGAATGACAAGAAACAGCGAGTTATATGAATATGAAAAAAGAGCATTGCTGGGTAAAGGAACAGCAGGTTCTGTGGCTGGAAGGGGTTTAGTATGTTCGAGAAACAGCCAGAGGCTTCTGTGGCTAGAGAGAAGTGGAGAATGAACAGAGTGTGCAGAGATGAGATTGGAGAGCTAGAAAGGGCCAGCTCCTGCTGCAAGAGGATGGATCTGAATTATTATTCTAAGCATTATGTAAAGCTATTGGAGAGTTCTAAGGGGGAAAAGTTGGGGAGAGGAGAATGTGTCATTCACTCTGTGTCCCTATTGCTTGGCACATAACAGGTGCTCAGAAACTGGATGAATGAGCTGAGATAATGCATATAAAGTGCTTTTTAAACAATGAAGTGTTTCAGAGATGACACTCGTCATCAGTTGGAGAAGAATAAGACACTGCCCCCAATACCATTCTTTTAGATCACAAAGCTATTACATATTTCTGGGTAATGAGGGTGGAAATCTAGAGGCACCTGATTTTTTACAGTGCCTTATTTCTGTTAAAATAATTTCAAACCACACCAAGATGCAGGATTGCAATAGCACTGGCTAGACTGCAGACAAAATTCCTGTGAAGAATTCACTCTTGGCTACCTGAGGCAGAAGAGCAAGCCCAGGAAGGGAAAAGGTAATGGTTTTTCATGACCCCTGATACCTGAGACACATGGGACTCTGATAGGTAGGAGGTACATTCTAATGAGGTCATGGCTCTTTTATTGACCCAATGCCCCAAATCCTCTCTTTCTTACTACTTTTCACTTGGAGACTGTGACAGCTAAAGTTGTGACATGGTGGAGGATGCAACAGAAAGAGTAAACAGTGGATGCTTATTGCAACCTGTGATGCAAGATGTGAGAAATGCAGTGGGAGGAATGACGTAGAGAGAAAGAGTGGTAGAAACAGTATTCCCTAGGTAAAATTTAATGTATCTCTATGTGTTAAGTCCTTTGCCTGGCACTTTCTGGGAGGCAAGAAGACACAGAGGGTCTCAAAGCATGTGAGTGGATCAATACATATATTACACCAGGAAAATAATTGGGCAGAGATTCAGAGGAGACCATAGATCCCAGATGAAAGTTCCAGACTCAGTTTACCCCAAGGGCCTTCAGGTTCTGGTCTCTGGTCTGCAGATTTTGAGGGCTGGAGTTGTGACATGGTGGAGGATGCAACAGGAAGAGTGAACAGTGAATGCTTATTGCAACCTGAGATGCAAGATGTGAGAATTGAAGTGGGAAGAAAGAAGGATAGAGAAATAGTAGTAGGAACAGTGTATGCTGGGTAAGATTTAATGCACTGGTGCTGCTGAGATGAGAGCTAGACACATATTAAATAATCCATGAATAAATTCGCACTGTATCATCAGTGGGGCAACTATTTCTCCCCTGCCCACACTCAATATATAGCCACCAGGCTTCAGAAGTCTGGCTAACAGCAGAATAGATTAATCAGCCTTTCGTCAAAGGTCTGAGGGATGAGGATGCAACAGGATACAGGCGAACAATTAGGGATGCTAAAAAAAAAACCCCAAAAACCCAAAACCCCACCCAATGTGTTGACAGACAAACACCAAGACTGCCTAACTGTTTTCTTACTTTTAAAAAGAAGGAAAAATAAAATAAAAAACCAACAACCTGGAATCTGAGAAACAACTTCCAATCATAAATGAAAGGGAACATTGCACACAAAATGCACAGAAAGTACACACATTTTAAAGAATTCATTATGAGAAAGAGAAGAAAATTCTACAAAGCATCTGGTATGCTGCCAATAAAATTAAACAAAACATGAACTTATAGGGGAATGGTTAAATAAATTGAGATACGTCCATATGGCAGAATATTTTACAGCCATTATAAACCACGTTTTCAGAAACTAAATAATGGTATAGAAACATGCTTACAACAGAATGCTATATTTAAAAAGGAGGATTTAAAACCAGTGAATACTAGAAAATCCCTGTCTGTGCATGAATGTTCATAGAAGCTTTATTCACAATAGCAAATCCTGAAAACAACCCAAATGTCCTTTAACACGTCAATGGTTATATAAACTCCGTTCTATCTATACATCGATACATGCAACCACCTGCATGAATGTCCAGGACATTGCGCCTTGCAAAATAAGTCAATCTGACAAGATTACATCCTGTATGATTCCATATATGTGACATTCTTGAAATGACAAAGCTGTACAGAGAAGACATATTATTAGCTCTTGCCAAGGTATAAAGACAGGGTGGAAATATAAAGGGGTAACATGGGGTACCTCTATGATGATGAAATACCACTGTATTTTGAGTGTAGTCATGATTCCATGAATCTCTATATGGAATAAAATTGCACAGGATGATACACATATACACACATGTGGTAATACACACATGTAAAAAATTGGTGAAAACTGAATAAGATCTGTAGTATAGGAAATAGTATTTTACCAGTGGTCAATTTCCTAGTTTTGATATTCTGCTAGTTACACGAGATGGTACCTGAGGAAGCTAGGTGAAATGCACATGGAACTCTATGTAGTATTTTCGCAATTTCTTATAATTATTTCCAAATAAAAATTAAGAAAGATAATATATACCAAAGAATCCCAATTTCATTTAAGAACGATAAAGAAAGAAATCCAAATTTTGACTAGAAGAAAATACTCCATTGTATTGGCGGTGATTTTTCTTTTCTGGTTAACAGGATAATGGTCATTTTTATATTCTTTTATGTATTTTTCTGTACTTCCAAAACTTTCTGCAGTAATATATGTTACTTTTGTAATCTGAAAAGAACTTATAAGTTCTGATTTTATATACTTGGTGAATGAAAAAAGTAAACATTTAAACGAAAAAGTATATAATATTATTATAACAGGGAATTAAGAAAAAGAAGGGCAAAAAATAAAATGACCTGATAAGATATGAAAACATGGCAAGGAAATACAAAATGTAATAGAAAAGTTAAATCATACATTGAAACAGTACAAAACACTTTAGAAACTAAACCAATGGTATGTAGGACAAACACACAAACCCTGCCCCGAATGCAGAGTCAAAGATCAAAGACATGAAATAGAGACCAAATAAAAGATGTGGAGAACCAAACATACAGATCCAGCATACCACTAGCTGGCGTTTCTAAAAAAGCTATCCTAAAAAATAGGACGAAAGCAATAATCACAGAGACAAAAGAGCAAAACACTGTCCAGATTTATGGATGACCTGAATTTGTAATTCAAATAGATACACTAAATGCCACTGTCTGGAAATATACATGATAAGGTTTCAGAATTTCAAAGATCAACTTTTTATAGCCTGCATGTAGCCAGGCAGAAAACAAAACAAAACAACTCAAAAAATGTTTTACCTAGAAAGATGAAAACATCAAACTGGTCTCATTTTTTTCCTCCATAACATCAAGTTTTGAGAAGGAAAGATTATGACTCAATCATCTCCACCAAGTTTCCAAGTTGTTATAATAATAATAAGGTAATGAGGTAATCATAAGTGACAATAAGGCACTTGATAACTCAACAGTCATTACTAATGAAAACTTAGTACAACTAGAATAAGATGAAAGTGCCTCAATATAATTATTTAACCATCTCAAGTCAATGGTCAACATCATATAAGGAGATTTTTCATTTATTAATAAGATAAGGAAACCACTATTATTTATTCCCATTATGGATTTTCTAGTAAATCCAATAGGTCATGAGAAAAAAAAAAAATAAGGAACTTCATCACTACTTCCATAAGATATGATTGTTTACTTAGAAAAAAAGGAGCTGGGAAAAAATTGGAAATAATAATTATGGTCTGGAGTGACTGATGAGTTACAAAATCAGTATGTCTACATTCTTCCTATGTAGTATTTGACATAAAGCAATTGGAAAATAGAGAAAAAAATCCATTCACAGTAGAAATAATAGAAATAAAAACAAAACATCCAGAACTGAAGGGCAAAATACACACACATGATATTGGCCAAGGGATGAAGATACATCAACATCTATCTATCTATCTATAAAGATTTGAAGAGCTCAATATGCCGTTTTCCTAAATAGGTAAATTTAGTATTATTAAAATGTCACTTCTTCCAAAGTTAATTAATGCATTTAATTCAATGCTAACCAGAATTCTAAAAAGGATTGTTTCAAAGCTTAATACAATTATTCTGAAGTTTATTTGAAAATATAAGTAGATGAGACTGATCAAGAGATACGACGAAAAACAGGACAAGTAAAAGGAACAGCCTGTCCTGCCAGATATTACAATTTTTGTTTTATTCATTTATTTTTATTTTTAATTGATATAATAATACTTGTATGTATTTATGGGGTACAGTGTGATACTTTGATACATGTTTACAATGTGGAATGATTATATCTGGCTAACAAATATGGAAGCAACCCAGGCATCCATCATCATAGGAATCAACAAAGAAAAGGAGAAGGGCTGGGCGCAGTGGCTAATACCTGGAATCCCAGCACTCTGGGAGGCCAAGGCAGGAAGATCATGAGGTCAGGAGTTCGAGACCAGCCTGGCCAACATGGTGAAACCCTGTCTCTACCAAAAATACAAAAAATGAGCCAGGCATGGTGGCACATGCCTGTAGTCCCAGCTACTCAGGAGGCGGAGGCAGGACAATTGCTTGAACCCGGCAGGCGGAGGTTGCAGTGAGCCAAGATCGCACCACTGCACTCCAGCCTGGGTGACAGAGTGTGAGACTCCGTCTCAAAAAAAAGAAAAAAAGAAAAGAAAAGGAAAATTAAAATTTTAATAAGATACTACATATAATATTGTAGCAGACAAGTTGACAGATACATGAAACATAAAAGATGCACCAGTTACCAGTGAAAGAAAACATAAATGATGCTGGACAATTAATTATCTATTTGTTACAGGAGAAATCAAGCTTTAATCTTATAACACACACCAAAATAAATTCCAATCAGATTAAAATAAGTGCAAATACATGAATAAAATTTTAAAACATTAAAGATTTTGCATCTGAAGAGGAAGAAATTTGTAAGCAATAGAAAAAAATCACAAAGCAAACACTCAACAAATTTGACAATATCAGATCTATTTAAATTACAAACAAAATAAAACAACAAATTAAAAAATATCAGATAAAAGTTTAATGTATTTAGCGTATGAATCCGTGGGAAAATATTAACATTCAGCAGAAAGAAATGGACAAAGGTGCAGAGCAAAAGGGCCCTAAATTACAAATTGATACAAAAAAGAAAATCAGTTTCATTATTATTCAGATAAACAAAAATTAAAAAAAAAAAAAAGCTGCCTTTAAAAATCAGACAAATAGAAGAAAAGCCTTAAAGTGTTACCCCTCAATGCTGGTGTAAAGACAATGACATGGTCAACTGCATACATTGCAGCTGGAGTAAACTTCGTAGTAAACAAGTTGGAACTAAGTTTCAAAAGTCTTAAAAATATTCAATTTCCTTTACACAGTAATTCTTCCAGAAATTTACCTTAAGAAAGTAGTCACGGCCGGGTGCGGTGGCTCACACCTGTAATCCCAGCACTTTGGGAGGCTGAGGTGGGAGGATCACCTCAGGTCAGGAGATCGAGACCAACGTGACTGACATGGTAAAACCCCATCTCTACTGAAAATACAAAAATTCGCCGGGTGTGGTGGCACGCACCTGTAATCTCAGCTACTTGGGAGGGTGAGGCAGGAGAATCACTTGAACCTGGGAGGTGGAGGTTGCAGTGAGTCAAGATCATGCCACTGCACTCCAGCCCGGGTGACAGACCAAGACTCTATCTCAAAAAAAAAAGAAAAAAGAAAGAAAAGAAAAGAAAAAAGAAAAGAGTTGTGGATTTGTTTTCAAAGATGTCCAACATGGTAAGACGGAAGACATCCACTAGGGTATATTACTCCTTGGTTGTGCCAAGGAAAGGGGAGAGGTCAGTCTGGTTTGTGAATTTAGCAGACACTGATCTGGCCTGTCCTGCCTTCCTTTTGCACCTCCTTTTGGAAAGAATCTGACTTCTTGCTGAGAGGGTATCTACGGGTCTGTTCTCCAGACATAACATGAGAGGTCTGCCCCTAAGCAGGAGGCCTGAGGTTTGGCAGCAGTGCTCATGCCTGCCCTGGATAAACCTGTCCAGTTCTGGGTTACAGTATCACAGAATTCTGTTTCTTCACCTAGGCAGCATCCTCTAAACTAGAAACCAATCAGTAACCAATCAGTAACTGAGATGACAGTTTGATCCCCACCTATCTGAATTTCCTGTGTCTAAACTTCATTGTGCTCTGAAGTTGGGCAGGAACAAGAAATGTGTTACTTTATCACCACCCACCAAAAATAGGAAAATGACATAGTTTTGGCAAAGAAAGAGATTGATTGAATCGACAGTAGCTTACCTATAAGGTGGAGTAGTATGCAGATTCTAAAAGCAGTGCTCTGTAAGAATGCATAAAGGAAAATGAGTGTTATTTATGATTAAATGAGAGAAAGCATGTAACAAAAATAGTATGTAAATAAATACCTCTACAAATTGTGAGTACATAGAGAGAAAATATCGGAAGAAAGTACTTCAAAAAGCCAGCATTTGTCTCTGGGTTCTGGGGTTATGGGTGATTCTTATTTTCTTCTTAATGCCTTTTTGTATTATATAAATTCTCTAGAATACATTTGTACTGTTTTATAACAACAACAAAAAAAACATGTTATTTTTGAAGAAAGCAGAATCTCAAAGGTCACAGTGACTTTGTACTGTTTGTCCTCTGCACATCAGGAAGAATAAACTCTTTGATTTTGGCCCAGGGCACTTTGAACATAGGAGTGCAAACCCACGAAACGTTTATTCTGAGACAGTTCAGCACAATTTCTGTCAGTCATAGAGGAGAATGAATCTCCGACCTTTTGTCCTTGCGCAGGGGCAGTGCATCTATCCGTCTACTTACCCCAGCAAAGAACAATGGCTGAGCAGGAACTGTGTGCCCGGTCCCGTTGTCACACGTGCAGCCCTCAGAGGCTTGATCCTCACCCCAAAGGAGTGCTGCATGGCAGGGACACAGATGACCAAGCAAATATAACAGCGTGGTGTGATAGATGCTTGATATGGCTTGGCTGTGTCCCCACCCAAATCTCATCTTGAATTGTAATCCCCAGGTGTTGAAGGAGAGACCTGGTGAGAGGTGATTGGGTCATGGTGTCGGTTTCCCCCATGCTATTTTTGTGATAGTGAGTGAGTTCTAACAAGAGCTGATGGTTTTACCAGGGTCTCTTCCCCCTTTACTCCTCACTTTTCTCTCTCTTGCCACCATGTGAGAAGATCCAAACTTGCTTTCCCTTCACCTTCTGCCGTGATTGTAAGTTTCCTGAAGCCTCCCCAGACATGCAGAACTGCAAGTCAATTTAATCTCTTTCCTTTAGAAATTACCCAGTGTCAGCTATGTCTTCATAGCAGTGTGAGAACAGACTAAAACGGTGCTGCTCTCAAAGAATGTACACAGTCCCCCGGGGAAAAGAGAAGAACCAGTGTAAAGTTTCTGGAATATTAATGGAAGGAAATAGCAATTAATCTGGGTCTTGAAGGATGATGAGCCAGGTGAATGGCAGGATTTTCCAGACACAGCAGTGGAAGTGAGAGAAAGAGCAATAGAGAAGGAAGAAGACAGAATGAGAGAGAGAGAGGGAGGGGGAGGCAGCAGGAGAGGGAGAGAAGGAGGGGCAAGGGGTCAGGGGAGAGAGACAGACAAAAAGACAGGGAATATGTAACTACTGGTATCCTAAAAAATTGTTAAGTATGTAGGAGGATGTGCCAGATAGTTATTCTTTGGTCATAAATCATAGAAACTGACTCTAACTAAGGGAGAAAGGAGGCTTACTAGATTAATATAGGGCGGTTTTAAGAAGCACCAAGACAGGTGAACTAGAACTCAAAACGTGCAGTTTCAGGAAACTTTAAGTAGCTAGATTCCTCTGGAAGCGGCAGGAGGATGGATCACCTGTTTTCAATCCAATGTTTTACCTAAGAATAAATTCCAGAGAGGAAGTACTTTAGGAGCCTAATGTCAGTCATGCAGCCACCCCTTGGCTGGAGGACGGGTGCACTTTGATTGACAGTAGAGAGTGCTCAACAAGGACAGGATAACCTTCCCAATGCCAAACCCCATACTCTTAACCTAGAACTGTAGTTTTCAACCAACGGTGCGTTTGCCTCCCAGGAAACATTTGGAAATTTCTGCAGATATTTTTGCTTGTCACAAATTGAGGGTAGGGGGAAGTGCAACTGGCATCTAGGGGATAGAGGAAAGGAGACTGCAAACATTCTACAATGCTCAGGACATCTCCTACAACAAAGAATTATGTAGCCCTGGGGTTGAAAAACTCTGATCTAGAAGTGAAAATATGTGTGAAAACAGAAACAACAGAAGTCATTTAGGAAAGAGAGGGGAAAAGGGAGGATGGAGCCATGAAAGGACTATAAGAAAGATGAATTTTATGTCAAGGGCAATAGGAGGGTCTTTGAAAGGCATTTAAGACAGAAAGAGGTGTGATATATTCATGGCAAGCGTGAGCATGTCAGTACATATGACAGCGCCCTCTTCACTAATTTTACAGCAATGTTCTCCATTTGTAATTACATACTTTTAACATTTTTGTATGTCTTTTCATGGCCAGCCACTCATCAGTAATCTTCATTAGGGACAGGACCACATCTGCTTTATTGACTATTGTATGCTTGCGTCTAGAATGGTGCCTGGCACATAAAAGAGGCACAATACATATTTGCTGAAACAGGGTGGGTGCAGTGGCTCACGCCTGTAATCCCAGCACTTTGGAAGGCTGAGGAGGGTGGATCACCTGAGGTCAGGAGTTTGAAACCAGCCTGGCCAAAGTGGTGAAACCTCGTCTCTACTAAAAATACAAAAATTAGCCGGGCGTGGTGGCACATGCTTGTAATCCCAGCTATTTTGGAGGCTGAGGCAGGAGAATCGCCTTAACCCGGGAGGTGGAGGTTGCAGTGAGCCAAGATCACACCATTGCACTGCAGCCTGGGTAACAAAGCAAAACTCTGTTAAAAAAAAAAAAAATGCTGAGAGAATGAACAAATAAATGAATAGATGGATGAATGGATAGATGGAAGGATGGATATATATAGATAAATGAATGGGTGGATAAAATAAAGGAATATATTTTAAAATACTTTGTACAGCAGAGAGCATAATATTTTTAGGTTACATTTATAGAGATTGCCTATGTAGCTGTCAGATTCCCACCTACAAAATAAACCAAAGCACGCAAGTATTTGGACAAAAAGAAAGGAACCCAGATGATTCACACCCAATGATCTCTGCATTTCACAAGTTCTGGCTGAGTTTCTATCATGCAGGATCCCACCTAACATCTGCCTAATGTGCAAAGGGAGAAAAATGTCCACGTGCCAGACGTAGCCTTTGCCTAGAAAGGCAGAGATAGAGTCCTAGCATAACTTTAAGGCAACCTATTAACAGGGGCTGGAATGCATGGCATACCGATCATTTATTTATTCAACAAATATATTTATTGTATACCTACCATGTGTCTGGGCACGGTACTAGATACAAAATATCCACTGTTTAAAAAGGCAGAGCTGGTCTTTACCATTGTGTTATTTAAAATCTATTGGGAAAGACAGGCCTGGCGTGGTGGCTCACACCTGTAATCCCAACACTTTGGGAGGCCGAGGGAGATGGATCATTTGAGGTCAGGAGTTCGAGACCAGCCTGGTCAACATGGTGAAACCCCATGTCTACTAAAAATACAACAAAACTAGCCGGGCGTGGTGGTATGCACCTATAATCCCAGCTACTCGGGAGCCTGAGACACAAGAGTCGCTTGAACCCAGGAGGCAGAGGTTGTAGTGAGCCAAGATCATGCCACCTCACTCCAGCCTGGGTGACAGGAGTGAGATCTGTCTCGAAAAAAATAAGTAAATAAAACATAAAATAAAGTAAATCTATTGGGAAAGACATAATGAGTCAACAGAGAAATATGCAATTGCAAATTATAACAGTGGAAGTAATAAAACAATCAGAACATAGTGATAAATTAAAAAACAGGTTTGGGTGACTCACTAAATAGGGAAGACATGTCGGTTCTCAAAAAGAAGGATATTTAAGCCAGAAGGATGAATAGAAGCCTGCCATGCTAAGAATAAAGAAAATAATGTTGGCCAGGCGCGGTGGCTCAAGCCTGTAATCCCAGCACTTTGGGAGGCCTAGACGGGCGGATCACGAGGTCAGGAGATCGAGACCATCCTGACTAACACGGTGAAACCTCATCTCTACTAAAAAAATACAAAAAAATTAGCCGGGCGAGGTGGCGGGCACCTGTAGTCCCAGCTACTCCAGAGGCTGAGGCAGGAGAATGGCGTGAACCCGGGAGGCGGAGCTTGCAGTGAGCTGA
>NW_012102621.1:1646212-1646887 GCF_000951045.1 Mandrillus leucophaeus | reverse complement strand
CATGTCTTTGGGAAGGGAGGTGTTGACCCATCTTTTTCGGAGCCATTTGATTGTTGTTGTTTTTCATAAACAATATTCATGGCAAAATCGTTGCCCATTGGCCCGCCGTTGAACAGTCATCTGTACCTATGTCTGTACCTATCTCTGTCATCTGTACCTATATCTAGGTCCCTCTCAGAGATGCAAAGCCTTTTTTGACAAGAAGAATAGGGGAGATTAATAGGGATTTCTGAGAAATTAGCCCAACCCCAGATAAAACAAGAGGCAAATAAGTAAATCCCTGAACATTCAAGTCATTCTGCCTTAAGTAACTATCAATCTCCCTGGTAAATGAGGGAGTGGAGGAGATTTTTCAAGTTCTTTTTTCATTCCTTCACCTGGGCATTTATTTGACAACTATATCCTGAGTATGTGCCACATGCCAGGCACAGTTCAAGGGGCCTGGGGACATGAGAGAACAACAACAAAAAGACAACAACTCCTAGATTTGTGTGGTTTCCATCCCAACAGAGATGTGTGGGAGGTGGGGACAGCAACAGTAAGGACGATACAGAGGTAATTATATAGCATATTAGCAGGCGAAAGTGCAATAGAAAATGAAGAAAAGCAGGGGAGGAAAGACTAGGAGTATGATCATGAGAAAGGGGTTGAAATTTCGAAGAGGATGGTGGCATG
>NW_012102621.1:1643953-1645817 GCF_000951045.1 Mandrillus leucophaeus | reverse complement strand
ATTGGCTTTAGAGCGCAACATGCTCAGGTTTGAATCCTGGTCTTGCTACTTACTAGTTAGTTTCCTGATTTGTAAAGCGAAGACCTTGACCTTTAGCCCTTGGAGTTTTGATGAGAAGTTGCATAATCCACATAAAGCATTATATTGCAATACCCAAGTTGCAGTAATCTCAACACATAAGGTTTCATTAAGATAAACAAGAGAGAATTTACAAGCAGAAAGCATACACCATTTATGTGTCATTTAACTGAAATGACCACAGCTAACTGATTCTCTTTTCGGAGATTTCCAAAACCCATATGGTCCCTGTAAAGAAAGTTGGCCTCACTTGGAAAACGCGGGCCAGCATCGCTCAAGCTCCTGGGAAAACTGCTCCAAGCCAAAGCCAAAAATAATCCCATTAGTCATATTCGAAGTGCTAAGCAGAAACAAAAAGAAATCAAAATTAATTTCAATACTTACAGTGACAGCAGCAATTAAGGTGACAAGATTATGGAAATCATCACCATCACCGGAGATCTTTGCCTAAGGGAGAAAAATAACCAGTAATATAAAGGACTAAGAAACAGAGGAGTTCTGTTCACAACAAATGAACCACCAGCCCTCAGAGGATTTCAAATGGGCATTGCTCCATGCAGTAATAATGTATTCTGTACTCATTATGTATCAACATCTTTAAGCAATTACCTCTAGTACTCACATCATCTCTATAAGAAGTATTATTGTTCTCGTCTGTGATTCAAGAAACTGAGTCACAGAAAGGTTAAACGAATTATTCAAGTTCACGTTGATGAAAAGTATCAGAACCTTGATCTAAGGTCTTCCTCAGTTGGGACCCCACTTCCATCCCACTGCCCTATCTTTGTAGATAACAGCCTTAGGCTCCAAAGGAGATGTGATTCTTTCAGCTCCCTCTTATCTGTGACTACGTGCCAGGAATTGGAGAAAGGCTGCTTGGTGTGGTTTGAATACTCCATGGGTCATCCATTTTTTCCTTTTTCTGCTTTCCGGTTTGTCTCACTGCAAGTGATTGCTAAAGAATTCCAGCGTGGTTATCTGAAAAAAACCCAAGCACGAGAGGGGAGCACCCTGTTCTGAAATATCAGAAAAGATAGATTGCACCTTGCTGTGCAGAATGACAAAAACAATCATTAAAGTCAAGTGGGTCTGGCATAAAGAAGTCCAAGCAGTGCAAAGAAACTTTTTGTGACTCTGCCCTCTGGTCCTGTCTCCTGGGAATGGTGCCCTGCCCTTCTGGGGGCTTCACGTATTCTTATTGATCACCTCCACAGAGACCTGGGGTAATGGAGAAAGAAAGCTGGTCTTTTATCCGGATTAACAAGTGGCTGATGTGCGCTAATCATATCACTCAGTCCAATTTGGAGCAAATTGGAAGGTCTTCGGAGCAAAGAAGTAGCAACAGTTACTGAGATCTTCAGGTGTATTGGTGAGGACAAATAATAGCAATAGCAGTCATTAAAATGCCAACAACACCCGCTGCTGAGATGTGGCGTGTTTCAGAGTCTACAATACTTCCCCTTTATTCACATTTTTATTTCTAAGTCAGTAGTTCTGTTTTCTGAGGGTCCTTCAGGGGGACCTGGAAAGGGCAGAGAGTCAGACACGGTTTTACTTACTTGGGAAATTTTATTAACCTCATGAGGTCAAGAGGCTTCTTGGGTGAGACGACTGTGATTGTTAAAGCTTGTCTTAACAGAACAAATCATGGCCTCCTGGGTCTGGGTAGGTTGCAGAACGCTTTCTCCCCCCATGTCTTTGGGAAGGGAGGTGTTGACCCATCTTTTTCGGAGCCATTTGATTGTTGTTGTTTTTCATAAACAATATTCATGGCAAAATCGTTGCC
>NW_012102621.1:1638209-1639173 GCF_000951045.1 Mandrillus leucophaeus | reverse complement strand
GTTATGCAGGGTCTTGAAGGCCATGATAAGCTTTTGGATTTAGTTTTGGTTTTCTATTGCTGAGTAACAGATCACACCAAAACTTAAGGGCTTAAAACAATAATAATTTATAATTTTTTTCATGATTCTATGAATTGCTCAGGTGATTCTTTTGTTAGCATTCCCTGGGCTCTGTCATGCTGATGCATTCACCTGGATATTGGATGGAGTTGGAATGTTTAAGACAGGGCTAGCTTGGGCTTCCTCCCAGCATGGCAGCTGGATTCTAAGAAGGAACATTCCAAAGAAGCAAAACTGAGAGCTGCATCTCTCTTAAGGCCCAGCTTTAGATGGGCCACTACCACTTTTTTTGGGCTACATTATACTGATTGAAATAAGTCACAGGGCCAGCATTCTTGATGGAAGGAGTGACAAAAAAAATTGTAACTATATTTAATCCACTGCAGATTCCTCCTAAAAGAAATGGAAAGTCATTGACGATTTTAAGGTGTGGATGTAATATAATGAGATTTCTGTTTTCCAGATGTTCACAGTAAAGCTGCTACGGGGATAATGAATTGCAGAGGGGCAAGAATGGAATAAGGGATGTAGCTTTACATGTTGGAAAGAGCCCACGATAGAATAAACAGGGAAGGTAAGTGAGAATAAACCTTGAAAGTCAAGCACAATATAAATTATCAAAAAGAAGGAAGCCTCCCCTTCAGGTGGCATATTTACCTTAATCAAATACCCTCAAAGTAGATATTAAAAATCATCAGAGCAAATTTGCAGAAGCAGCCTAGTTTGTCAAAATGAGCATTGGCTTTAGAGCGCAACATGCTCAGGTTTGAATCCTGGTCTTGCTACTTACTAGTTAGTTTCCTGATTTGTAAAGCGAAGACCTTGACCTTTAGCCCTTGGAGTTTTGATGAGAAGTTGCATAATCCACATAAAGCATTATATTGCAATACCCAAGTTGCAGTAA
>NW_012102621.1:1609074-1635979 GCF_000951045.1 Mandrillus leucophaeus | reverse complement strand
GAAAGTGCAATAGAAAATGAAGAAAAGCAGGGGAGGAAAGACTAGGAGTATGATCATGAGAAAGGGGTTGAAATTTCGAAGAGGATGGTGGCATGGAAAAGATAACTTGAGCAAAAGAGGTGATGGAGTTAGACATGCGGACATCCAGGCAGAGGGAGCAGTCAATTCAAGTGCCTTATGTTGAGAGTATGCCTGGCATGTTTAAGAAAAACGAAGAGGATGGAGTCCCTGAATGAAGTGAGAGAAAGGGGAGTAGAAGATGGTGTCAGAGAGCTTATGGGAAAAGAGAGAGTGGGTCATAGAGGATCTGCACACCATCTTAAAGATCTGGCTTGAGACACTGGGCATGGTGCTATAATCCTAGCACTTTGGGAGGCTGAGATGGGAGGAACCCTTAAGGCCAGGAGTTTGAGACCAGCCTGGGCAACATAGTAAGACCCTGTCTCTATTGAAAATTATATTAATAAAAAATTAGCTGGGCATGGTGATGTGTGTCTGTAGTCCCAGTTACTTGGGAGGCTAAAGCAGGAGGATCACTTGAGACTGGAAGGTTGATGCTGCAGTGAGCTATGATTGCACCACTGCACTCCCTGCTGGGTAACAGAACAACATCCTGTCTCAAAACAACAACAGCAACAACCATATATATATATGTGTGTGTGTGTGTATGTGTGTGTGTGTATATATGTATAAGTCTGACTTGAGGACTCATTGATCACTGCACACTTACATTTCAGGCAAGAGTAACTTTGGCTTTTGTTCTATAGGGTAGATCCAGCCATAATAATACTTATTATATTACTATTATTGTTATTACTCCCATTTCAGAGATAAGAACAATGAGACTCAGAGAGTGAGAGTAATTTCCCAAAGTAAAGGTCATCCCAAATGGCGAGGAACAGAGTCAGGATATTAGTAGGAAGTTGCTGACCTGATGTGATTAGAAGCGTTTTCTGCCCCCAGATATCTGCCCTATAGAACTTCTCACTGGGTTAAGCATTGGCTTCTTTCTTTTCTTTCTTTTAGTGGTAGAGTCCCCTGGAGCAGTGATTGTCTAACATTAGTGTACACACACCTAGAGCTCTTGTTCCAGATGCAGACTTCCCATCCTCATCTTGTTTCAGGAGGTCTGAAAGGCCTAAGGATTGATGTTATTAAGAAGGAACCCAGGTGATTCCAATGTTGGGGGTTGCTGGACCATGCTTTTAAGAAATGCTGCAATTAGTGCCAAAACTCTGAGTGTGGTTGAATTTACCAGATGCTTTGTTTGGCAACAGGAAATTAAATGCAGTGAGAGGAGACAGCTGTACAGAGACTGCCAGCCCTGATTCAGGTCGGGCATATCTGTGTCTGAACTACCTCTACCCAGAGGCCAGAAGAGCCAAGCAAGATTGTGCTCAAGTTTGCTTGTTTGAAGGCTAGAACTGGGGTAGTAAATCCTGCTTCATGCAGCCCAGCTCAAAAAAAAAAGTTCTTTTCCAAAGCCATCCGTGCCTTAGGTGCACAGACTATTTTAATGATATTTATTCTTTTCTGATTCCAACAGTAATGCATACTTACGGTGGCGACGACCACCATGCAGAAAGAACACGATTGTATCTGGTTCCCACTTCTCCATGGTAACCACCAATACATTTTGTGTCTTTCCATCGAGCTTTTTTTCCTTTCTCTTGGTCTCTATCTCTCATCTAAATTCTCTGAGCCTTTGTTTCCTTTTCTGCAATACGGGAATAAAAACACCTACATTTCAGAGTTACATAATGGATAATTAACAAATTACATTACACTTACTATTCAACTATGATTGTGTTTATTTTTTCCACTTGACATTCTATAATGAACATTTTCCATGTGTCATTAACTACTCTTCAAAAACATAAGTTTTAATAGCTGCATAATGCACCATCATTTAATGAACCATAATTTATTTAACTATTCTCCTATTATTGAGCTTTAAAGTGTTTTCTAATATTTTGCTATTGGAAATAACACTGAGTACTTAAATCTTTTTTTTTTAATGTCTGAATTTTTTCTTAGGATAGATTTCCAAAAGAGAAATGACGAGGACAAAGAGTTTAAACATTTTAAGGCTTTTTATGCGTGTTGTGAAATTACCTTTCCAGAGTGGGATGGGAAGTGTATACTTCCAATACCATCGCCAGCATTAAAAATTACTTAGACTTTAACATATGTCAGAGACGTACATATGTCAGCATATAAATTAACGGGAATAGTGAAAAGATAAAACTCATTGTAGATTTTGAAATCCATTAAGCCTTTTCGGTATATACAATGCATTAAACTCTTTAAGGGAAGAGACTCAGAAATGTGGATATATTTTCTAACCACTGTTCACTTGCTAAGAAACTTTCATGAGGAGAAAGACATGATTTCTCATTGGCAGGTTTCTAATATTACCCCATGTCTTGAAAAACCTAACACTCTTCTGGTTCCTATTTCTAAATTCCAATCATCCTGAAGGGGATTGATAATTGTGGCAATTGCACAAAATGATTGCTACCTGCAGAGGCAATCACTTCCACCTCCTGTGGAATTGATGAGCAATTCATTATCAAGGATTTAATTGCTATAAACCTGTGAGGAAAAGGAATTTCTCATATGATTTCCAGGATTTTGTGCATCCGACCCTCCTTGGCTCCAAATTAGCTTTCATGAACAGGAATTTGAAATCAGGCTGTGGCAGGAGGGTAATCACACAATGGAGGTGCTGTGGAAATATTTGCATAACCTGTCTTGAACTTGTGATATTACCTTTAAATAGGATGCTGCACCCATGAGTGGGGTAGCATCTTCTTGAATAATTATGACAATTCCGGCAGCAAGCCCACAGCTGGCTTCAGTCAGAAATGCAAAAAAAAAAAAAAAAAAAAAGAAATAGTTAAAAATAAGGCATATTAAGAGCTGTGATGAGCCTTAATGGCTTAGTGGTTAGAGCCAGAACTCTGGACTCAGACTGCCTGGATTTAAAGACTGCCTCCATTTCCCAGCCCTTACTAGATGAACCTGAATGAGGCAGACATGTCCTGCACAATTCTCAGTAGGAATGGTGCTGATGACGGTGCCTGCCTCTCATAATTGCTGCAAAGATTATCTTAGAATACCCATGTAAAGCCTCAGGCAAGGAACCCACATAAAGTAATATTATTCCTAAGGTATCTTAAAAGTTTCCTTCATTTTCTGAATTTGAATTTGCCCATGGATCTCAAGTATTTTCACCAGTAAAAACTATATTTTTAAAATTATCAAGTCTCTCTGCACGGACTCCTTAAGAGATTGCATTGAGAAAATGGGGAATATCACTTATTAATGACCCACTATGTGTCAGAAACAATATATTATGACATTTAATTTTTACTGACTACTTTTTAAGATAGGTATCATTTTGTCTATTTTTATGTGATACTGTTGTGAGCCATGCTTCCAATCCTGGTTCCCTATTGATTATCCATGTGATTTAGGGCAAGTGACCTCTCTAAGCCTCATTTTCCTCATCTGTGAAATGGGAGTAATAGTAGCCTTCACCTCACCTTACAGTGGTGGCTGGCACACAGTAAGTGCTGAGATGATGCCAGATCTTATTATTATTTATTGGTAAAAAACTAGGACCAGGCTCAGGGGCTCACACCTGTAATCCTAGCACTTTGGGAGGCCTAGGTGGGCAGATTACCAAAGGTCAGGAGTTCGAGACCAGGCTGGCCAACATGGTGAAACCCCGTCTCTACTAAAAATAAAAAAAAATTAGCTGGGCACAGTGGCAGGCACCTGTAATCCCAGCTATACGGGAGGCTAAGGAAGGATAATCACTTGAACCCGGGAGGCAGAGGTTGCAGTGACCCGAGATCGTGCCATTATACACCAGCCTGGGCGATAAGAATGAGACTCTGGCTCAAAAAACAAACAAACAAACTGAGGCTCATTCAGATAAGTGAAGTAATATTCCCAAGATCACAAAACTAATTAGTGGCTGAGCCAAGATTTGAATCCACATCTGTCTGATCCCAAAATGATCTAGTTTACTGTATCACATTAACAAACTCTACTGTGGTAGAGAAACATCTATAATAAGTAATAATTCATTCATTCTCATAATCTTAACATCAAGTAAAATTGTAACTGCCAAACATTTTCTTACTGGTTCATCACAACCAGTGTTTTCACATTGTGCTGAGAACAGTGACTCACTTTTCTCACTTGAAAAGAGTAGATAATAATGCTTTCCTTGCAGTTTTTTCCAGGCTTAGAAGGGAATATTAAAAAATAATATTTTCTTACTAACTAGTAGCCATTATTTTTGTTTTATAATTCCAGCCCATAGAAATAATGATAAATGACACTTTAGTTATTCTGTGTAGTTTATTGTTGATAAATGTGAATTTTCTGGGTTTGTGTGTGTGTGTGTATAAAATAAAGATAATAGATTAAGAATTGTCATCTCTGCACTCAAGGACCCTTGTCATCTACGTACTTTAGCTTGGGAACCACTGTAGTAGAACCTGTTAGTAACTGTGTTAGAACTATGCCTGCAATTTGTGTATTTGCCACTAGGTGACAAATGTCTCTTCCTGCATAGGCCAATTACGATTTCTCCAAGCACAGATAACCAGAGAAAGCAAAATTTAGCACATGGTCCAGTTTGGACGTTCATCACTACATTAGCCATGTATCTTGGTTAAAGATCAAATATGATTTATAAATCAAGAGTAACTACTAACAAATCAATTAATTAAGCCAGATTGTAGTTGGACCCAAATAAAGTCATTCACAAGCAGAAATAAGACCTTTGTACTTCTCTATAAATTATTTTGGGAAATTAGTCACTGAGATGAGACTGTATTGCTTGACATAGGGAATTCACACACAGTTGTGATATTCAAAGCATTATTTCAAACAAAGAAGCGAAAATACCCAGAATAAATACAGACCTCGGCTTAAGATCACAAACACAACATAAGGAGAAGTAAATGAATATTGTTTACGTATTTCCTGGCTGCACTGGGCATTTTTCACACACATATTTTAAATTTAACTCTCGTAACAGAGACTGTTGCTTGAAACCAAGATGAAATAACAGGGACTAGATTTACTCCTCTACCTGAAACTACTTAAAAATGGGGTACAATAAAGGTAACATGTGTTTTCCAATATTGGACATCAGGGAGTACAAGTCAGTGATCACTGAAAGAAAGAAGCAAAATCAGATAAGCCCCACAAATTGCCTCTACTTACTACTGGAAGAGTTTTCAATTTACAACATATGGAGGGAGGGGGGATTCAGGCAAAGTCCAGTAATTTCTCTGAATTGAGATAGAATTGGAAGTTCAGAGAGACCAAGATAACTATAGTTCACAGGGAAGAGTACCAAAAAGGAGAAGTTGAGGGTGGGGACAGGGAGAGATAAATCTGAAGAAATCCCTCTCAGGCCCTAGACTGAATACTGACTACCACATTAATGTGAAAAAACTATGCAAGTCTAGGACTTTTCCTAGACACCTGAGAGTGGCAGAAGGAACAATCCCAAGAGTTCAAAACAGCCAGGAAAAGTTCCTATTCCTGCCAGCCAGAGCAAAACACTTCATAAAACACAGGGCACTGGGGAGAGTACTTAGAAGGGAATTGCCTGGAGAGTAGTGCAAAATTAGCCCTAGACTAAAGCCTGCTCTGGTCTCCATAAAAAAACAGAAAAGCAAGCCTCAAAAGATTAAAATGTTTCCAAGTAACCTAATTGCATCTTAGAACAAAGCTCAAGAATATTTATAGAAATACAAAATTATCCAACACCCAACAAGCTAAAATCACAATGTCTGATACCTAAACAAAAATTACCAGGAATGCAAATCCCTGGCAACTGCTGCAAAAACAATAAAATACCTAGGAATACAGCTAACAAGGGATATGAAGGACCTTTTCAAGGAGAACTACAAACCACTGCTCAAGGAACTAAGAGAGGACACAAATGGAAAAACATTCCATCCTCATAGATAGAAAGAATCAATATATGAAAATCGCCATACTGCCCAAAGTAATTTATAGATTCAGTGCTATTCCCATCAAACTACCATTGACATTCTTCACAGAATTAGAAAAAAACTAGTTAAAATTTCATATGGAACCAAAAAAAGAACCTGTATAGCCAGGAAAATCCTAAGCAAAAAGAACAAAGCTGGAGGCATCATGCTACCTGACTTCAAGCTATACTACAAGGCAACAGTAACTGAAACAGCATGGTACTGGTACTGAAACAGACATATAGACCAATGGAATAGAACAGAGACCTCAGAAATAACACCACACATCTACAACCATCGGATCTTTGACAAATCTGATGAAAACAAGCAATGGGAAAAGGATTCCCTATTTAATAAATGGTGTTGGGAAAAGTGGCTAGCCATATGCAGAAAATTGAAACTGGACCCCTTCGTTACACCTGATACAAAAATTAACTCAAGATGTATTAAAAACTTAAATGAAAAACCCAAAACCATAAAAACCCTGGAAGAAAACCTAGGCAATACCATTCAGGACAGAGGCATGGGCAAAGACTTCAAAATGAAAACACCAAAAGCAATTGCAACAAATGCCAAAATTGACAAATGAGACCTAATTAAACAAAAGAGCTGCTGCACAGCAAAAGAAACTAGCGTCAGAGTGAACAGGCAGCCTACAGAATGGGAGAAATATTTGCAATATACCCATCTGACAAAGATCTAATATCCAGAATCTACAAGGAACTTAAACAAATTTACAAGAAATAACCAAACAATCCCATCAAAAGTGGGCAAAGGATATGAACAGACACTTCTCAAAAGAAGACATTTATGCAGCCAACAAACATACGAGAAAAAGCTCAACATCACTGATCATTAGAGAAATGCAAATCAAAAACACAATGAGATACCATCTCATGTCAGTCAGAATGGCAATTATTAAAAAGTCAAGAAACAATCAATGCTGGTGAGGCTGTGGAGAAATAGGAATGTTTTTACACTGTTGGTGGGAATGTAAATTAGTTCAACCATTGTCAAAGACAGCGCAGCAATTCCTCAAGAATCTAGAACCAGAAATACCATTTGACCCAGCAATCCCATTATTGGGTATATACCCCAAAAATATAAATCATTCTGCTATAAAGACATATGCACACGTATGTTTATTGCAGCACTATTTACAATAGCAAAGACATGGAACCAACCCATATGCCCATCAGTGATAGACTGGATAAAGAAAATGTGGTACATACACACCATGGAATACTATGCAGCCATAACAAACAATGAGATCATGTCCTTTGCAAGGACATGGATGAAGGTAGAAGCCATCATCCTTAGCAAACTGACACAGGAACAGAAAACCAAACACCGCATGTTCTCGCTCATTAGTGGGAGTTGAACAATGGGAACACATGGACACAGGAAGGGGTACAACACACACCAGGGCCTGTTGGGGCAAAGGGAGAGAGCATTAGGACAAATAACTAATGCATGCAGGGCTTAAAACTTAGATGACAGGTTGATAGGTGCAGCAAACCACCATTGTACATGTATACCTATGTAGCATACCTGCATGTTCTGCACATACATACCAGAATGTAAAGTAAAATAAAATAATTTTTTTAAACAAAGTCATGCTCTGTTGCCCAGGCTGGAGTGCAGTGGCATGATCACGGCTCACTGCAATCTCCGCCTCCCGGGTTCAAGCAATTCTCCTGCCTCAGCCTCCTGAGTAGCTGGAATTACAGGCAGGTGCCACCACATCTGGCTAATTTTTGTATTTGTAGTAGAGATGGGGTTTCACCATGTTGGTCAGGCTGGTCTTGAACTCCTGACCTCGTGATCTGCCCGCCTCGGCCTCCCAAAGTGCTGGGATTACAGGTTTGAGCCACAGCACCCAGCCAATTAAATTAAATTTTCAAAAAGAGAAAAGTTAACCGGAATGCAAAGAATCAGGAAAATATAATGAATAAGAGAATAATAAGAGAATAAACAATCATTCAAAGTAGACCCAGAAATGACACATATGGTAGAATTATTTAGACAAGGATATTAAAAGAATATTATAAGTGTATCTAATTTTTTCAGGAATGTGGAGGGAAAGTTGAGTACATTAAGTAGAGACATGGAAGATACATAAAAGACCTAACCTGAACTTTCAGAGGTTAAAATTACACTGGAGGGGATCAACAGAAGATGAGACATTACAGAAGATTAGCAAATTTGATGACAGCAATAGAAATTTTTCACAGAGGCAAAAAAGAAAGAATAAAAGCAAAAGAGCATCAGTGAGTTGTGGCCAACTTTAATTGTCCTAATACATGTGTGATTAGAGGACCCAGAGAATGGGTAACAGAAAAATATTTAATGACCAAAAATTTTATAAATGTTATGCTAACTATAAACCCATTGATCCGAGAAACATGAAGAAAAGTACACCAATACACGTCATAAATAAATTGCTTAAAACCAGTGATAAAGAGGAAATTACAGAAGCAGCTGGAGGAAAAAAATACACATTACGTAAAAAGGAGCAAAAACAAGAATGACAAAGACAATTTTTTTAAAAATCTGATGATGATCAGGTATGGGGAAAATTTTTTAAATAATTATAGCAATCTTGTGAGAAACAATGCAAGCAAAAAGATGAGTAGAGTAGCATTTTTAAAGTACTAAAGAAAAAAGTCTGTCAACTTAGAATTCTATACTCAGTGAGAATATCTTTCAAAAGTGAAGGTGATGGAGCAAGGAGGATATGGGAAATGTCCATATCCCCTGCTCAATATTGTGAACCTACAACTACTCTAAAAAAATAAAGTCTGGTAATAAGAAAAGGGTGAAATAAAGAACTTTCCAGACATACAAATGTAAATAATTCATCAGAAGTAGAATGGCACTAAAATAAATTTTAAAGGAATTTCTTCAGGCAGAAGAAAAATGGTCTCAGAAACTTAAGGCTACACGAAAGAATGAAGAGAAGTAGAAGTGCCAGAAATGGTAACTACATGGGTGTATATACATGATTTTTTCTTATATTTTAAATTTACGTAAAATATAATTGACATTTTAAAGCAAAATTAACACTGCTCACAAAGATCTGTTATGTAGGTACCATTATCCTCATTTTAGAGCTAAGAAAACAAGTGTTGTACTTACCCAGGGTCACAGATATGTCTGACAGCAAAGTCCTTGCCTCTCAGACAAGTTACATATGACTGTAACAGTGAAATTTGTCAGCTTTCCCCATTATACACCAAGGTCTTATAGATAAGAAGCCTTGTCTTATCTATTTTTAAATCTTCTTCCCTGTAGTACTTAATAAAGAAACACACTATAATAAATATTTGTTTAATAAGTTAATTAGGAAGAAAATATTAGTCTCTAGGGAAGAATTTACCATCTTATCTTGGAAACATGACACAAGAAACAATTCGAGAAAAATCCAAGCTTAGGAATAATAAAAACAGCTACAATATACTGAGAGACTGTCAAATATCAGGCACTGAACTTAGCATGTTTCACACATTGTCATTTAATCCTCACAAGAACTCTGTGAGAAGAGAAGGTACACCATAGATTAGATACACAAGGCCTTTAACGGACTGAATAACCTATGTCTTTCCATTTTCTGTCAGTTGCCTGTGACTTATCTTACCTCCCAATTGCATGGTAGGCAGCTCAAAAACCTTTCAAAGTTCTGCATGTTCTGCATGGAGACATCCCCTTCTGCAGAGGAAGTGTCTTGTCCAAGCTAATCTTCAACCCAGAAAAACCACAGAGCTAACGGAGAGTCAGTAGGTGTGAACAGGGCTTTGGCTTCTTACAGTGATGCAAGATGGAAAATAAATGTCCTCCATGTTTGCACACAGGCAGGATTCCTCTCTTCCTCAACAAATACAAGGGGAGGCAGAATGAAGGCTCATAATCACCCTGGTCCTAGAAGCAGAAAGAACACATTTTTAAATTTTTTTCATAAGATTGAAACCATGTTTTTGGAGAAAACCCCCACAGAAGAAGGAAAGAAGTTGGAGATTAAGGTCCTTGGTAATCAGGACCAAAGAGAGTATTTCGGTCCAAGATGAACTGAAAAGGTATTTGTGGGATGAGTGGAAGAATTATAGGGCAGACGGCTGGGAGCAGTGGCTCATGCCTGTAATCCCAACACTTTGGGAGGCTGAGGCGGGTGGATTGCCTGAGGTCAGGAGTTTGAGACCAGCCTGGCCAACGTGGTGAAACCCCATCTCTACTAAAACTACAAAAATTAGCTGGGCATGGTAGCAGACACCTGTAATCCCAGCTACTCAGGAGGCTGAGGCAGGAGACTCGCTTGAACCTGAGGCAGAGGTTGCAGTGAGCCAAGATTGCGCCACTGCACTCCAGCCTGGGAAACAGAGTGAGACTCCATCTCAAAAAAAAATTACAGGGAAGGAGACAAAGTCATAACTGATCACATACATCCATTCTTTTGTGGGGAAAAGAAAGAGAGATCAGACTGCTACTGTGTCTGTATAGAAAGAAGTAGACATAAGAGACTCCATTTTGTTCTGTATTTGAGATGTTGTTAATCTGTGACCCTACCCCCAACCTTGTCCTTGCAAGAGACATGTGCTGTGGTGACTCAAGGTTTAAAGGATTTTGGGTTGTGCAGGGTGTGCTTTGTTAAACAAGTGCCTGAAGGCAGCATGCTTGTTAAAAGTCATCACCATTCTCTTAATCTCAAGTACCCAGGGACACGTACACTGCCAAAGGTCGCAGGGAACTCTGCCTAGGAAAGCTAGGTATTGTCCAAGGTTTCTCCCCATGTGATAGTCTGAAATATGGCCTCGTGGGAAGGGAAAGACCTGATCGTCCTCCAGCCTGACATCCGTGGAGGGTCTGTGCTGAGGAGGACTAGTAGTAGAGGAAAGAAGGCCTCTTGGCAGTTGAGATAGAGAAAAGCATCTGTCTCCTGCCCATCCCTGGGCAATGGAACATCTCGATTGTATGTTCTATTTACTTAGAAAGGAGAAAACCACCTTAGGGCTGGAGGTGGGACGTGCTATGCTGCTCTTTATGCACTAAAAAGGTTTATGGAGATGTTTGCATATGCATATGAAGGCACAGCACTTTTCCTTAAACTTATTCATGTCACAGAGATCTTTATTCATATGTCTTACTGCTGACCTTCTCCCTACGATGATCCTATTATCCTGCCACTTCCCCTTTTCCAAGATGGTAAAGATAATGATCAATAAATACTGAGGGAACTCGGAGACCGGTGCTGGTGCGGGTCCTCTGTATGCTGAGTGCCGGTCCCCTGGGCCCACTTTTTCTTTCTCTATACTTTGTCTCTGTGTCTCATTTCTTTTCTCGAGTCTCTCGTTCCACCTAACAAGAAACGCCCACAGGTGCGGAGGGGCAGGCCACCCCCTCCATTCTTTCATTTAGTCAATAAATACATGCTGGTGTGAGTTTCAAATATAGTCAATAAAACTGACCTGTTCACTGTCCTCATAGAATTTACAGGGTAATGAGTAGGAAATAAATATGTATTACTGATGTGGTGAATTGATGGTATCCCCCACGTAGTCACGTCTATCCACAAATTTAGAATGTCTGCAGATATAATTAGTTCAGTTGAGGTCATACTGGTGAGCCTTAAATCCAGTAGCTGGTATCTTTCTAAGAAGAGAAGAGGACATGCAGAGACACACATAGAGAAGAAGGCCACAAAGACAAAAGCAGAGAGTGGAGTGATGCATCTACAAGCCCAGGGTCACACAGGATTGCTGGTAACCATCGGAAGCTAAGAGACAGGCACGAAATTGAGTCTCCTTCAGTGGGTCCAAAAGGAACCACCCTGAAGATACCTTGATTTCAGACTTCTGGCCTCCTAAACCATGAGAGAACAAATCATTATTCTAAGCCATCCAATTTGTGGTGATTTCTGGTGGCCATCTTAGGAAACGAATATGGTTAGGTCACAAATGTGCACATTATAACCAGGTTTCAAAGAAAGCACACCACTTGTATTTTTTGAATTAACCTGAAAATCCTCACAAATCCTTGTCCTGAGGAGTAGTGGTGAAAATTCAAATTTTGTTTAATCAAGTTAACTCAGTATGATCCAATACTTTAAGCCATCTCTGAAGGCAATTCAGTTTCTTTCCAGTGTTCCCAGTTTTCTCCCCCTCTCCTTATACGTCCTGTTCATTGAGTATCTGGATGGGGATCTGGAGGTGGAAGTACATGGCATTATGGTGGCAGAAAAGAGAAGGATCTCAGATTCTATATTACCTCCCAATTACATGGCAGGCTGCTCAAAAACCTTTCAAAGTTTTGCATGGAGACATCCCCTTCTGCAGAGCAGGTGTCTTGCCTAAGCTAATCCTCAGCCCACAGAAACAACAGAGCTAATGGAGGGTTAGTGAGTGTGAACAGGGCTTTGGCCTCTTCCCACCATGCAAGGTGGAGAATAAATGTCCTTCATGTTTCTACCCAGGCAGGCACCATTTACAGAATCCCTGCTCTTCTGGTCTCCATGGCAATGCCCCTTATTGCCGGGTTGCTGAGCACCTGCTGGCAGTCAAAGAGGAAGCCAGTGTCTGGTGAATTGCGCTCTGTGCTCTCCCAGGCCAGTCAGGACCTGTGATGCATCTCTCCCCGCTTCTCCCTAAGCTGTATATCCCTCTGAGGCTGACCACTCCTGCTTATCTCCTAGGCCAGGGGAGCTGCCCCGCAACACACTACCATAGATCACTTTGCCTCTGGTGCAGCAACCCCTAAGGCAAACTTCCTAACCATTCTCAGCTAACCTCCAAATGCTCTCCGTGTTTCAGAAAAATTCTGGCTCTTTCCATTCCCACAGGAGCCAAAGGAGGCTAGTCTAGCTCATCTCAGACTAGCTAGACTTTACCACAGTGTGCTGCCGACCTGGTTCTAAGGCAGTCACCCCATGTTGACATGGGAGGCATCGTTTACAAATCCCTCTCCTCTCAGATGCCAAATAGGAAACAGGACTAGAAAAACCTCTTTTTTTGCTATCATCTTTTTCCTCAGTCTATCTTGCTGATTTTCCCTCCCTGCACTTCAGCCCAGAGAGTTTGATTAAGACGCATGTGCTTTATTACCTGCTCCATCAAGCTCCTAACTTACTCCTTCCCAACCCACCTGAAATGACAGAAATGAGACTTCAGCTGCTTTTTCCTCTCTCTCCCCAGGATGATCCCCATTCTACACTCTTCTGTTTCCCAAGGTAGCATCTGTCTTTCCTCTTCCTCTAAAGATGTATCGAAATAACACTCTTGGTCCAGTTTATATTGCTATAACAGAAGACAACAGACTGCGCAATTTATAACAAACAGAAATTAATTTCTCACAGTTCAAGGTTAGGAAGTCCAAGATCAAAGGGCAAGCCTGTGGCAAAGGCCTTCTTGCTGCATCATTCCACGGTGGGAGGTGGAAGGGCAAGAGAGGATAAGAGAGAGAAAAAAAGGGGCTGAACTTTCACAGGAAACCCACTTCCACAATAATCCCTTCACGAAAGCAGAGCACTCATGGGCTAATCACCTCTCATTAGGCCCTACCTCCCAAAACTGTTACACTAGGGATTAAGTTTCCAATATATGCTTTTGTGGAGACAAATTCACATTATAGCAATTAGTATTTATCACAAAAAAGAGAAAGAAAAAAACCTCTAAATTTTTCAAAATATCCTAGTTACATGAGTAAACAAAGATGCAAGTAAAACATGATAAGTATGAAGAATAATACTCATCAAATAAAATAGAGTATAAATGGCAGAAAATAATCAAAGATTTCTCATAATAGTTGATATATTGAAGGTATAGTAAGCCTCAATAATTTCCTTTAATTATTGTAGTTGTAGCATTGTTATGGGTAATTCCACTATGAACCGTAGCAATTGATGAGATGTGAATTGATGAATAAGTCTGTCACAACTCAGCTGGTGATGGGTAGATGGCTTCACTGATGCTTCAAGAAGTGTTTCCAAACATAAATGCCATTGCCAAAATGCCCACCACATCTTCAAAATTCGCACCAAGCACCACGTCTTTATAAATTGTATTTCAGTAGCTACAGCTCTAGCTATCTTTGTTTTTATTAGTTGTAACATAGGTATGAGTCGGTCCTCACACTGCTATGAAGAAATATCCAAGACTGTGTAATTTATAAAGGAAGGAGGTTTAATTGACTCACAGTTCCACAGGGCTGGGGAGGCCTCAGAAAATTTACAATCATGACAGAAGAGAAAGAAAACATGTCCTTCTTCACATGGTGGCAGGAGAGAAAAGTGACATGCAAAAAGGGGAAGAGTCTCTTATGAAACATCAGATTTTCTGAGAAATCACTCACTATCATGAGAACAGCATGAGGGTAACTGACCCCATGATTCAATTACCTTCTACTGGGTCCCCACCCCCCAAGACCCTTGGGGATTATGTGAACTACAATTCCAGATGAGATTTGGGTGGGGACACAGTCAAACCATATCAACATCCCTTCATGAAAATTTACTGCAACCTAAAAAACAGTAAGCTCTCTTTCTGATCTCAGTCCATGGCACCCATCCAGACGGAAGAAGGCCCAGAAACTCCAGAGCCATGAGAACCACAGCAAGAGCCATGTCTCTAAGAACCAGGAGTAACTGGATGCTGGGATAATGCTGGTGACAGGCATCTCAACAAATGTCACCCACGTGATGTGGGAAGGTTGGTATGAAGCAACCCACATCAAAAGGAAACAGCTTCTGCCCTACTGCTAATCTTACAAACCTTGGTCAGTGAGCACACAGATCAATGGTACCAAAACAAAAGCTAGAGCTGCCATCATTGATGGTGATTGGGCAACTAAAAAGTTCTAGGGGAGGGAAAGCCCCTAAAGCAGTCCATCATCACAAAGACAAAATTCTTCAGCAGAAGAGCCAAGGAGAAGAGTAAAGGCATATGTATGTGGAGGGGAAGGGGTCTGTGTCCTGCTGGCTTGAAGCCACGAGAAGTTGATTAGGTGATAATAAATGCTTTGAAAGATATTACCAGTGCAAGAGATTAGCTGTTTTCCAATGCCCTGTCACATCCTGTTTTTTACTGACATATAATAATTGCACATATTTATGGGGTACAGTGTGATGTTCTGACACATGCTTACATTGTGCAATGATCAAATCATGGTAATTAGCACATTCATTACCTTAAACATTTATCATTTTGTTGTCGTGAGAACACTCAGAACACTCTCCTGTTAACCTGGGAAGGGCATCTCTGTGCATGTTCTGCCCTCCACCTCTCAGTTTCAATTCTCTGGGCTCCATTGGTTAGCCACTGATGTCTCATCAGTGAAGAGCAGCTTCTAGGTTAGGTGTGATCATTCTGTACAAACTGTTCCACACCTGATCATTACTGGGTGGAAAATTTCCAGCATCTTCCTGATCTTTCTCTAATTAGGTGCAGAGCATGTGAGCTTTCTTCTCCCTTGAATCTTCTTCCCTGCTCACCATGTTGGTAAAATCCTATATCTTCTATAAAATTATTCTGACATCATCTCTTCCCTGAAACATTTTCTCATCCTCCCAAGGAAAATTAGTCATTTTGTTTTCTCCAAAACCCCTATACATTATACAGTACACATTACCATCTGCATCTAATGCCCTATATCACACACACATATTTATTTGCACAATTGACTCTGCTTGTTTTCTTGAGGGAGCCAATTTTATCCTACTGAACTCTGTCACTTTAGGTCAGTGATTCTCCACCCTGAATTCACAATGAAATCACCTGGGGAAATTTACGAAATGTGGATGCCTTGAAGAAACCCCAGGGGTTCTGGCTTCATTAGTCAAGGGTTTGGCATTAGAGTGGGTTTTAAAAAGCAGATTGTTTTTGAATGTGACAGATAATCCTAATACATAACCAAGGTTGAGAGTCACTGCCCTTTTTCCTAGCACAGGACTTGATGTATTAGATTCTTTGCCATGTAACTGTTTCATGTGTCTTACGTTCAATGCTCTTAACCTTTAGCAAATTTTCCCCTACAACTGTTATTAGGATGAGTCACCAAAATATCACTTGTCCCTGAAAAATTTAACAAACCTCTGAAATGGAAGTCACCATCCATCAGTGCTGTCCTTGTAGGGTAGCTCATAGCAACACTTAAGAAATAGCTCCTCCTGAAGTTAACTTCATTATTTAACAGTTCACTTTATTATTTTTGCCTGAAGCCCACACATACCCTGAAAGATCCTCTGTGGTCCAGAAACGGAACTCTAAAACAACAACAATGAACCTGACAGGCACGTCCTGGAAAGTTCGAATTCCCCACACTCTGTCCCCACCAGCCGTGGAATCTGAAGACTGTTCCAACTGCTTTCCTGTAATCCCATGTAAGAGGAGACCATTGTTAGCAAGAGTGCTGCACTGGTATCTGTGTGAGATTTCCCCTTTTGTTTGGTTTTAACTTGGAGAAGATTTTCCACTGTGATGCTCAGATGTAAAGGCAGACAGAAGCTTTTTACATCAGGTAGAGGATGGTATAAGCTGGAAGCCTGTTGGGAGACCTTTGGCATATTTCTGAGTTACCATGAAAGCCAAAGAACTTTGAACTGTTTTCATCCTAATGACATGTTCAGAGTTCCCCCCATCAGCCCCTCCCCCTCAGTGGTTTGATCATCTGGAAACAAACTGGGGATGCTTTGCTATTAATGATATTGACCTCATTTGCTTCCTCGACCGTCAGTGAGGACTCCCACCCTGATTTCCTTTTCCCTAGTTTGACCTGGAGGCCAGCTGTCATTCCACCTGTGCCTATTTCTACTTATTTTAATATTCAGGCA
The DNA here is from genome assembly GCF_000951045.1 of Mandrillus leucophaeus. Taxonomy (NCBI): domain Eukaryota; kingdom Metazoa; phylum Chordata; class Mammalia; order Primates; family Cercopithecidae; genus Mandrillus; species Mandrillus leucophaeus. Next base: position 1,619,140 of record NW_012102621.1, on the reverse strand, counting down.
AGGGTTAGACTTAATAAGAGCAGACAGATTCTGATTCTCCCTCTTTATTATTTTGAAAGCCATATTAACCTGGTCTAGGCTGACCTTATAAAAGCTGCAGTGAAAGCCTTATAATGTAGGCCACAGCCATCCCTTCCTTGAAAGTGTCTTCCCTGATGCTAATAACCCATCACCTTAAATTAGTTCTTTAGGATTTAGGGCAGCTAGTTTACACCCAGACACCTGCCTCATCCCCATTGGTAATAGCAGCCACCTTCCAGGGTCAGACTGAAATCCTAGAAACAGGGGGAATATGATGCAATTCATTACTTGTTATGTTATAGGTATGGAGAGAGAAAAGGCTAATTATAGTTAAGCAACATGGACTATCAGCTTTGGGGAGGAATGAGGAGATCAGTGCTCCCCAAAGAACTGGGTATCAAGGGTTCTTCTTGAGCATTAAGAAGATATACTTGTCATTTAAAAATATGGAAGACTCAGGCCAGGCTCGGTAGCTCACACCTGTAATCCCAGCACTGTGGGAGGCCAAGGCGGGCAGATCACCTGAAGCCAGGAGTTTGAGACCAGCCTGGCCAACATGGTGAAACCCGATCTCTACTAAAAAATACAAAAATTAGCCAGGCTTGGTTGCAGGCACCTGTAGTCCCAGCTACTCAGGAGGCTGAGGCACAAGGAACGCTTGAACCTGGGAGGTGGAGGTTGCAGTGACCCAAGATCTTGCCACTGCACTCCAGCCTGGGCAACAGAGCAAGACTCCATCTCAAATAAATAAAAATAAAATAAAATAAAATAAAATAAAATAAAATAAAATAAAAGATGGAAGACCCAAAGAGACAGTACAGAGTACTAATAGCATATTTGGCCATTTTTGCTTTGCTATAAAGAAATACCTGAGACTAGGTAGCTTATAAGAAAAGACTCTTAACTGGCTCATGGTTCTGCAGGGTGTATAGGAAGCATAGCAGCATCTGTTTCTGGGGAGGAGCACGCATGTCACATGGAAAAGCAGGAGCAAAAGAGAGTGAGGGGGGAGGTACTATGCACTTTTGAATGATCAGATCTCATAAGAACTCACTCACTATTGTGAGGACTGCACCAAGGGGGATAGTGCTAAACCATTTATGAGAAACCACCCTCATGATCCATGATCCAGTCACCTCCCACCAGGACCCACCTCCAACACTGGGGATTACAATTCAATATGAGATCTAGGTGGGGACGCACATCCAAACCATATCAAATAGTAATTAAAAGTAGCAGATGGCAAGCATTTTCCATAGTTCTTGGACTGTTTTAGGAGCTCTGTATGCATTGTCCTCTTTGATCCTCATAACAGTATTAAAAGGAAAGTACTACTATTATTATCACCCTGATTTACAGATGGGGAAACTGAGGCTCAAGAAAGTGCAGAATTTACCTAGAGTCACACAGTCTAGAAATGGTGAAGTTGGGATTTGATGCCAAGGAATTTGACCCCCTCCCACATCAAATGATGCTGTTGACCATTATGCTATACTGCCTTATTAACTGGGACCTGGTTATGCATTCTTTTCTTGAAAGGTGGAATCTTAGCATCCAGGACACAGTTTGAAGTTTCAAGTGCCAAGAGAGGTAAGGTAGGTTGCAACAAACACAAGTCTCACACATTGCCCCTGGCTGTCCCGGTTTCTTGGGCTGGACTCTACCATCAACTCTGACCATAATTTGATACCCATTTTAGGAATCATAAATATGGCCAAGAGTAGACTGGAGAAGATGTTTGCCCACTGGCCATATATATCTGAGCACTGATAAATAAAAAGTATGCAACCCCGTCAATCAGAGGCAAAAGTAAGCAGTGATTTCAAGACTGCTTTTGGCCTCTTGAAGATAGCTCCGTTGGCTGAACCACAACGCTAATCAAGCCAAGATTAACTAGTTTGGTGTAGTGTTTCTCAACCTCAAGACAATCGACATTTTGGGCTGGGTCAAAAAATTTTGTTGAAACAGTCTTGCTTTGTCACCCAGGATGGAGTGTAGTGGTGTGAGCATAGCTCACTACGGCCTCAAACTCCTGGGCTCAAGCAATCCTCCTACCTCAGCTCCCTGAGTAGAAGGGACTATAGGTGAGTACCACCATGCCCAGCTAATTTTTTAATTTTTTGTTTTTAGAGATAGGGTCTTGCTATGTTGCTGGTTTCGAACTCCTGGCCTCAAGCAATTCTCCTACCTTGGCCTCCCAAAGTGGATGGGATAATTCTTTATTACACAGAGTTGTCCTGTGCCTTTCCAGATGCTCAGCAGCATCCCTGGCCTCCAATCACTAAATGCCCATAGCACCCTCTGCCCCAGTTGGGACAACCCAAAATGTTTCCAGACGTTGCTAAATGTCTCCCGGGTGGAGTGGTAGGGTATTAACGCCTCACTGAGAACCACAATATAGTTCTCAAACTATCTCAAACTTTAGTGTGCATCAGAATTATACCAGGGGTTGATAAAACAGAGGTTTCTGGCCCTATCCCCATAGTTTCCAAGACATTGGTTTTAGGGCAGTTCTAAGAATTTGCATTTCTAGTAGGTTGCATGTGGTGCTGATGATGCTAGCCTGGGAACCACCCTTTGAGAACCACTGAGTTAATCCCTTTTGTTATGGAGTCAGAGCTACACATATTATTAATCCTGGAAAGGGGCAGTAGAGACAGTGCAAATGACTCGGACGCCATCTCTCACTTGCTAGGAAAAGAAAGGCTCTGTCTTAGACTTTCTGTCGAAGAGTCTGGGAGTGGAAAAAAGCCTGCAGTTACATTAAAAAGACATGAATTTAAGCCCATAACAAAAAACTTGATGACTTATTTAAAATCTCGAACCCTCAATTTCCTAACCTATGAAATAGCGCTAAGAACAAGTGACATTTTATTTACGCTGGATTGTTGGTGACTCAAAGGAATAATGAAATAATAATCCCAAAGTTTGATCATCCTCAAAACACATTATAATTACTTACCACATCCACCCACCACTTGAAATTAATACTTCTTTAAACCAATTCACTAAAAATAAGTGGGAAAAAAATCTTAATTATCTACTTTATCATAAGAAATTATCTGTAAAAATCATCATTTTTACTTGCTAATTATGTTTTCCATAATATGCATTAAAATAACTATTAAAAATCTCCGGGTATCAGCTAAAATTATCTATGTCTCCTGTGGTTCACATTCTACACTTTGGAGGACACTGAGATATTTACGAGGGAGATTCAGGTACCGCAAAGTGTTGTACAAATTCAAGGTGTGGTCGTCAACCTTGCCTGGGCAGGACAGATGTAATTGTCTAGAAAGTGAGCAAATGGTGACATCGAGGTGGCCCTCCCTGGTGTAAACCAGTGCAGCAAGCATATGTTCTCCTTCTGCTCTTGACGTTTGGCTGTATATCAGAATCAGCCACTTGAACCTGTTATCCTATCACTTTTGGTCTTTGAGAGCTCTTCCTAATACACTTTGATACCATTTCAAATGGGAGACTGTGAATTAAAAGGGGAGAGCAAACTGAAGCCAGTAGGGGTGTACTTAACACTAACAAGATCCACCTGAGTTTCAGTTATTTCTCTTGTAGTTATCAAAACAGGTCTTCATCCAGAAGAGAACCATCAAAGACTTTAGCACAATACCTCCTGAGGACATCACCCCGGAGTCTTGTCATTGTTGGCAAACTAAGCCTTCTCTGTCTGCCTGTGATCATGTGGCTTTTTAGTCTCTTGTCTTCTCGGAATTGGCTCAGGTCCTCAGCCAATTGCTTCTCATTTTATTTTTACTTTCTGGAACAGAGTCTCACTCTGTCGCCCAGGCTAGAGTACAGTGGCATGATCTCAGCTCACTGCAACCTCTGTCTCCCGGGTTCAAGTGATTCTCCTGCTTCAGCCTCCTGAGTAGCTGGGATTACAGGTGTGCACCACTACATCTGGCTAATTTTTGTATTTTTAGTAGAGACGGGGTTTCACCACGTTGGCCAGGCTGGTCTCGAACTCCTGACCTCAAGTGATCTGCCTGCCTCAGCCTCCCAAAGTGCTGGCATTACAGGCATGAACTACCAGGCCCAGCCTGCTTCTCATTTTACATCAGTGGTTCCCCTCTCTGCACATATCAGACTCACCTTAGAATATTTTTGAAAAATTAATGCATGGGCCCTACTCCAGACCGATTAATGCATGGGCTCCACCCCGAGGATGAAACCTAAATGTTATGTATTTTTAAAGCACCTCAGGTGATCCAAACACACATCCATGGTGAAGGACACTGTTTCAAAGAAAGTAGAAAAAGTCCCCAGATAGTTGAGCTTCCCATAACCGAATGACTTCTTTTTTTAGAGACAAGCACCAATTTTAGTTCTAAGAAGAAGGAAATGCCCTTTCCCCTTTGACCTCATACAAGGACTTTTTCTCCGCCCCAAATGGCAACCCATTCTTTTCCACATCTAGGCGCAAAGAAAGGAACAAATGAAGCTTGTTGATTACCTAATACTATAACCTGCTCCAGGTTATGAAGTGTTTACTTCAACAAACACTGTTCTAAGGGTTTTACATGAAATTCGCTGGATCCTCATCATGAATAAATGCAAATTTTCTTATAAAGGAGAGCTATTAGGTTGTCCATCAGCACAACCACAACTTCTGGAATCTCCCTCACCGTTTTCGGAGAACGCCTTCCTCCTTCCATCTACAAGGTTCTAATGGGAGCCGCCATTTTGGTACAGCACCACTCCCAGTCTTTAGATGCAGATAATTGGGCTAGAAATAAATGCACAAGATTTAGTCAGGCTAATTAACTTCTTCCCTGGGAGCCCAGAGTTGAGAGGGGCAGAGAGAGAAAACGAGAAAGAGATAGGAGAAACTGAGAGAGAAAAGATTTTCTACATAGTCATGTGACTAGTGTAGTTAAATATAAATATAAGGTAGAGGTGTCAGCAGTATTTTTCTTGTGTGTGTAGGTAGTAAAGGAAGCTAGTCTGCAGTGAGCAAGAAGAATGAAGCAAATACACTCAGAGAAGTTCATATAACAGAAAAAGTCCACATAAAATTTGAGTTCCTGGTTATCTCTGTTTGCCCCTGACACTCAGATCTGCTCTTGGGCTCAGTGAGAAACCTCAGTATCTTATAATAAATTCCCCCTTTTTGCTTAAACAAGTCTGAATGGGTTTCTGTTACTGGCAACCAAAGGAACTTAAATTAATATGACCATATGTAAGATATGGGGAAGGAGTTCAAAAAAGTATAAGACTTTGGCAGGTGCTCTATAGGAATGGAATTTACAATTCAGGAAACATGATAGAAAAATGTAAGATTTGGAGTCAGACAGAGGGCAGCTCCAAACTCTCACTCAACAGGCTGTGACATCTTGGATAGTTGTTTTACCTCTGCGAACCACAAGTTTTTCATTTGCACACAGGATACCAATATTTTATGTGACTGTTGGGAAAATTAAACACTAGTATACTGCCTGGCACTTCAGTGGGGCCTCAATTAATCAGAATTATTTTCCCTGTCTTAAAACTAGATCCCCAGGAACAAAGAGAAGAGGCTTCTGAGAGCTTGCCCAGCAAGATCATAGACCCAAGCATGAATGGGTTTTATGTGATCATAATCCCCTCTCCTTTCCCCTTGCTTTGGGGAAGAGTAGACACATCATCGTATAACCTAAAGAACCCATTTCCACACTTCTGACTCCCTGCAACCCAAAAAGCATCAGAGCAGCCAATTAAGATATTTTATTTTAAAAGTTCTCAGTGAAGGAAAGTGCAAAGAAGAGGTCACAGAACTTGGAGTTCAAAAAAAAAACAAAAAAAAGAAAAAAGTTCATTGGAGCATGTACTCTGAACGTGTCTTATTCTAAAATAAAAATTATTTTAAAAACTGGGTTACTGAATTGAAATTAGTCAGGATCCTCATTAAAAGTATGACTTTTCCTCATATGCATCCCAAAAAGAAAGAATGGCTTTTTTTTTTTGGAGGTCATAGAAAAAAATTGGGGCTTTGGAGCCACACAGATCAGGGTTTAAATTTTGGCTTTGCCTTCTCGTTAGATGAGTGGCCTGCAACAAGCCATGTCCCCTGTCCCAGCCCCAGTTAATGCCCCCACTATAACATAGACCTAAAATGCCTAATTAATTGAGTTGATTAAGGAATTAAATAAGATTCTCGTAAGGTGCCTACGTACTATCTAGCACTTAGCATGTGCTCAGTAAAAGGGGTGGTCATAGCTCCTTTCCATAGACCATAAAGCTTTAGTATGGCCCTAAAGAACATGCATGTTATGATCAGACACAGTCAGGGGCAAATTCTACTTTTGATTTGACGACCCTGTGAAATTACTTAACTTTTTAGACCCCCAGTTTTGTAAATAAAAAATAAAATCCTAAGCTCCCCAACTGCCTGAACAGACTCCTTCTTGGCCAAGGGGACCCCAGAGAAAACCTGAAAAACTGAGTCCCCACCATGACAGAACAGGAGGTCAAACATGCCTCATGACAGTCCCTGTGTTTTGCAGTTTAGACACAACAGTTAACCAGAGTGAATGTTCAAATAGCAATCATAAGACTGACAGAATGGATTATTCATGGCAATAGATATTGAATGATAAACAGGACATAAATCCATGCCAGACAAAAGTTAAGTCACGCACCCCAACAGGTCAGTCTGGATTGTACTGTGTCTTGCTCTTGCAACTCAACCCTGGCATAGCATGCCATGACGATTAGCAGACTTCATCTTAACTTAAACATTCATTTCTGCTGACTCCAAGTTTTTAGACAAAGCTTTGCTCCTTTCATCATTTGCAAATTAAAGGATCTCCAAACCCACCTATGACCTGTAAGCATGCACTTCAAGATATCCCACCATTCTGGGACCAATGCATAATCTCCATGCCTTGATTTATGACTTTGCTTGTAATTTCTGCTTCCCTGAAATGTATCACACAAAGTTACAATACAACTGCCTTGGGACCACTTACTTGAGGCTACTTTGGTTTGTATTTTCCCTGGGCTGCAATCACTCATATTGGCTCAGAATAAACCTCCTTGCAATATGTGACAGAGTTAGTTTTTTTTCCACCAACAATTTCCTTCTTCGTTAAACAGAAAAAACACCACCGACCTATAGGGCATCCTGTGTTTGCCACCACCCCCCTCCCCGCCCCGCTCCCGGATCCACTTCCCTTTCTTTCTTCCTCACAGAAGCATGATTTTCTTCAGGCAGTGCCGTTCCCAGGTAGGCAGATGCTTGTGGGAGGCCAAACTCACACTCAGCTCCAGGTACCCTGAGTGAGCAGGAGGAAATCCCATTCTCTTGATTGGTTCAGGAATGGGCATGAGTGAGACATAACTGCAGTCAATGAGACAAGAGCAGAAGCTTGCTACAGACTTCTGGAAGTCTAGTGCTTGGCTGCCTGGGTTTAAATATTACCTTCTAACTGGGTGAAGTGGCTCACGCCTGTTATCCCAACACTTCAGGAGGCCAAGGTGGGTGGACCACTTGAGGTCAGGAGTTCGAGACCAGCCTGCAACATGGTAAAATCCCGTCTCCACTAAAAGGACAACAAAATTAGCCAGGCATGGTGGTGCACAGCTGTAGTCCCAGCTACTCAGGAGGCTGAAGCAGGAGAATCACCTGAACCCGGGAGGCAGAGGTTGCAGTGAGCCGAGATCACGCCACTGCACTCCAGCCTGGGCGACACAGTGAGACTCCGTCTCAAAAAAAAAAATATAGATACAGAGATAGATAGATAGATAGATAGATAGATAGATAGATAGATAGATAGATAGATAGATAGATAGACAGACAGATAGATAAATATCACCTACCAGCTCTGTGTCCTTAGGGAGATTACTTGATCTCCCTGAATTTCATTTTCCTGATATGTAAGATTGGGATGATTATAACTTCTGTTTTATGGGATTATTGTGAGGATTAAATAGTGGCTGCTGTTGCTTCTATTATTGTTGGTAGTGATGCCAATGTATATGATGGCATCCGTGATAAGAGCTAATGATTTTTTTGTGCCCTTACTGGGGTACTTGGGTTGACTGTGACACCACCACCTACCTATAGTGCACTCTAGCCACCTTGTTTTTGCCCGCCCAGAACTACATCCCTTTTTTCCTTCCTTATAGAAGAAGCGTGATTTCCTTCAGGTAGCACCATTCCCAGGTCGGCAGACGCTTGTGGGAGGCCAATCCGACCCTCAGCTCCAAGGGTGACCTGATTGGTCTGGAGAAAATCCGTTTCCCTCCATTGGTTCAGGAATGGGCATGTGACACAACTTTAGCCAATGAGACAAGAAGGGGCGCTTGCTAGAGACTTCTGGGAAAAGTTTTCTCCAGGAGTCTCTTTTCCATTTCGGAATGGTGTCTGATCTCCACATGATGCCTCAGACTATTTCACCCACTTCATGACCAGCCTATGGGTAAAGCCAACACTGAATAAAGCAGAGAAGAAAGATAAAAAGAGCTTCCTGGAGCCTTGTAACATCACTGATGCCCTGAATCAACCTCCATTGAAACTTGCCTTACCTGTGAGTTTCCAGTCGAAGGCAGTAATGAATAACTTCTCATTTAAGTCAGCTGAGGTTGCAATTTCAATTATTATATCCAAAAGTATCCTAATTGATGAGAGTTAATTAAGTTACCACATGTAAATCGCTTGTCCCAGTCAAACCTGGAACCCCAGTAAGGGCAGCAAAAATGATTAGCTTTTAACACAAATGCCATCATACTCATTGCCATCACTACTAACAATAATAAAAACAACAGCAGCCACAATAAAAGCAACAGCCAACACTTCCTATGTGCCAGACACAATCTTAAGTGCTTACCATATTTAAATTATTTAATTCTCACAATAACTCCCCCAATCTTACAGATGGGGAAAACGCAGTTCAGAGAGGTCAAGTAATCTTCCTGAGGTCACACAGCTGGTAGGTGATATTCAAACGCAGGCAGCCAAGTACTAGAGTCCATGATAAGAAAAAGAGGAAGATCCCGAAGAAATTTGGTTTGACTTTCTGATTTGGCCTCCCTTTCTCCCTCTAGCTGCTAAACAAAGTCAAGGCAAATTAGCAGGTTCCCCCAGGAGCGATCACCATGAGGTGGAGAGGGGGCTGATTTTGGAGTCAGAGATGTATGAGCAATCTCAAGTAAGATGGGTAATCCCACCGGAACTAAATTGTATAGCTGTGAAATGGTGGGGGGCAGGGAATACTCACCTCTGAAAATTATTATTTTTAGGATTTAGAACAATTCATGTTCAGTGTGTGGCACAGAGCCTAAATGAAAGCTATTAAAGATGAATTATCACAGTACTCGAGCACTTTCTTACCTTTCTGCCATTTACCAGCTGCCTGCTTTGTCTCATTTAGTGATGACACGAAGAAGAAGAAAGCCTTAAGGAGATTGAATGCCAACCAAATCGGCAGTTACCACTTGAATTTTAATCCCCTTTTCTGCTCTCCCCTCTAAGGAGTCTACTGATAACTCCCTTCCAGGGCTTCATTTCATAACCTGGGCCAATTTGACTCATTATCTCCCTGACGGCACGAAGAGAATGAAAACCAGCTGTCATTACCAACTTATCCCTGCTTTGAATAGAATATGGGATGGAGGAGAAGTCAAGGGTGAATCCCCTGTGTAGGTTGTTAACGCCCAAGAACGAATTCAAAGATTCTGGGACAAGCCCAACCCTGGATCAGGCTGCAAATGTCCAGAGCTTCCGGGTAACCTCAGGGGTAACCTCAGGTGATAACCTTGGAAGGAGGGGGATACAGGGCCAAGAGCAGAGGAAACACAGCTGGAGGAAGTAAACTTTGCCAAAACTGAATGGAGCATGGTGTTCAGAGCCACAAATCACACCAAACCAGAGCAGAGGTTCCAGACTCAGACTGACCTGGGCTTGAATCCAAGCTGCTGCCCCATGGCCGTGGGCAGGTTGCCTACTCTCACTAAGCCTCAGTTTTCTTGCCAGTATAATGAAATAATACTACGTGTGTGTGTGTGTGTGTGTGTGTGTGTGTGTGTGTGTGTGTGTGTGTGTGTGTGT